>NC_047109.1:53034924-53366365 GCF_902500255.1 Thalassophryne amazonica | reverse complement strand
CTCCTACAGCTGCCAATGTCCAATTCAAATATCTTTGTTGATTATACCACAGTAATTAATCCACTGCACCTCCTGGAACCTAGAACGGACTTTTGGAGTAACCCCGAAAGAGCCAATGCCCATCCCCATTATCCCCGTCTTCATCTGCTTGACTCTGCTACTGTCTATGGCTTCTAATTGTCGGGGTATCCCTTCTGGTATCCCGTTTTACTGTGACGTGTAGTCTGTTTTAAACGTCATTACCTCTTTTCTTACGAAGTTTCTGTGGCATGGGTTGTATTGAATTTGGCATTTCAATTACTGTTATTGCTCCTGTGAGCATCACAGGAGCACAAAGGCCTTTCCAATTAGGGGACAGCGATGACAGGAGTTTCCTTTTTTGTCCGCATATCCAAAAGATGTCAGCCAAGGGTACCGTTCCCTTAGCTAAATTTGGAGTAGATACCCATGAAGCATGGGTGAGATTCAGTCCAATTACAGACCCCCCTGTGGCCGGTACTATTTGTTCACACTGTATGCCTGCTGCTGGCAGGGTGTGACATATGGTAATGTTCCATGAGGCTTTGGCCGGTTTATATTCTTGCTGCTTTTGCATACACTGTATGTGGTGTTTTGACTGGGTCGTCCCTACCTGCCAATCGCTTATGTATTGTGCTACTAATCCTTTAGCTATACAAAATGGGTGTATCATCCCTTTCTCTATTTTAATCATAGGTGGAACGGTTCCTTCTGTACTTAGGGGCACTGGACAAAGTTTACTGTCGGCAGCATATTTTCATCACCTACTGCCATTTTCATAACACATGTGTATAGCATTCTGCTTGGTCTGAGTTATGTTGGGGGCTCCTATAACAGTTGTTGATATCAGGTAGGGGTTTAGCCTGAGGTATCACACCCTTCGGTGACAGGCTATGCAAGGCTTTTCACTGATCTGTCTAGCCGAAAATTTCAACCATTGGTAAAATAAATTGGTCTTCAACCCTTGTGTGCGGGCTAGGTCTGTACTGGGATCCCATCTCCCTAAGTGACTGCTTGTTTCTAGGCTTCTAATTGTCCTCTCTTTCCTTGGTTTGATTTTTACCCATTTTGTGGCTTCATGTACTGTAACAGTTATGTCTTGCTTGGTTTCCCTGCATCCTCTTTTATCACAAATTACCTCTATGTTGAGTGTTCCCTCCTCTTCACATTTGATGCTAATGGCTTCGCCTAATATGTAATCCCCCAGCTTTCCCTGTATTCCTATTCTTGTAGGCTTTTGATTTAATGTATACCAAATTATATGTTTTTTCTGTGTTTAGAATGCCTTGTTTAGTTGCTATTGTGGCCATGGCCACGGCACAGTCCGTTGTATGTTTTGGACGTCTATTTTCTCCCATACTAGCCACCAGTAGTATTGTCAATCCCTGAATAATTCCTTAATCATTGTTCTGGTGACTATTGAGATGTGCTACTAGATGTGCTACTGAGTGAGCCGTCGCTAGATGAGCTGTCACTAGGGATGTGTGGTGTATCTGTGCTTTGTCTGGGTTGTACTTCTGCGGTTCTTCTGTCGGTAAATCTACTGAGTTGCTGTCCGAGTCTGATGTCTCCTGTGGCCTGTCTATCTGTCGGTCTGTATCTCTGTCTGTCTGTCAGCCTGCATCTCCAGTTGTTTCTGAGTCTGCATCTGAGTCTGTCGCTGCTCATCTGGCAGGGATACTACTCTCTGAAGCTGTGCGTTGTCTTTGTTCAATCAGTCTCTGTGAGCGCCTTGGCGGTGTTCGCCTGGCTGCAGGGAGGCGTGGCCTTCCCTCGGTGCTGCTTCTGGCTGCAGGGAGGCGTGGCCGTCCCTCGGTGCTGCTGTAGGGTCTCTGGCTTCTCTTGCTTCCCCCCTTGGCCTGGCGGCTCTGCCAAGACGAGCTTGCCGAGGCCGCAGGGGCGCTGGGCCACCAACCCTACAGCAGTGGTTTAAATGAAACCAAGTGTCCTTACCGTCTACTTTGACTGCTGTACGTGAGGCAAGAATAACTTTAAAAGGACCTTCTCGGCGGGGCCTGTCCCACTTCTTTTTGAACACTTTGACGTAAACCAGATCACCAGGCTGGATGCTCTGATTTTCAAGTGGAATCTCTGCTTCTCTGTCTTCTGTAGCACCTTTGACCTGCAAAAAGATAGTTTTGTGTATTTGGGTTAACTGTCTCAGATAATTATGCCATTCGTCTTGTAGCTGCTCCAGCGATGGTCCTTCGTAGGGTCCTCTCAGGTATGGAATAGGCATCGGCCGACCTGTAAGAGCTTCAAATGGTGTCAAATGGGTTAGTCGGTTAGTTTGTGAGCGCTTTGACAATAAAGCAAGCGGCAACACATCCAGCCAGGTTAGTTTGCCATTGCTGCTGCTATGATTTTTGCTAGTTTGTTCTTTAAAATGCCATTAGCCCGTTCCACCGCCCCATTTGATTGGGGGTGATAAACACACCCAAATTTCTGTTTGATACCCAATTGTTTGAATGTTTCTTGTGTAACCTTGGCTACAGATGAGATGAGATAGTATCTGGAATGCCAAATCTTGGAAAGACGTCTCGGCACAGGAATTTGGCTACCGTTTTATGGTCTTGATTTGCAGAGGCTACTGCCTCAATCCATCGCTGAACCTGCATATCACTACCAAAACATATCTCATTCGTTAACTCGGTTTTCAGCTCCCATGTCTATGAAATCCATCATAAAATGTCTGAATGGCCCATCAGGGACCGGAATGTGGGCTAAAGGGGCTGTGAATGATTTCCGGACATTGTACTGTGCACATACCTCACAGTCATTCAACAAACGGTCCACTGTAGCTGCCATATATGGTGACCACCAGACAGCTTTTAGTTTGTTCATAATTTGGACTCGTGAACAATGATCGGGTCTGTGGGCCCAAATGATTGCATGTTGTAATAAATTGGTGGGTAACACAAAATGTCCATGACTACTGCGCCACAGCTTGTCCGCTGGCCCCTGACTGCGTGTCTCAATAGCGCCTCGTTTAACCCACATTCGTTTTTCTTCTCCACTGGCCCTACTTTGAGCCACTATCAGTGCGTCAAGTGAAACCAGTGGGGCACAATCTTGGATGGGTAACAGGGGAAACATATTTCCCCTTGTGCTCCTTTCCGAGCTGCGTCATCTGCTAGGTTGTTACCTTGAGCTATGATGTTATTATTCTTTTGATGACCTGCACATTTAATGATGGCTACCTCAGACGGTAATTGGAGAGCTTGTAACAGTTGGGAAATCGCTTCTCCATGAGTGACAGGGGTGCCATCTGCTCTCAGGAATCCCCTTTGTTTCCAAATGTTTGCATGTACATGACATACGCCATAAGCGTAGGCTGAGTCTGTGTAGATATTAACACGTTGATCTTTAGCTATCTGGCAAGCCATAGTTAAGGCTTTGATTTCTGCCAGTTGGGCTGAACAAGGCTGATCAATTCCTTGGGACTCCAGTAATTCAAAGGTCTCGCCATCCGTGTTTAGTTTAACAATCCCCATAACCGCATGCAATCCCGCAGCATCCAGAAAGCATGAGCCGTCCACGAACAGGGTTAGATCTGCATCTATGGCGTGATTATACAAATGTTCTCTGGCTCTCAAAAATTTCTCTGTCTCTGCCACACCGTTATTCAGGACACTTGATAGTTCATCATAGTTCAAATAAGGACCTAAAAATTCTTCTACAGTCCCTAAGATAAGATGGGACCTGATTATTCAAAACCTTATAAGTAAGAAGAAGAATTTTAAATTCTATTCTAGAATTAACAGGAAGCCAATGAAGAGAGGCCAATATGGGTGAGATATGCTCTCTCCTTCTAGTCCCCATTAGTACTCTAGCTGCAGCATTTTGAATTAACTGAAGGCTTTTCAGGGAACTTTTAGGACAACCTGATAATAATGAATTACAGTAGTCCAGCCTAGAGGAAATAAATGCATGAATTAGTTTTTCAGCATCACTCTGAGACAAGACCTTTCTAATTTTAGAGATATTGCGTAAATGCAAAAAAGCAGTCCTACATATTTGTTTAATATGCACTTTGAATGACATATCCTGATCAAAAATGACTCCAAGATTTCTCACAGTATTACTAGAGGTCAGGGTAATGCCATCCAGAGTAAGGATCTGGTTAGACACCATGTTTCTAAGATTTGTGGGGCCAAGTACAATAACTTCAGTTTTATCTGAGTTTAAAAGCAGGAAATTAGAGGTCATCCATGTCTTTATGTCTGTAAGACAATCCTTCAGTTTAGCTAATTGGGTGTGTCCTCTGGCTTCATGGATAGATAAAGCTGGGTATCATCTGCGTAACAATGAAAATTTAAGCAATGCCGTCTAATAATACTGCCTAAGGGAAGCATGTATAAAGTGATAAAATTGGTCCTAGCACAGAACCTTGTGGAACTCCATAATTAACCTTAGTCTGTGAAGAAGATTCCCCATTTACATGAACAAATTGTAATCTATTAGATAAATATGATTCAAACCACCGCAGCACAGTGCCTTTAATACCTATGGCATGCTCTAATCTCTGTAATAAAATTTTATGGTCAACAGTATCAAAAGCAGCACTGTGGTCTAACAGAACAAGCACAGAGATGAGTCCACTGTCTGAGGCCATAAGAAGATCATTTGTAACCTTCACTAATGCTGTTTCTGTACTATGATGAATTCTAAAACCTGACTGAAACTCTTCAAATAGACCATTCCTCTGCAGATGATCAGTTAGCTGTTTTACAACTACCCTTTCAAGAATTTTTGAGAGAAAAGGAAGGTTGGAGATTGGCCTATAATTAGCTAAGATAGCTGGGTCAAGTGATGGCTTTTTAAGTAATGGTTTAATTACTGCCACCTTAAAAGCCTGTGGTACATAGCCAACTAATAAAGATAGATTGATCATATTTAAGATCGAAGCATTAAATAATGGTAGGGCTTCCTTGAGCAGCCTGGTAGGAATGGGGTCTAATAGACGTGTTGATGGTTTGGATGAAGTAACTAATGAAAATAACTCAGACAGAACAATCTGAGAGAAAGAGTCTAACCAAATACCAGCATCACTGAAAGCAGCCAAAGATAACGATACGTCTTTGGGATGGTTATGAGTAATTTTTTCTCTAATAGTTAAAATTTTATTAGCAAAGAAAGTCATGAAGTCATTACTAGTTAAAGTTAAAGGACATACTCGGCTCAATAGAGCTCTGATCTTTGTCAGCCTGGCTACAGTGCTGAAAAGAAACCTGGGGTTGTCTTATTTTCTTCAATTAGTGAGAGGAGTAAGATGTCCTAGCTTTAACGGAGGCTTTTTTTTATAGGCAACAGACTCTTTTTCCAGGCTAAGTGAAGATCTTCTAAATTAGTGAGACGCCATTTCCTCTCCAACTTACGGGTTATCTGCTTTAAGCTGCGAGTTTGTGAGTTATACCACGGAGTCAGGCACTTCTGATTTAAAGCTCTCTTTTTCAGAGGAGCTACACGCATCCAAAGTTGTCTTCAATGAGGATGTAAAACTATTGACGAGATACTCTATCTCACTTACAGAGTTTAGGTAGCTACTCTGCACTGTGTTGGTATATGGCATTAGAGAACATAGAGAAGGAATCATATCCTTAAACCTAGTTACAGCGCTTCTGAAAGAAAGTGTAATGAAACTTATTCCCCACTGCTGGGTAGTCCATCAGAGTAAATGTAAATGTTATTAAGAAATGATCAGACAAAAGGGAGTTTTCAGGGAATACTGTTAAGTCTTCAATTTCCATACCATAAGTCAGAACACGATCTAAGATATGATTAAGTGGTGGGTGGACTCATTTACATTTGAGCAAGCCAGTTGAGTCTAATAATAGATTAATGCAGTGTTGAGGCTGTCATTCTCAGCATCTGTGTGGATGTTAAAATCGCCCACTATAATTATCGTATCTGAGCTAAGCACTAAGTCAGACAAAAGGTCTGAAAATTCACAGAGAAACTCACAGTAACGACCAGGAGGACGATAGATAACAACAAATAAAACTGGTTTTTGGGACTTCCAATTTGGATGGACAAGATTGAGTCAAGCTTTCAAATGAATTAAAGCTCTGTCTGGGTTTTTGATTAATTAATAAGCTGGAATGGAAGATTGCTGCTAATCCTCCGCCTCGGCCCGTGCTACGAGCATTCTGGCAGTTAGTGTGACTCCGGGTGTTGACTCATTTAAACTAACATATTCATCCTGCTGTAACCAGGTTCTGTAAGGCAGAATAATCAATATGTTATCAATTATTATATCAGTTACTACAGGGACTTAGAAGAGAGACCTAATGTTAATAGACCACATTTAACTGTTTTAGGGTCTGTGGGCAGTTGAAGGTGCTATATTATTTTTTCTTTTTGAATTTTTATGCTTAAAATTGATTTTTGCTGGTTATTGGTGGTCTGGGAGCAGGCACCGTCTCTACAGGGATGGGGTAATAAGGGATGGCAGGGGAGAGAAGCTGCAGAGAGGTGTGTAAGACTACAACTCTGCTTCCTGGTCCCAACCCTGGGTAGTCACGGTTTGGAGTATTTAAGAAAATTAGCCAGATTTCTAGAAATGAGAGCTGCTCCATCCAAAGTGGGATGGATGCTGTCTCTCCTAACAAGACCATGTTTTCCACAGAAGCTTTGCCAATTATCTATGAAGCCCACCTCATTTTTTGGACACCACTCAGACAGCCAGCAATTCAAGGAGAACATGCGCTAACATGTCACTCCCGGTCCGATTGGGGAGGGGCCCAGAGAAAACTACAGAGTCCGACATTGTTTTTGCAAAGTTACACAACCGATTCAGTGTTAATTTTAGTGACCTCCGATTGGCGTAACCGGGTGTCATTACTGCAGACGTGAATTACAATCTTACCAAATTTACGCTTAGCCTTAGCCAGCAGTTTCAAATTTCCTTCAATGTCGCCTGCTCTGGCCCCCGGAAGACAATTGACTATGGTTGCTGGTGTCGCTAACTTCACATTTCTCAAAACAGGCGCCAATAACCAGAGTGGGGTGTCGCCGAGTGGGGAAAAAACGGTTAGAAATGTGAACGGGTTGGCGTGTACACGGGGCTTCTGTTAGGAACTACGCTTCCCTCCTCACAGTCACCCAGTCGGCCTGCTTTCCCCGGCTGCTCGGGATCTGCCAGAGGGAAACTAACGGCGGCTAAGCTACCTTGGTCCGCACCGAATACAGGGGCCTGGCTAGCTGTAGAATTTTACCCACGGTGCGGAGCCGAGTCTCCAATTCGCCCAGCCTGGCCTCCAAAGCTACGAATAAGCTACACTTATTACAAGTACCATTACTGCTAAAGGAGGCCGAGGAATAACTAAACATTTCACAACCCAGAGCAGAAAAAGTGCGGGAGAGACAGGAGAAGCCGCCATGTCTAAACCGGCTAAGAGCTAGTAGCTGCGCTAAGCTAGCGGATTCCTAAAAACACACAAAGTGAATAATGTGTAAATAATTTAGAGGTGATTCAGCAGAGGGAGTGCTTTAGTTAAGGCACATGAAGATTACACTGTGAAGCAAATCGTTATCTAGTTAACTAGATCAATCTAACTGCGCAGATTAAACAGCTAACAGATACAGTAAACACCGCTGTGCTCCGGAACAGGAAGTGATACAATACCGCAGTGAGAGCCAACCACCAGTAGAGACCCATGGGGAAATTGTCTTGGACTTCTCAAAAATCATGACCCATACAAAGATACAGAACAAGACATAAACAGTTCATAACATAAATAAAAATAAATAAATAAAGAATAAAAATAAATAAATAAAAAACATACAAATACTAAAACCTCCTAATGTGCCTGATTGTTAGCGGTGTTTATTATGATATTTGTTAAGGGCTATGATTGATATAGGAACAAAAGAGTTCCTATATCAATTCGTCTGCAATGGGGGACTCTGAAACGCCAACCCGATGGTAGCAACTCGTAGTGCGTGTGCAGAACATGGGAGGGATTCAGAAAGAATTCTGTCCGCTTGCTTCATCACGCACTGATCAAAAATTGACTGAGGATTGTTATACTGTTTCAGACCAATGATTTTCATTGCTGTGAGGACCAGGTAGTTTAATTTTGATCTTAGGGACACAGGAAGGTTCCCAAACCAAGTGGTTATGCCATATCTTAGAATGCTTTCCAGAACTGCCTGATAAAACAGTAACAATTTTTTGGTCGACTCCATTAAAACGCAAACGCCGCAGAAAATAGAGTCGTTGATTCAAGCGGGAACATAACCAGTCAACATGAGTATTCCATGTAAGGGAGCTGTCTATACAGACACCAAGATATTTGTACGATTGCACCTGTGTGATTGGTTGCTGGTGTATAATTACAGGGTTGTGATTGCCAACTAACTTTGGATCAAAAATGACTTCCTCTGTCTTTTTAACATTTAAAGTAAGGTAACTGGAATCACACCACTCAACAAACTGCCTTACTTCTGAATGATAGATAATCAAATCATCATTCTGTTGAAGCAAGCACAGAAGTGCTGAGTCGTCTGAATATTTAAAAATATAGTTCCCAGGGTGCTTGGCTGAACACTCATTAGTATATAAAGTAAAAAGGACAGGTGAGCTCACACATCCCTGTGGTGCTCCAGTACTGATGTCTTTGATTTGGGACAGGCTAGAATTTACCTTAACCTGCTGTGTTCTGTTTGTCAAAAAAGAGTGAAACCACTGTATAAGTGATGGTTGACATCCAACGCTTTAAGTTTCTGAATTAATAAGTATGGCTGAAGCGTATTAAGGCGGAGCTGAAGTCAAAAAGTAATCGGGCATATGATGACTTATCATCAAGATGTTTTAAAACAAGATGCATGATGGTGGAAATCGCATCATCTGTGCATCGCCCTCGTCTGTAAGCAAATTGAAATGGATCTAATTTTCCATCTACATCTATTTTCAGCCTGCTCACAATTAATTTCTCGAAACATTTCATCACAACTGATTCAATGCTATAGGCCTAAAATCATTGTTTTCGCTGGGGTTTGCCTTCTTGGT
The DNA here is from genome assembly GCF_902500255.1 of Thalassophryne amazonica. Classification (NCBI taxonomy): domain Eukaryota; kingdom Metazoa; phylum Chordata; class Actinopteri; order Batrachoidiformes; family Batrachoididae; genus Thalassophryne; species Thalassophryne amazonica. Next base: position 53,357,334 of record NC_047109.1, on the reverse strand, counting down.
CACCGGGATGATCATAGAACGTTTCCACAGGGCAGGGACTGTATGGGTGTCTATAGACTGTTGAAAAACAGGACACCAAGCTGCAGTAAGCTCCTGTGCAAATGTTTTTAACAAAAATGATGAAATCCCATCTGGCCCTGCAGCCTTTTTAATGGAGCACGCCAAAAGAGGTGTTCAACCTGTTGTGGATCAATCCACAGCCTATGTGTGCATTATCAGAGGGGGGTAGGGAGCCCAGCTCCTTGTTACACTTTTCAGAGACATCATGTGTCTCAAATCTCAAATAAAAATATTTAACTCATTGGCCATTTTGGAGTCATCAAGTGATATAAAGTGCTTTTTATAAGGGTTCATGTTTGTGATATAGCCTTCATAGAATCCCAGACTCTCTTGGTGTCTGAAATATTAAAATTAAGTTCTAAAAGCTCTTTCTGTTTTCTCCTTGCTACACTCAATTGCTGATTAAGTTCTTTTTGTGCTGATATCAGTGCAGCCTTATCATGAGTTTTAAAGCAATTTTCTTTCTGTTAATATAGTCTTTGATTTGCTTAGTAATGAAAGGGTTTGTTATTTGGATATATAACAACATCCTTTTTATGACAACACTTTCAATACAGAAATGAATATAGTCTGTAATTGCCTCTGTTGCAGAGTCAAGGTCCTGGCTGTGAAATATATTCCAGTCTGTACTGAGAAAACAACCTTTTAGAGTCTCAATGCTGTCATGAGAACATAATGTTACCCGTTTTGTCTTTGGCTTAGAGCTCTTTAATACGAGGTCTGTCAATAAAGTATAGGTCCTTTTTATTTTTTTCAAAAACTATATGGATTTCATTCATATGTTTTTACGTCAGACATGCTTGAACCCTCGTGCGCATGCGTGAGTTTTTCCACGCCTGTCGGTGATGTAATTCGCCTGTGAGCACTCCTTGTGGGAGGAGTCGTCCAGCCCCTCGTCGGAATTCCTTTGTCTGAGAAGTTGCTGAGAGACTGGCGCTTTGTTTGATCAAAATCCTTTAAGCCTTTAAGTCCTTAAAGCGACAGTATCACCTCAAAATCTCTCATCAGCTGTTAAAATTTTCACCGAAAACCAGCTTAATTTTTCGAACCGTGTCCACTTTGATGTGCCTCACAGGTTTAGAAAAAATTTGATCAAACAAAGCGCCAGTCTCTCAACAACTTCTCAGACAAAGGAATTCCGATGAGGGGCTGGACGACTCCTCCCACAAGGAGTGCTCACAGGCGAATGACGTCACCGACAGGCGTGGAAAAACTCAGGCATGCGCACGAGGGTTGAAGCATGTCTGATGTAAAAACATATGAATGAAATCCATATAGACCACAATGCCTCCGCCTCTGCTCTTTCCTGAGGCTGAGGTTCTGTCCGCCCGAAAAAGTGAAAATCCGTCCACTTCGACCAGGGAATCCTCGATATCGAATGCAACCAGGTCTCAGTAAACACCATAACGCCTGCTTACGTTACTCATAATAGGCTTTGGCGTTAATCCGAAGTTCGGTGATTTTGTGCTGCAGTGACCTTATGTTAGACAGGATCATTGACGGCAAGGGTGGTTTGTATCGACACCGGCGAACCCGCTGTCTGACGCCTCCGCTGTGGCCTCTCCTCCGTTGGCGTCCGCCTGTGAACTGGGCTCTAATTTCCTTAGGCAGGTCCGGAGCAGCGGAGATATTGAGCACCGCAGGGACAAAAGGATATCTCTCATGTATGTTAGTGGTGATACTGCAGTTGTGCCACATACTAACTGTTGACAAGAAGTTACCAAATATATCAGAAGCAAAGTGAAGAGGAAGAATACGGAACTGGGTGCCATGTCGTGCCCTGTAGTCGACACTGGCAACGCCAATCCCTGCGCAGAAAAAACGCTGGCAGCTCCTGGAGAACCACTGCTTGGAGCACCAACAAGCCACTCAGTCCCAAAAACAACACAATATCTGACAAAAAGGAACAAAAGACAATAAACGATAGACAAACAATTTTGTTTCGGTCACAACAGCGAGAGCCCGAGTCGCCAGCAGAGCAGCGCCAAACAGGAAGCCAAACAGGCTTCCAGGCTTTATTGAAAATTTAAACAATAAAAAATTCTCCAAAATTTTTGAAAATCACTTTTTCCAAAAGTGAGTGTTGTAGTATAATCAGCAGGTCACCACTGTTGTGTGCAGTGATTTATGTGACACTACACCAAATGGCTTTAATGCTATTGAAAATAAAAACAATCAAAAATTCTCCTAAATTTTTTAAAATGACTTTGTCCTAAACTGAGTGTTGTAGTATAATCAGCAGGACACCACTGTTTTTTTGCAGTGAATTTGGTGACACCACATCTTGTGACTTTGATGCTATTAAAAATTTAAACAATATAAAATTCTCCAAAAATTTTTTTAAATTACTTTTTCCCAAAGTGAGTGTTGTAGTATAATCAGCAGGACACCACTATTGTCTGCAGTAAATTTTGTGTCACTACACCTTATGACTTTGATGCTATTGAAAATTTAAACAATAAAAAAATTCTCCAAAATTTTTAAAAATGACTCTTTCCCAAAGTGAGTGTTGTAGTATAATCAGCATGACACCACTGTTGTGTGCAGTAAATTTTGTGTCACTACACCTTATGACTTTGATGCTACTGAAAATGAAACAATAAAAAATTCTCCAAAACTTTTGAAAATGACTTTTTCCAAAAGTGAGTGTTGTGGTATAATCAGCACAACACCACTGTTGTGCACAATAAATTTTGTGTCACTACACCGTATGACTTTGATGCTATTAAAAATTTAAACAATATAAAATTCTCCAAAAAAATTTTTTTAAAATGACTTTTTCCCAAAGTGAGTGTTGTAGTATAATCAGCAGGACACCACTGTTGTCTGAAGTAAATTTTGTGTCACTACACCTTATGACTTTGATGCTATTGAAAATTTTAACAATATAAAATTCTCCAAAATTTTTTTAAATGACTTTTTCCCAAAGTGAGTGTTGTAGTATAATCAGCAGGACACCACTATTGTCTGCAGTAAATTTTGTGTCACTACACCTTATGACTTTGATGCTATTGAAAATTTAAACAATAAAAAAATTCTCCAAAATTTTTTAAAATGACTCTTTCCCAAAGTGAGTGTTGTAGTATAATCAGCACGACACCACTGTTGTGTGCAGTAAATTTTGTGTCACTACACCTTATGCTATTGAAAATAAAAACAATCAAAAATTCTCCTAAATTTTTTAAATGACTTTTTCCCAACCTGAGTGTTGTAGTATAATCAGCAGGACACCACTATTGTCTGAAGTAAATTTTGTGTCACTACACCTTATGACTTTGATGCTATTGAAAATTTAAACAATAAAAATTCTCCAAAAATTTTAAAATGACTTTTTTCCAAAAGTGAGTGTTGTAGTATAATCAGCAGGACACCACTGTTGTGTGCATTAAATTGTGTCACTACACCTTATGACTGTGACGCTATTGAAAATATAATCAATGAAAAATTCTCCAAATTTTTTTAAAATTACTTTTTTCCAAACTGAGTGCTCTGGTATAATCAACAGGACACGGCTGTTGTGTGCAGTGAATTTGGTGACACCACATCTTGTGACTTTGATGCTATTAAAAATTTAAAAAATAAAAAATTCTGCAAAGTTTTTCATAATGGCATTTTTCCAAACTGAGCTCTGTAGTATAATCAGCAGGACCCCACTGATGTGTGCAGTGAATCTGGTGATATCACTCCTTATTACAATGATTTATTCAATAATTTTCTGGTGTCTTTATTTTTTCCATGTATGCACTTTGTAGACGGTCCCTAAGCTTCCGTTTCTCTGCCGGCTGCCCGTTCAGATCACTGTTATTTTTTTCAGCTCAGAGGACGGTTCATATGGATAAAAATAAGGTTGTAGCTTGTTGTCTACCTTCCTGAGGTTAGAAACTAGTGGTGTTTGTCTTTCTACAATGTTTCTCTTAAGATCTATTGAGCCGTGAACTTCGAATATGTGAATATCTTTCTAACTTTACCTAAGTAACGTGATGACGGCTGCAATTGCTAAATGCTAACTTTCAACATTGAAAATGCCATAGACATGCTAACGCGTTAGCATCGCTCCCGTTTTTAAGTTATAAAATACATCTATCAACTGTTTCAGAAGACCATAACAGGTCGATTTAACATAGAAAAGGTAAATAATACTCACAGACATATGATCTTTAGGGTTTTAGCGGGGGAAAAGTAAGCGAAAGAAAGAAATAAACGAAGCAATCGACCGAAGCATTGCTTCAATCTGCGAACCACGCTTCGATTGGTTTAAGGTTCAAAGCAAAGCAGCGCTGCAGAAAAATTGATTAAGGACCCGCTGCAGGGTCTGTAATCAATGCAAAGAAATTATCATTTTCCTCACAAACACCTGCCAAAACAACGGCCACTCTGAAGGACCGATAACAGAATCGTTAAGCACAAAGCTTAATGATGTCGTGGATCGAATCATTTCTTAACGATACCCGAAAGGAACCGGTTCTCGATACCCATCCCTAGTTACAACATGACAGTTTCGACAGGCATGTAGAACAGGTTGTGGCTATAGAAAAGCATGTAGGCTCGTGGCACAAGATAATCACAGAGAGCGGTGGTCGCAGGATGTGCAAACAGGAACCTGCCGTTCCTGCTTGTCACAGGGTGTGTTGATACTTTTGCAGCTTATCTTTAACTGATGCAATGATGTTCAAAGTTGCACAATCAGATAGTATACATGTTGATTAGTTAAATGTATACTAATGATAAAATGATAGAAACATGAAGTTCAAAAATATTTGGACGAGTCAAAGTTATACAGGTGAAGCAAACAGAAATGATAACATATATGTACAGAGTTATTCGAACAGGGAGGCACAATATACGCTTGTAAAGCGCGGGAGAATTAATTAATGAAGCAGAAAAAAATAGTGCAGAGAGGCACAGCATACGCTCGTGGAGCGCGATAGAAATACTGTAATTAATGAGGAAAAAATAGTGCAGAGAGGCACAGCAGACGCTCGTGGAGCGTGATAGACACAGAGTAAAAGTGAAATACTGTAAGCTCGGGAGGGAGCTTGTTAAAATAATATATTAGATGTTGGCAGCGACTGAGTGCTGTCTAAGTGAAATACTGTAAGCTTGGGAGGGAGCTGGTTAGAGAAAATAATATATCAGCTGCTGGCAACGACTGAGTGCTGTCTAAGTGAAGGAGAGATACTCAGACATAACGCATTGATGTTAGAAGAAAAAGAAGTTGTCTAAGGCCACAAAGTAAAGGGGTGACAGAGGTCAAGATAAAGACGTACAGGGATTTGTTTTAATAATTTTTGTGTAAAAAAATTTGGAGTTGTCGTGTGATAGCTCATGGGAGAGCGGCAAGAATAAGCTGGGTGTTACAAGCGCGCTGGGAGTGCTTAAAATGAGTTGTAAACCAGCTCACATATAAGATTAATGTGAGTGTGTGAGAAGGTTGAGGCGTTTAAACCCAACGTGATGGATTGGGTGTGTAGAACAGACAGAGAGGAAAAAGAGGAATAGGCTGCACACGGGTGCAGTGATACGACAGAAAGAAGACGAGAAAAGAAAGTGATAATAATAAATGATATAAAGGCAGATATTATTTCAATGAAAGGAAGACTAGGCATTAAGAAGTAAAGAAACATAGCAGAAAATAACGGGAGAGTAGGAAGTTAGATTAGGAGAGAGAAGAAAGTCAGGAGTGCAAACACACTCCTGACTCCTCGTGACTGGTGTTTGATAATACTAATAAAATAATTGAAAGAGATAGAATTGACTAAAACTAAAGAATTAAAACTGTAAAAGGATTAAAGAAATAAAATTGATTAAAATTTAAAGAGTTAAAATAAAAGACAATATAGTAAAAGGCTAACAGACTGATCAACGCCTGGGACAGTCATTGATGGGAGACTTAAGTGACAATGAAACAATACTCCCTGAGCATTACTCAACTGACGGAGACATAGAAACCCAGGGAATTAGGACACATTTTTGGCTGGAGCGGACATATTATGATAACAGGTGCAGAGCATTGGCAGGACGAACAACAGATTAATCAGAAATTATGGCAAATAACTAGAATAGTCAACTTAAAACAAAAGAGAGAACAATTTCCTCTAATTAATTGGGAGCTGCTGATAAGACGACTGTGGCATCAAGGCTTAGCCCCATGGTTGGAACTGCTTTGTGCTGATCCTAATAAAGAAATTAGTATACCATTAAATCACTTAATAACACTACCAACCGATCCAGGTGAAGAATTATTCCCTAGGTTGACTCTGACTGTGGTCCCAAGGAAGGTTCAGTGGGAAACAGGTAAATTTGCATATTTGGTTAAAGAAAAAGAAGACGGAAAATACAGATGGAAATTTAATGCATTTAAAAATTTAAAATACAAAACTGGTGTTACAGCAGGCAAACTATTAGTCTGGATCAAGACATCCCCTGAGGGACAACCAGAACATCATAGGAACATCTCACACAGTGTTTGCCAGGGTAATATGGGTAACGCTCAAGGCCAAGGTCGGGGAACTACCCCGCTAGACTTAGTACTAAGAAGATATCCGGGAAAGCGCATTAAGGCCAACCGATGTATGAGAAAGTGGCATAAGAGGTCACATGGGGACAGGCAATGGCCGTTGGAGGGATCATTTGATCCAGTTATGTGCGAAACAGTTGCTGTAGGAATACAGAAAAAAGAAATTAAAGATCAGCAGAAAAACATGAATAATAACAAAAAACGAGCTGAAGAAAAAGAAGCTTTGGCCCTGTTTAAGCAAGAAGCACAAAAGCTACAACATAGAAAAGAGAAAGTGGCAGAGAGGAAAAATCCAAAGAGACCAAAGCCAGCGCACCGAGCTGGGAAGCAGAGCCACCCCCATATAAACGTCATGATGGGGGGAGAACAGCTGGACAACTTGTACTAGGCACGCTTGAAGAGGACAAGGGCATGGATGTAGAGGGCAAGTTCACATTGACACTTAAGACCCGAGAGCCACAAGGAAACAGGCCCTCAACCTGTCAAATGGATCCCATGAGGTCTCCGAGTCCTAGGAGGAGCGGCACCCCACCCCAGTCAACAGAGGGGGCCACATATGACAGTGAAGCTAAGTTGGAAGAGGAAGAAGAAGGAGGGTCGAAACCTTCACCTGCGCCCAGAGGCCAACTGAAAACCATCCCCTCCCACCATAAGTCAGCCGACTGGACACTCTCAGGCCAAAAGGGCTCCGAGGAGTGGTACCAGAGGTTTAGTAACACACTGGATGTGGCCAGAAGAGACAATAAAGAACTAGCCGAACAACTTCGGCTAGTGGAGGAAAGAAGACAAAAGTGCTGGGACGCAGAGGAAAGAAGGAAATTACAGCAGTCAACACCCAATCAAGGGAACCACACCAAAGAGCCGCCCACTTGGAGGATTTCTGGTGAGGTCACCATTGAGAGTGCAAGAGAGACCCGACTCAGGCAGAGACAACAGCGTACAGTCAAAGAAATAGCAGCTCTGGAACAGGACATAACTGGCTTACTGGGTTGCCTGGGGTCCGTCAGTAGCACTCGATCCGGCAGAAATTATGGAGCCCCCGCAGGGATAGAAGAGGACGAGGAAGACATTATGTGCCCACTGGTAGTTAGAAATGGTCATCATGTGTACACCCCATGGAGTTGGATGGACATGGTGGGGCTGGCCAACAGACTGCCAGACGTCACCCAAGGAACTGGGAGATGGATAACCGCCCTAGAGGAAGGCACTGCAGGGGTAACCTTGTCTTTAGGCAACATAAAGGCCTTGCTGATGCATGTAATGGGGAAGCATGACACTGAAGAACTAGCAGGAAGGGCCGGACTAGCACAGATGGTGGGCACTAATCTATATGATGAAGTCCCCTTTAATCGATATAGGAACACTATGTGGGAGGAACTGAGAAGAAAATACCCTGAGGTTTTGGACCCCTCTAAGTCGGATGATGAGGAGTGGAAACCTGAGGAGTGCCCAAAGAAATTCCTGCACAGGTTCCAGAAGAGGTGGGCAGAGGAAACAGGAAATGTATGGAACCATTCCCCAGCGACTGAAATCCTGTTCAAAATAACTGTAAAAATAGCTCTACCTGAAGCTGTTCAGAAAGCCCTAGATGGAGTAGTAGGACTATCAAAAATGAACTGGGCCTTATATTGTGAACATGTTTGTCACCACCTCGAAATCTATAAGAAAGGAAAAACAAAAAGAAGAAGATGCAACCAAATCCCTGACACAAAAACTGGTGCAGATGCAATTGGGAGAACTGGCCAAAGCAAATAAAGAAAAAACAAAGACCCAAGCTCCTGTGATGACCCCTGTTTCTGACTCCCATCCGACTCCTTCTGGACCGGCGGGCACTGGTACTGCAGCAGACACTGCTGCCACCATACAGGCGCCTGTGGTAACAACCACACAGAGCTCCCAAGGAGCAACTGGACCCAATGGAAACAACGCTCCCGCGGGGGGAGCCTCAGCACCAGTGGAGCATCACCATCACTACCATAACACCGGCACACCCGGAAATGGGCCCACCTACAGTCATGGGTGGAGAGGAGAACCATGGAACTTCCAGAGTCTCAGAGGAGGGTGGCAAAGAGGACCTCGCCAAATTCCATTTGGAAACAGATTCCAAAACTTGGCTCCCAGGAACAGTCAAGCGGGACCACCTACAGGACCAACACCCCCAGCAGGGAATCAACCTCCCAATGAGTGTTGGCGCTGTGGACAGTCCGGACATCGAATGAGAGACTGTCCAGCCCGATCTTGGATCGGACCCTCCGCCTATTGGCAATAGGGGGGCCTAGAGAAGCCGGAGGGGGAAACTGTGGCATTGGCTATTTCTGCGATTTGAAGAGAGGAGCCAACCTTCACCATTAATATTCAAAACAGAGATTTCCCTTTTATGGTGGATACAGGGGCAACATACTCTTGCATAGGGAAAATGGGCACTCATCTCCCCCTCTCTGGGTCTGCAATTAAAACCATCGGCTTCTCTGGGAAAACAAATAATACCTTTTACACGCCCACTTCCTGTAACTGTTGCAGGAAAAACAATTGAAATACACCTGTGAACTTGTTGGGAAGAGACATTCTATGCAAACTACAAACCAAGATAGAGTGCACCCATCAAGGACTGCAAATACACTTTTCTGACGAAGCACTTACCAATGTTATGGTTCTTATGGATATGGAAGATAAGGTCCAAACCATACAACCCATGGTGTACTGGCTGAGGTTACAACCAGAAAACTCAAATCTCCAAATGGAGTGGGAAAAGAGGAAGCCTTGGGCAGAGCAACACTATGCAGTAGTACATCCACCCAATTTACCTCTGCATGTCACCCTGATGTTTGATGCCAAACAAGAACAAACTGACTATGCATGCTGCAGGGACACATTGATGAATCAACAACTGTTTCACATAACCACCACAGCAGTCTATCTAGGCCCCCAAGGGGCCGCAGCCTCTGTCAAGGTGACAGCTGAACAGCAATGGCACCAAGTGCCAAATGCCGCGCCTCATGTGACCCTTTTAGTTTCAGATAAGTACGAATCTCATGACTTAGGCCCAATGGTAAGATAGCTTTAGAGGTCAGAGAATGGCAAAACATAAAAAATCAACAGGTATATTGTTCAAAAGACAAGCAGTTTATACAAATTAACTTAAAAGTAAATTATGAGGCTATAGCTCAAAAAGTGGAGCTCAGTCCTAGACCAGAGACAAGATGGTGTTATCGGCCCAACAAGAGAAACTGTTGGAGCAAATACCACCAGCGGTGTGGTCCAAAAGCAAAACAGATGTAGGACTGGTAAAAACAGGCCTACCAGTAAAAATAAAAGTAAAACCAGGAGCAAAACTGCCTCACCAAAGACAGTATCCATTAAAGCCTCAGGCTATTGAGGGCATAAAACCAGTAATCAAGGGACTAATGGCAGCAGGAGTTTTAGTAAAAACTGAGAGCCCGTGTAATACGCCCATCTATCCTATCCCTAAAAACAATACCAAAGAGTACCGGCTGGTACATGATCTGCGTCCTATCAACGCAATAGTAGAAACGGATGCACCTGTGGTTCCTGATCCACATACTATACTATCAAGCATCCCTGCTGGAGCAAAATGGTACACAGTAATCGATTTGTGTTCAGCTTATTTCAGTGTACCCGTTCACCCAGATTCACAACACTTGCTTGCATTCACATTTCTGGGACAATAACTAACATATACGAGGGCTGTCCGTAAAGTATAGGTCCTTTTTATTTTTTCAAAAACTATATGGATTTCATTCATATGTTTTTACGTTAGACATGCTTGAACCCTCGTGCGCATGCGTGAGTTTTTCCATGCCTGTCGGTGACGTCATTCGCCTGTGAGCACTCCTTGTGGGAGGAATCGTCCAGCCCCTCGTCGGAATTCCTTTGTCTGAGAAGTTGCTGAGAGACTGGCGCTTTGTTTGATCAAAATTTTTTCTAAACCTGTGAGACACATCGAAGTGGACATGGTTCAAAAAATTAAGCTGGTTTTCAGTGAAAATTTTAACAGCTGATGAGAGATTTTGAGGTGATTCTGTCGCTTTAAGGACTTTTCACGGTGCGAGACGTCGTGCAGCGCTCTCAGGCAGCGTTATCAGCCTGTTTCAAGCTTAAAACCTCCACATTTCAGGCTCTATTGATCCAGGACGTCGTGAGAGAACAGAGACGTTTCAGAAGAAGTCGGTTTCAGCATTTTATCCGGATATTCCACTGTTAAAGGAGATTTTTTTAATGAAAGACGTGCGGACGGGTCCGCGCGTCGGGACGCAGCCGACGCGGCGCGGCGGCACAGGAAAAACACCTCCGTGTTGATAACCATTTGTTAAAATCCAGTTGGCTTTTGATGGCTTTCAGTGGAGTGAGTATATGAGAAATTGTTTATCAGCTGGAGATGTTCCAACTTGTCCTCAAGGCTTCCAACAGAGGTGTTTTTCCTCTGGCGGAGCGTCGCGGCGGCTGCGAGCCGACGCTGCAATCCGCCTGCACGTCTTTCATTAAAAAAATCTCCTTTAACAGTGGAATATCCGGATAAAATGCTGAAACCGACTTCTTCTGAAACTTCTCTGTTCTCTCACGACGTCCTGGATCAACAGAGCCTGAAATGTGGAGGTTTAAAGCTTGAAACAGGCTGATGACGCTGCCTGAGAGCGCTGCGCGACGTCTCGCACCGTGAAAAGTCCTTAAAGCGACAGAATCACCTCAAAATCTCTCATCAGCTGTTAAAATTTTCACTGAAGACCAGCTTAATTTTTCGAACCATGTCCACTTCGATGTGTCTCACAGGTTTAGAAAAAATTTTGATCAAACAAAGCGCCAGTCTCTCAGCAACTTCTCAGACAAAGGAATTCCGACGAGGGGCTGGACGACTCCTCCCACAAGGAGTGCTCACAGGCGAATGACGTCACCGACAGGCATGGAAAAACTCACGCATGCGCACGAGGGTTCAAGCATGTCTGACGTAAAAACATATGAATGAAATCCATATAGTTTTTGAAAAAAATAAAAAGGACCTATACTTTACGGACAGACCTCGTACACGTCTGCCTCAGGGACTGAACCTGTCCCCAGCTATCTTATCAAAGTCCTGGCTGAAGATTTGCAATACCTTGACATACCCAGCACATTGGTGCAATATATGGATGATCTCCTCATTGCATCAGAGACCCAAGAACAATGTGAGATAGATTCATTAACTGTATTGCATGCTTTGGCGGCTGGAGGTCACAAAGTAAGTAAGGACAAACTGCAGTTCTGCCAACAACAAGTAGAATGCTTGGGGAGACAGTTGTGTGGGACCACGCGATGTATAGCCCCAAGCCAAGTGGAGGCTGTAATCAAGGCTCCCAAACCACAAACAGTGGGACAAATGCTTTCATTCCTTGGGATGGCAGGTTACAGTCGGCCGTGGATTTGTGACTATGCTATAAAAACCGCACCCTTGCGTGCTATGATCAGAGCTGCGGGTCAAACAAACAATGCTGCCCTCCTTATCTGGACAGATGAGGCAGCTGGAGCTTTTGAGGCCCTAAAGACAGACATGCAAACTGCTCCAGCGTTAGGCAACCCTGATTATGGAAAACCTTTCCATTTGTATGTTACTGAAAAAGCTGGTTATGCCTGCACTGTATTGATGCAAGACACAAATGAAGGAAAACAACCATTGGCCTATTACAGTACAAAGCTTGACAACATTGAAACGGGACTGCCACCATGCTATCAGCGTCTAGCAGCGGCTACCTTCGCATTTCAAAAAGCGTCATCCATAATCATGGGACATGCAGTAACATTGTACACGTCACACTAACTACATGCCTGTTGACCAGTCAGCGTTTCGTCCTAACACAAGCTAGACGCACCGGGTATGAAGTCGTGTTATCTGCTCCAGAGATAACAATACAACGTTGTCACACAGTGAACCCCGCCACCAAATTAACCACACTGTTAGATGGCACTCCACATGACTGTGTGGCAGAAACAGAGAAATTCTTGAGAGCCAGGGAAGATTTGTATAACCATGTCATAGATGCAGATCTAACCCTGTTTGTGGATGGCTCATGCTTTCGGGATGCCGCGGGATTGCATGCGGGCATGGGTGTTGTTAAACTAAACACTGATGGTGAGACCTTTGGGATTCTTGAGGGTGGATGGCACCCCTGTCACACATGGAGAGGCCATTTCCCAATTGTTACAAGCCCTCCAACTGCCATCTGCAGTAGCCATCATTAAATGTGCAGGTCATCAAAAGAAGAATAACATTATAGCTCAAGGTAACAATCTGGCAGATGATGCAGCCCAAAAAGGAGCACAAGGGGAAAATATGTTTCCATTATTGACCATCCAAGACTGTGCCCCACTGGTTTCACTTGAGGCACTGATAGTAGCTCAGAGTAGAGCCAGCGGAGAAGAAAAACGTATGTGGGTTAAACAAGGCGCCATTGAGACGCGTAGCCAAGGGCCAGCTGACAAACTGTGGTGCAGTAGTCATGGGCATTTTGTGTTACCCACCAATCTATTACGACATGCGATCATTTGGGCCCACGGACTGGATCATTGTTTGCGAGCCCAAATTATGAACAAATTAACAGCTGTCTGGTGGTCACCATATATGGCAGCCACGATGGACTGTTTGTTGAGTGAATGTCAGGTGTGTGCTCAATACAATGTCAGGAAATCATTCACAGCACCCCTTGCCCACATTCCGGTTCCTGATGGACCGTTTAGACATCTCATGATGCATTTCATAGACATGGGAGCCGACAATCGAGTCAAGAGAATGAGATATGTTCTGGTAGTGATATGCAGGTTCAGCCGATGGATCGAGGCAGTGGCCTCCCCAAATCAAGACCATAAAACGGTAGCCAAGTTCTTGTGTCGTGACGTATTCCCAAGATTTGGCATTCCAGATACTATCTCATCTGACAACGGTAGGGCCTTTATAGTTAAGGTCACACAGGAAACGTTCAAACAATTGGGCATCAAGCAAACATTTGGGTGTGTTTATCACCCCCAATCAAATGGGGCAGTGGAGCGGGCTAATGGCATCCTAAAAAGCAAACTAGCAAAGATCATAGCAGACAGCAACAGCAAACTAACTTGGTTAGATGCACTAGCACTTGTCCTCTTGTCAGTGCGCTCACAAACTAACCGACTAACCCATCTAACACCATTTGAAGCTCTTGCAGGTCGGCCGATGCCTATTCCATACCTGAGAGGACCCTACGAGGGACCATCGCTGGAACAGCTACAGGATGAATGGCATAATTATCTGAGGCAATTAACCCAAATACACAAAACTATCTTTTTGCAGGTCAAAGGTGCCACAGAAGACAGGGAAGCGGACATTCCGCCCGAGAATCAGACCATCCAGCCTGGTGATCTGGTTTACGTTAAGGTGTTCAAAAAGAAGTGGGACCAGCCTCGTCGAGAAGGTCCTTTTAAAGTGATTCTTGCCTCGCGAACAGCAGTCAAGGTTGACGGTAAGGACACTTGGTTCCACTTAAACCACTGCTGTAGGGTTGGTGTCCCAGCGCTCCTGCGGCCTCGGCAAGCTCGTCTTGACAGTTCTGCCGGGCCAAGGGGGGAAGCGAGAGAAGCCAGAGACCCTACAGCAGCACCGAGGGAAGGCCACGCCTCCCTGCAGCCAGAAACATCAGGCAAACACCGGCCAAGGCGCTCACAGAGACTGATCGAACAAAGACAACGCCGCCTTCAGAAAGTAGTGGATCCCTGCCAGATAGAGCAGCAGCAGACTCAGATGCGGACTCAGAGCTAGAGAGAGACCCAGTTAGTGACATTTCAGAAACAACAGGAGACGCAGACCGACAGAGAGGCCACAGGAGACATCAGACTCAGACATTAACTCAGCGGACTTAACCACAGTAAAACCGCAAGAAGAACAAGCTAGAGGAAGCACAGACACACCTAGTTATAGTTCACCTAGTGAAAGTCCATTCAGTAGCACATCTAGTGGCACACCTCAACCAACACCAGAACAATGATCAGGGAACTACTCAAGGGATTGACCATACTACTGGTGGTTGGTATGGGCGGAGACAGACATCCAAAACATACAGTTGACTGTGCTGTGGCTATGGCCACAATAGCACCTAAACAAGGCACTCTAACAACAGGAAAAACGTATAATTTGGCATACATTAACTCAAGAGCCTATAAAAACATAGGACTACAGGGACAGCTGGGGGATTACATACTAGGAGAAGCTATTAGTACCAAATGTGAAGAGGCGGGAACAATCAACATAGAGGTAATTTGTGATTAAAAAAGGATGCTGGGAAACCAAGCAAGACGTAACTGTTATAGTACATGAAGCCACAAAATGGGAAAAAATTAAACCGAGGAAAAAGAGGACAATTAGAAGCCTAGAAATGAGTAGTCACTTGGGGAGATGGGATTCCAGTATAGACCTAGCCCGCACACAAAGTTTGAAGACTAATTTATTTTACCAATGGTTAAAATTTTCAGCTAGACAGATCAGTGAAAAGCCTTGCATAGCCTGTCACCAGAAAAATGTAATACCTCAGGCTAAACCCCTACCTGATATCAACAACAGTTATAGGAGTCCCCAACATAACTCTACTGGTGGTTGGCTCTCACTGCGGTATTGTATCACTTCCTGTTCCGGAGCACAGCGGTGTTTTGCTGTATCTGTTAGCTGTTTAATCTGCGTAGTTAGATTTATCTAGATAACTAGATAACGATTTGCTTCACAGTGTAATCTTCACGTGCCTTAACTAAAGCACTCCCTCTGCTGAATCACATCTAAATTATTTACACATTATTCACTTTGTGTGTTTTTAGGAATCCGCCAGCTTAGCGCAACTACTAGCTCTTAGCCGGTTTAGCATGGCGGCTTCTCCTGTCTCTCCCGCACTTTTATGCTCTGGGTGTGAAATGTTTAGTTATTCCTCTGCCTCCTTTAGCAGTAATGGTACTTGTAATAAGTGTAGCTTGTTCATAGCTTTGGAGGCCAGGCTGGGCAAATTGGAGACTTGGCTCCGCACCTTGGAAAATCCTACAGCTAGCCAGGCCCCTGTAGTCGGTGCGGACCAAGGTAGCTTAGCCGCCGTTAGCTGCCCCCCAGCGGATCCCGAGCAGCCGGGAAAGCAGGCCAGCTGGGTGACTGTGAGGAGGAAGCGTAGTCCTAAACAGAATCCCCCTGTACACCACCAACCCGTTCACATCTCTAACCATTTTTCCCCATTCCGCGACACACCCACTGAGGAACAAACTCTGGTTATTGGCGACTCTGTTTTGAGAAATGTGAAGTTAGCGACACCAGCAACCATAGTCAGTTGTCTTCCGGGGGCCAGAGCAGGCGACATTGAAGGAAATTTGTAACTGCTGGCTAAGGCTAAGCGTAAATTCGGTAAGATTGTAATTCACGTTGGCAGTAATGACACCCGGTTACGCCAATCGGAGGTCACTAAAATTAATATTGAATTGGTGTGTAACTTTGCAAAAACAATGTCGGACTAGGTAGTTTTCTCTGGGCCCCTCCCCAATCGGACCGGGAGTGACATGTTTAGCCGCATGTTCTCCTTGAATTGCTGGCTGTCTGAGTGGTGTCCAAAAAATGAGGTGGGCTTCATAGATAATTGGCAGAGCTTCTGGGGAAAACCTGGTCTTGTTAGGAGGGACGGCATCCATCCCACTTTGGATGGAGCAGCTCTCATTTCTGGCCAATTTTATTAAACCCTCCAAACCTGTTGTGAAGGTGTAGGAACACGGACCCACAACAGGGGGCGTTAAATTAACGGGCAATGGATAAGCCAAACAGTAACAATTTAATGTTGTGAAGTGCACAACGGAATACAGACAAATACAGTTTTGGTACCACAGACAATTATATGTAGAGTGACGTGTGGGCAGGCTTGGGGATAGGAGACATCCGTCCAGAACCGAGCCGGATCCCACACGGCCTTCACCACCAATGGATCTGAAGAACACCGGAGCCGCCAAGTCCTGGATCCCCAGGTGGCCACCGTCTCCAGCTATCAGACCTTATACTGCTGGCAGAGAACAGAAACAGTATTGATGAGTGTGAGTTTGGATTACTGAGTTCACACTCCCACAGACTGTGTTCGGTACGGAGGGAGCACCTCCATCTCCAATCACACACTCGTGCAGCTCCTGTCTAACCACTTATCTGGTTGGGGTGTGAAGCGAAGCCGTCGCTGATCACACCAAACGCCAGGCCAGCAGTACCTCCTCTTCAGCGGCCCACATAACAAAACTGTGACTACCCAGGGTTGGGACCAGGAAGCAGAGTTGTAGTCTTACACACCTCTCTGCAGCTTCTCTCTCCCTGCCATCCCCCCAATACCCCATCTCCGTAGAGACGGTGCCTGCTCCCAGACCACCAACAACCAGTAAAAATCTATTTAAGCATAAAAATTCAAAAAGAAAAAATAATATAGCACCTTCAACTGCACCACAGACTAAAACAGTTAAATGTGGTTTATTAAACATTAGGTCTCTCTCTTCTAAGTCCCTGTTAGTAAATGATATAATAATTGATCAACATATTGATTTATTCTGCCTTACAGAAACCTGGTCACAGCAGGATGAATATGTTAGTTTAAATGAGTCAACATCCCCGAGTCACACTAACTGTCAGAATGCTCGTAGCACGGGCCGAGGGGGAGGATTAGCAGCAATCTTCCACTCCAGCTTATTAATTAATCAAAAACCCAGACAGAGCTTTAATTAATTTGAAAGCTTGACTCTTAGTCTTGTCCATCCAAATTGGAAGTCCCAAAAAGCAGTTTTATTTGTTGTTATCTATTGTCCACCTGGTCGTTACTGTGAGTTTCTCTGTGAATTTTCAGACCTTTTGTCTGACTTAGTGCTTAGCTCAGATAAGATAATTATAGTGGGCAATTTTAACATCCACATAGATGCTGAGAATGACAGCCTCAACACTGCATTTAATCTATTGTTAGACTCAATTGACTTTGCTCAAAATGTAAATGAGTCCACCCACCACTTTAATCATACTTTAGATCTTGTTTTGACTTATGGTATGGAAATTGAAGACTTAACAGTATTCCCTGAAAACCCCCTTCTGTCTGATCATTTCTTAACATTTACTTTAATGGACTACCCAGCAGTGGGGAATAAGTTTCATTACAGTAGAAGTCTCTCGGAAAGCGCTGTAACTAGGTTGAAGGATATGATTCCTTCTTTGTTATGTTCTCCAATGCCATATACCAACACAGTGCAGAGTAGCTACCTAAACTCTGTGAGTGAGATAGATTATCTCGTCAATAGTTTTACATCCTCATTAAGAACAACTTTGGATGCTGTAGCTCCTCTGAAAAAGAGAGCCTTAAATCAGAAGTGCCTGACTCCGTGGTATAACTCACAGACTTGCAGCTTAAAGCAGATAACCCTTAAGTTGGAGAGGAAATGGCATCTCACTAATTTAGAAGATCTTCACTTAGCCTGGAAAAAGAGTCTGTTGCTCTATATAAAAAAAAAAGCCCTCCGTAAAGCTAGGACATCTTACTACTCATCACTAATTGAAGAAAATAAGAACAACCCCAGGTTTCTTTTCAGCACTGTAGCCAGGCTGACAGAGTCAGAGCTCTATTGAGCCGAGTATTCCTTTAACTTTAACTAGTAATGACTTCATGACTTTCTTTGCTAATAAAATTTTAACTGTTAGAGAAAAAATTACTCATAACCATCCCAAAGACATATCGTTATCTTTGGCTGATTTCAGTAATGCTGGTATTTGGTTAGACTCTTTCTCTCCGATTGTTCTGAGTTATTTTCATTAGTCACTTCCTCCAAACCATCAACATGTCTATTAGACCCCATTCCTACCAGGCTGCTCAAGGAAGTCCTACCATTAATTAATGCTTCGATCTTAAATATGATCAATCTATCTTTATTAGTTGGCTATGTACCACAGGCTTTTAAGGTGGCAGTAATTAAACCATTACTTAAAAAGCCATCACTTGACCCAGCTATCTTAGCTAATTATAGGCCAATCTCCAGCCTTCCTTTTCTCTCAAAAATTCTTGAAAGGGTAGTTGTAAAACAGCTAACTGATCATCTGCAGAGGAATGGTCTATTTGAAGAGTTTCAGTCAGGTTTCAGAATTCATCATAGTACAGAAACAGCATTAGTGAAGGTTACAAATGATCTTCTTATGGCCTCAGACAGTGGACTCATCTCTGTGCTTGTCCTGTTAGACCTCAGTGCTGCTTTTGATACTGTTGACCATAAAATTTTATTACAGAGATTAGAGCATGCCATAGGTATTAAAGGCACTGCGCTGCAGTGGTTTGAGTCATATTTATCTAATAGATTACAATTTGTTCATGTAAATGGGGAGTCTTCTTCACAGACTAAGGTTAATTATGGAGTTCCACAAGGTTCTGTGCTTGGACCAATTTTATTCACTTTATACATGTTTCCCTTAGGCAGTATTATTAGACAGCATTGCTTAAATTTTCATTGTTACGCAGATGATACCCAGCTTTATCTATCCATGAAACCAGAGGACACACACCAATTAGTTAAACTGCAGGAATGTCTTACAGACATAAAGGCATGGATGACCTCTAATTTCCTGCTTTTAAATTCAGATAAAACTTAAGTTATTGTACTTGGCCCCACAAATCTTAGAAACATGGTGTCTAACCAGATCCTTACTCTGGATGGCATTACCCTGACCTCTAGTAATACTGTGAGAAATCTTGGAGTCATTTTTGATCAGGATATGTCCTTCAATGCGCATATTAAGCAAATATGTAGGACTGCTTTTTTACATTTGCACAATATCTCTAAAATTAGAAAGGTCTTGTCTCAGAGTGATGCTGAAAAACTAATTCATGCATTTATTTCCTCTAGGCTGGACTATTGTAATTCATTATTATCAGGTTGTCCTAAAAGTTCCCTGAAAAGCCTTCAGTTAATTCAAAATGCTGCAGCTAGAGTACTGACGGGGACTAGAAGGAGAGAGCATATTTCACCCATATTGGCCTCTCTTCATTGGCTTCCTTTAATTCTAGAATAGAATTTAAAATTCTTCTTCTTACTTATAAGGTTTTGAATAATCAGGTCCCATCTTATCTTGGGGATCTCATAGTACCATATCACCCCAATAGAGCGCTTCTCTCTCAGACTGCAGGCTTACTTGTAGTTCCTAGGGTTTGTAAGAGTAGAATGGGAGGCAATAATCAGGTCCCATCTTATCTTAGGGACCTCTTATCAATCAATCAATCAATTTTATTTATATAGCGCCAAATCACAACAAACAGTTGCCCCAAGGCGCTTTATATTGTAAGGCAATGCCATACAATAATTACGTAAAAACCCCAACGGTCAAAACGACCCCCTGTGAGCAAGCACTTGGCAACAGTGGGAAGGAAAAATTCCCTTTTAACAGGAAGAAACCCCCAGCAGAACCAGGCTCAGGGAGGGGCAGTCTTCTGCTGGGACTGGTTGGGGCTGAGGCAGAGAACCAGGAAAAAGACATGCTGTGGAGGGGAGCAGAGATCAATCACTAATGATTAAATGCAGAGTGGTGCATACAGAGCAAAAAGAGAAAGAAACACTCAGTGCATCATGGGAACCCCCCAGCAGTCTAAGTCTATAGCAGCATAACTAAGGGATGGTTCAGGGTCACCTGATCCAGCCCTAACTATAAGCTTTAGCAAAAAGGAAAGTTTTAAGCCTAATCTTAAAAGTAGAGAGGGTGTCTGTCTCCCTGATCTGAATTGGGAGCTGGTTCCACAGGAGAGGAGCCTGAAAACTGAAGGCTCTGCCTCCCATTCTACTCTTACAAACCCTAGGAACTACAAGTAAGCCTGCAGTTTGAGAGCGAAGCGCTCTATTGGGGTGATATGGTACTATGAGGTCCCTAAGATAAGATGGGACCTGATTATTCAAAACCTTATAAGTAAGAAGAAGAATTTTAAATTCTATTCTAGAATTAAAGGAAGCCAATGAAGAGAGGCCAATATGAGTGAGATATGCTCTCTCCTTCTAGTCCCCGTTAGTACTCTAGCTGCAGCATTTTGAATTAACTGAAGGCTTTTCAGGGAACTTTTAGGACAACCTGATAATAATGAATTACAATAGTCCAGCCTAGAGGTAATAAATGCATGAATTAGTTTTTCAGCATCACTCTGAGACAAGACCTTTCTAATTTTAGAGATATTGCGTAAATGCAAAAAGGCAGTCCTACATATTTGTTTAATATGCGCTTTGAATGACATATCCTGATCAAAAATGACTCCAAGATTTCTCACAGTATTACTAGAGGTCAGGGTAATGCCATCCAGAGTAAGGATCTGGTTTGACACCATGTTTCTAAGATTTGTGGGGCCAAGTACAATAACTTCAGGTTTATCTGAGTTTAAAAGCAGGAAATTAGAGGTCATCCATGTCTTTATGTCTGTAAGACAATCCTGCAGTTTAGCTAATTGGTGTGTGTCCTCTGGCTTCATGGATAAAGCTGGATGTCATCTGCGTAACAATGAAAATTTAAGCAATGCTGTCTAATAATACTGCCTAAGGGAAGCATGTATAAAGTGAATAAAATTGGTCCTAGCACAGAACCTTGTGGAACTCCATAATTAACCTTAGTCTGTGAAGAAGATTCCCCATTTACATGAACAAATTGTAATCTATTAGATAAATATGATTCAAACCACCGCAGCGCAGTACCTTTAATACCTATGGCATGCTCTAATCTCTGTAATAAAAGTTTATGGTCAACAGTATCAAAAGCAGCACTGAGGTCTAACAGAACAAGCACAGAGATGAGTCCACTGTCTGAGGCCATAAGAAGATCATTTGTAACCTTCACTAATGCTGTTTCTGTACTATGATGAATTCTAAAACCTGACTGAAACTCTTCAGATAGACCATTCCTCTGCAGATGATCTGAGCTGTTTTACAACTACCCTTTCAAGAATTTTTGAGAGAAAAGGAAGGTTGGAGATTGGCCTATAATTAGCTAAGATAGCTGGGTCAAGTGATGGCTTTTTAAGTAATGGTTTAATTACTGCCACCTTAAAAGCCTGTGGTACATAGCCAACTAATAAAGATAGATTGATCATATTTAAGATCGAAGCATTAAATAATGGTAGGGCTTCCTTGAGCAGCCTGGTAGGAATGAGGTCTAATAGACATGTTGATGGTTTGGATGAAGTAACTAATGAAAATAACTCAGACAGAACAATCGGAGAGAAAGAGTCTAACCAAATACCGGCATCACTGAAAGCAGCCAAAGATAACGATACGTCTTTGGGATGGTTATGAGTAATTTTTTCTCTAATAGTTAAAATTTTATTAGCAAAGAAAGTCATGAAGTCATTACTAGTTAAAGTTAAAGGAATACTCGGCTCAATAGAGCTCTGACTCTTTGTCAGCCTGGCTACAGTGCTGAAAAGAAACCTGGGGTTGTTCTTATTTTCTTCAATTAGTGATGAGTAGTAAGATGTCCTAGCTTTACGGAGGGCTTTTTTATAGAGCAAGTTAGTACCATATCACCCCAATAGAGCGCTTCGCTCTCAGACTGCAAGCTTACTTGTAGTTCCCTATACAGTGTACGCAAAAGAAACAAGAGTATAAACCGGCCCAAACATCATGGAATATTACTGTATGTCACACCCTGCCTACAGCAGGCATACAGTGTGAACAAGTAGTACCGGCCACAGGGGGATCTGTAATTGGAATGAATCTCACCCATGCTTCTTGGATATCTATCCCAAATGTAGCTAATGGGACGGTACCCTTAGCTGATATTTTTTGGACATGCGGACAAAAAAAAGAAACTTGTCATCTCTGTCCCCTAATTGGAAAGGCCTTTGTGCCCCTGTAATGCTCACAGGAGCAATAACAGTAATTGAAATGCCACGTTCAACACAAACCATACCCCAGAAACTTCGTAAGAAAAGAGGACTAATGACACTCAATATAGACCACAACATCACAGTTAAGGATGGGGTACCAGAAGGGATACCCCGACAATTAGAAGCCATAGACAGTAGCAGAGTTAAAGCAGATGAAGATTGGGACAAATGGGGATGGATAGCAGCTCTGTTCGGGGTTGCCCCAAAAGTTCGTTCTAGGCTCCAGGAGGTGCAGTGGATTAATTACCTGTGGTATAATCAACAAGGATACTTGAATTGGACATTAGCAGCTGTAAGCTTTATCAGAACAACTGCATGCCACCTCACTAATGACAATGCAAAAAAGATTAGCTATCGAAGTGGTGATGGCTGATGAGCAAGGAGTCTGCATCATGATTGAAGAAACAGAATGTTGCACAGCTATACCCATGCATATGGGGGAAGATGGAAATTTAACCAAACTCCTAATCGAACTTGAAGAGTTTCATCAAGAGCTATTAAGTAACTCCGTAGGAGGGAGGAACGGAACTGATGAGACCTCTGGAAATACCTTAAGAGATAGAGTAAATGTTGGCCCACTGTTCACGCTTTTTGGGGCTTTAAGGAAAGGGTGGATATCATGGAAGGACTGGTTATATCAGATGGGTGTGGTCTTGGCGCTAATAGGAGTGGCTATCTTGCTAATAGTATGTTGTGGT
The DNA here is from genome assembly GCF_902500255.1 of Thalassophryne amazonica. Lineage (NCBI taxonomy): Eukaryota > Metazoa > Chordata > Actinopteri > Batrachoidiformes > Batrachoididae > Thalassophryne > Thalassophryne amazonica. Next base: position 53,334,163 of record NC_047109.1, on the reverse strand, counting down.
ATTCCCTTCCTAAAATTTCTGGTTAATAAGTTGATTGCATCCACAGTAGGACAACTCCCCCTTTTAGCCATCCGAGCCCTAGGTGAAAACACGTATGAAATTGGCAGAGAACCAGAATATATGGAAATGGATGAAATACCAAATGTCCTCCCTGACACCCCCAACTATCTGACATTGTGGCATATACCCCAATAAGTGACAGGGAGGACAGGGATGGACACTATTTAGTGGTGTTGTAGACGAGGGAGAAGACATGCATTTACATTTACACACATGCACCCACAACAATGAGGGATAGGATAGACCAGGGGTGGACAAGTTCGGTCTTCGAGAGCCACATCCCTGACACGCTTAGTTGTCTCCCTGCTCCAACACACCTGAATCCAATGAAAAGCTCATTAAAGGTCTGCTAACGAGTCTTTCATTGGATTCAGGTGTGTTGAAGCAGGGAGACAGCTAAGAGTGTCAGGAATGTGGCTCTCGAGGACCGAACTTGGCCACCCCTGGGATAGACAATGTCTGAAAGAATGACATGGAGATATAGTAATGACTGTATATGTATATATTAATAGGACACAGAAGTATGGCTGAGAGACCAGACTCCTCTGACCTGGAACTTATTCCTGATCTGCCTCTACCAAGTGTGGTTGATCTCTCAGACTTATCTGGAGGAGAGGATCCAATAGAGGGCCAGTCGAGCCAAGGTGGGTCGCCACAACCGCCAACCTTGTACCAGCTGGCGTCAGAAGGACCCCCATTGCTTCGGCATCAAGCGACGAGGGCTCCACCGATTCAGCCTGCACCAAGAAACGGCCAAGGGACTCCGCCATTGTTTGAAGGACCTTTTGGTCTCTGGGAACCACCCCCTCCGCAGATGCCATGGAGACAGTCACATGTGCTGGCAGCAGCGGTACCTACGAGGGGAGGTAGCCAATGTCGGCCATATGTGGCAGAAGCCTGAGTGCACCCTCGACCTAACCCACAGCAAGGATCTGTCCCCAACTTCCCTTCCCCAATGCAGGGAAGGGGTTTTGAACAGCCCAGTGCCTCTGGAGGAGGACCAGCACGGGTTGACCTCGACACACTTCACCCACCAGGACAACAGGGAACCCTGTACAGACTGCTGAATGCCTATAATGTCCCAACAACTTGCTCATGCAACATCGACAATACTCCTCCTGCACGCGAGATGCCTCCCACCTTGTTGCTCCTGTCCCCTGGACTGCACGACTTTAATCTGATCATGGTCACCCCACTGGACATGGCAATCCTGTCCCGAGAGCTCAAGCTTCCCCAGGAACTTGCTCCAAAGACCCTGGATCACATTCTGCCCCTCACGAATCACATTCCCAGCATGGTATTTGATGACCTCATGCCCAAAATAAGTCTGTCGGCCGCATACCTGCTAAGGATGCACCGTGACATTGCCAACATTTCTTGTGCTCAGGAGTGCCTTCAGACTACAATGTATTGTGTTCAGACTAGCATAGACAAGCTGCTCGGCCTGTTGGACCATACGAGAAGGGAACACCTAGAAATGTCCACGTCCACCCTGAACGTGGGGAAAAAATACTCTGTGGGCCCTGTTCCAGTTGACCAAGCAGAAGAGAACCTTCAGAGCACTGTGCGACTCTCTGCGAGCCAGAATCCCTGATGATCCTCATTCCACTGCCCCTGAAATCCAAACCCCCTCATATTCCCCAACTTCCCCTCCCTAAAACTTGGACGCTGAGTGAACGCTGAGGACTCGGACTAATTTAACGGCTCTGAAAACGGACAAGGACTTTTGTTCTCGGATTTGGATTATGGACTGGTTTCAGAAATGAGTGTACAAAAAATGGATTGGTATATGTCAATAACGAAGGTCTAATAAATGTCTATCCTTACCATCATTTGTGTAACACAAGTAGAGCTAAATGCACACACATAGTTAACACATTGGTTGATTTATAAAAGGGGACCCTTACACAGCGTATCCGGAGAGTTAGTGGTGAATAGGGACCCCTTTTGTTATTTAGTGCATGCCTCAAGAGACATGCATTGCTTAGGTTTGGCGTCTTGCCGAACGGGCATTGAAAACAAGCTGAAAAAGAAGAAAAAAAAAGTGGAAAATGTTAAGAAATGGCCTATAATGATAACCTGTTATATGATTAGATAAGATAAATGACTCAAGAACGGACATGAAGGGTAACAATTCATTATGTTTATCAATAGGCTAGACTTAGTTGTGCTGACCTAGAATAGTTCCTTGGTTGGCTGAATAAATAGTGATAAGGTAGTCCTTGCTTGATATGCCTGAATAATAGACGTGTGAGCTTTGATAAGAAAATAATATGTAGAACCAAATATAATGGGTTGGAGCCTCTGGTTGAGTGAGACAATAGATGCCAGAAGATGATTTGTTACACAAAATGCCAATGTAATGCCTGTGTTTTGCTATGACTAAAAGCTTATGTTCGAGTGTTTTGCTTTGATATGTAATCCAGTTGATAACTGACCACTTTGTGCCTTAGTATGTAGGAATACCAGCATGTATGTTCACCAGCACTTAAATGTATTTACTGTGTTAGTATCACTTGTACCCTTTAGATATCTGCACCAGCCTTATCAGTAATTTGAGAGATGTTATTTTTGTTTTAAATGCGCAGATGATGATGTCCTGTCATTAAACAGCACAAGGGTATATTTGGTGCGATGGGACTCTGAGTCCCAGAGGAGGGACTGTAGAGGAGTTTTAACTATCAAGTGTCCCCATCTGAACTGTGTGCCCTCTAGTTGAACTGTCAGGTGTCCTCCATCTGAACTGTGTGTCCTCTAGTTGAACTAACAGGTGTCCTCCTAATAAGTGCCCCATTAGTCTCTCAGACTGTCAGGTACTTTCCAACCTGGTAGCAGAGTTGGCTGGCGCCCAAGCAGTAATGAGCCCTCATGCCAGGTGCAGCTGGCAGAAAGTGATGTTTTTTTTTAAACAGTTGTAAATCTATCAGAACATAATGGGGGAACTGTCATATAGGAATAATTAAGCTTTACACCTGCCTGGGGTGAACTAGAGGTCACTTCCATTAGAAAACCATGTTTGGGGAATGAAATAAATAAAATATCGAAGGAGGAGCGATGCCCGTGGGTTTTCTATAAAAAGATGAGCACGGGTGGAACATATTCAGTCTTTCTAGAGGAGTCAGTTTATACGGGTGTTCTGTTTTGAACGCTTGAATAAACTTACACTCTGTGCATTTTATCCTGTCCAAGGCTGAGTTTTTTCTAAGTGTTGTGTTCCTTCTCTGCAAACCACCTGCTGTCATTTTTGAGTTATCCAAGAAGGCATTCTGAGACTAACAGAGAGAAGGACCACGACAAGTTTAATCTCCAACCGGCCCAAAAACCGCCAGCGCACAGCGATAAGAGTTCTGCTGTGGCATTTCAATCCAGCATTTATGTGCTGACTGACTGAAAACTGGGTGGCTTATAATAGAAAGTAAAAGCTAGTTAGTTAAAACAAGAACGGTATTGTTAACTCACCATTTTTGGCCCTTTTTCAGCCAATTTTTCACTCCTGCGAGAATTTTTTGGATCGCGCCAAGTTTCAGCTTAATCGTACGTCCTGCATCGTGCAGTCGACATGGAGTAACGAGCTACATTTAACATCTCACGACCACCTCCCGATGGGGAATCATATGGTCGGATGAATATCAACCCTGTTTGATATTTTGATCGGCCGTCGTGACTCAAGAGGGTTCCGCGCTGCTGAAGCAGTGCTACAAGCGTCTACGTGCTGATTACGTCGCGCACTGTGCGTGTGCAAACACCGGAAACAGCAAACAGTGATCTCATGTAAAGTCTTGTTTTTTTTATTGCGTTCCCTCGCAATAACCTAATATCATATTAAAGATCATGCCTATCAGCGCACACAGTGAGTGGAATCAGGTGGGGGGAGACTTAACGTATATGCACGCGCGCACACACACACACACACACAGCAGACAACAACAGGATTCACGACAGATGAGGGAATAAGTTGCTACACCTTGCGCAGCTGTATGACTCCGTATGAAATATAGTTTATTTATACAACAGTGTAAGTAGCAACACTTTTTTGTCCTCATGAATCATGTTGCTGTCTGCTGTGCGTGCGCGCATATGCGCTCAGTCTCCACCCACCTGATTTCACTCACTGTGCGCACTGATAGGAATGACATAAATTTTTAAAAAAAACAACGCAACCCCGACGTGTGGTTTTTGAAGGTACAATGTGAGCAGTCAGATCACATCAGAGCATCGGGCCGTACAGTGTGAGAACATGAATCATGCGCTCTGAACTTTTAAACCCTGTGCAGAGTTGTGCTCCACTGCAAATGGCAGTGTGTCTTGGTGGCTTTTCTACTTATCTCACTTCATGAAAGCATTTAATTTTCTTCAATAACTTTGGAGATTTTATTAAATATTCTGGTTAAATAAATACCCAAATACTTATTGAGTGTTTTTTGAAAAAAAGGTGCTGTAACAGTGGTAAACATACCACTGTCCCAGCTTTTTTGAAACGTGTTGCAGGCATCCATTTCAAAATGAGCAAATATTTGCACAAAAACAATAAAGTTTATCAGTTTGAACTTTAGATATCTGTGTGTGATGTGCGTCTGTTGTGCTCCACTGCAAATGGCAGTGTGTCTTGGTGGCTTTTCTACTTTTTATCTCACTTCATGAAAGCATTTTATTTTCTTCAACAACTTTGGAGATTTTATTAAATATTCTGGTTAAATAAATTTCAGTTATTTGCATTAATTTCTGATGATATTTTGAATTCTGTACCTGCAATATAGGGGTGTCCATCATTCTGACCTGGACTATCCACAGTATATCTCAAAGTGTAGCACAGCGTGACATTAAATCATGATTTTCTTTTCTAAAAAGTGTGTGTATTTGTGACTTTTCATGTTCTTTAGTGGTACTAGATCTCCTGAGGACTCTTGGAATGATTGCATCAAACGGGCGGTTAGTTTGGGAGACTGAGATGAGGAATATCTCTCACATTGTGAGGGAGCGTCAGCTTCCACATTTTGACCAGGTGGCACATTTCTCTGGTCCCAATCCAGCACACAGGTACCTGACTGTTGAGGACCCCAGCAGCTGGAAAATACCAAGGGGACACCCTTGGTTCCCCAGCTGCAGTAGACAGATGTTACAACCCCAATTCCAATGAAGTTGGGACGTTGTGTAAAATGTAAATAAAACAGAATACAATGATTTGTAAATCCTCTTCAACCTATATTCAATTGAATACACCACAAAGACAATATATAATTTTTAAACTAATAAACTATTGTTTTGTGCAAATATTTGCTCATTTTGAAATGGATGCCTGCAACATGTTTCAAAAAAGCTGTAGTAACTATCTGGATGGTCTTTTCCCTCTTGTCTGGAGGACACGACATCCATAATTTCCAAAAACAATTTGAAATGTGGACTCATCAGACCACAGCACACTTTTCCACTTTGCGTCTGTCCATTTCAAATGAGCTTGTGCTCAGAGAAGGTGGCGGCGTTTGTGGATGTTGTTGATGTATGGCTGTTGCTTTGCATGGTAGAGTTTTAACTTGCACTTGTAGATGTAGTGACAAACTGTGTTAACTGACAGTGATTTTCTGAAGTGTTCCTGAGCCCGTGCGGTAAGATCCTTTACACAATGATGTCGGTTTTTCATGCAATGTCGCCTGAGGGATCGAAGGTCAGGGTCATTCAATGTTGGTTTTCTGCCTTGCCGCTTACGTGTAGAAAGTTCTCCAGATTCTCTGAATCTTCTGATTATATTATGGACTGTTGATGATGGTAACCTGAAATTCCTTGCAATTGAACGTTGAGAAAAATTGTTCTTAAACTGTTGGACTATTTTTTCATGCAGTTGTTCACAAAGTGGTGATCCGCACCCCATCTTTACCAAATCATGACACTCAAATTAGTATCCTCAGTTCCCAAATACTTATTGTTTTTAGAAAGAAAGGTGATGTAACACAGTGGTAAACATACCACTGACCCAGCTTTTTTGAAATGTGTTGCAGGCATCCATTTAAAAATGAGCAAATATTTGCCCAAAAACAATAATGTTTATCAGTTTGAACTTTAGATATCTTGTCTTTGTGGTGTATTCGATTGAATATAGGTTGAAGTAGACTTGCAAATCATTGTATTCTGTTTTTATTTACATTTCAAATAATGTCCCAACTTCTTTGGAATTGGGGTTGTACAAATCCTTGTTACAGGTTGATAATACGCATATTGTAATATTGTACAAGATTGACACATTTTGCTGGAGTCACTGCCAGTTTCATGAAATCAATTACCACATACCGTTGAACTTTTGGATGAAATTTTGTATTTTATGTTGTGGACCAGTGCATGCGTTGTCCCAACTTCATTGGAACTGGGGTTGTACTTTCCATAGGTGGGGATGGAGCTCTTATCTGTCTAGGTGGTTGCCATCCAGGAACCCAGGTGGTTCTGTGGTGTGGTGGGTGCGGCAGTACCTGACCTGAGCTGACCTTTTGTCTCCGCAGCATCTTATGCAGAGAACATAGAAATAATCATGCTTCATGTTGATCAGGATCCAGATTTGGATTTATGGCAGATTTTTTGCTTTCCTGTGAGTTGTGTGGAACCAGACGACACCTTAAACTCTCCATTTTGTTGTTTTGACATCAGGGAAACAGCTGCTATTCATTATTCATGTTTAAACTTCGTGCAAACCTTTATATATTATTCTGATTGTTTTGTGCCCTGACGGTTTCTTTTTTCTTCCCCCTCAGTGTTTGTCGTCAGGTTGTTCAGGGTGAACTGAAGGCCACACAAACTAACTGTTATGCTGTTCTTTTACCAGCTGTGGAAGTTTGGGCTCGTGCACACTCATTAGGATGCTGGTTTGTACGTCCACCAGCAGCCACAGAGATGAGCCTTCAGTAATACACAGTTTCACCACATGATGGTGTTACAGAGCTGTGACGTATTCTGTTGTGCAGCAAGAATCTGAATATTTGCCAAATTGAACCTGTCCTGCTACACATTCTGAAAATATTTATTGACACTGTTGATTTGCATGTATGGACAATGCTTTTTTTAAAAAAAAATATTATTATTTATGTCAGTTTTAGATGAAAAATACCTTAAATAATTTATATTTTCGCTACTACTGTTCCTGTCCATCTCGTCCTCTGTCTTCCTGTTACTCCTGCTCCCCCTGAGTGAGGAGTTGTACAGTCTGATGGTCTGAGGGACAAAGGAGTTTTTCAGTCTGGTGGTCCTGCACTTGGGAAGGAGCAGTCTGTGGCTGAAGAGGCTCCTCTGGATGCTGATGACGGTGTGCAGAAGGTGACTGGCATTGTCCATATGTCCAGCAGTTTGTCCCATATTCTCTTCTCTGCCACAGTCAGAGATTCCAACTTCATCCCAACCACAGAGCCAGCCCACCTGATCAGTTTGTCGAGCCTGGATGTGTCCTTCTTGGACACTTCCACATTACCAGTGTTAATTCACTATAGTACTAATCAGGTACCTGCTCTGCTTTACTTCTGAGATCTGACGATGATGTACAGTATAAACTCTCAGGTCCAAATAAACTCAGGTGTTCTTACGTAGGTCGACTCTCTTCATTCAACAGTTGGTGGAGATGAATCCTTCACAAAATATATTCAGTGTCCTCTGGATTCTGAGCATTTGTCCATTCTGCTGCAGCATTTCCTACATGATGTTAATCACGTGCACGTATACAAGAAACATCAACTGTACAGACAACATGATGCAAAGTGTCTCTGGAGGAAAACAAAGGTCCATGATTTAAATTCAGTTTATTGTGATGATAAATATTTAATGCTTAAGAGCAGCCTGGGTCACTTTGAAATCCCTGTCACTGTCTGCAATAAACTCTTGATTTACTCTCAACACCTGTGTCAAAATCCTGGCTGTGAACTGGGCCTTGTCTCTTTCTTTCTTGAAAGCAGCCGCCCTGCCTTCAATCCCATGATGTAGCTCTGCAATCTGCAAGACACAAAGACAAACTGTTGACACAAACAAACAGTCTGCTGACATCATTTACAATAATATCTAATAGTTTAAAAATATATATATTTCAAAGTTTACCTCTTTGTCTTTTTTGCTGATGACCTGCAGCAGCTCCTGGATGGTCTTTGCGAACTTGATCCCATTTTTCTTCTCAGCACTGAGTTCATTTTTTATTTCCTCCAACTTTCCACACAGAGTCTGAGCACATAAAGAAGCAGTGATGTCACTGTGAGAAAACTCCATCTGAATTTCGTGTGAAAGAACAAACTGGTGTGTCCATGTACCTTGTTCTGATTCTGTGTGTCTTCCAGAGCTTTGATCAGGTTCATGAACAGTTCTTCAAATAGCGGTTCATTCTGAGCTTTGGCCTCATGAACCTCAGTCTGTTTTTAAGTAGATCAACAGAAAAAAAAACAGAAGAGAACATGTATTAAAGTAAAAAATAAAAAAATAAATAAACTTCCAAACAAACAAATGCAAATGTCACAGCTGTTCTTCTTCCATGTGAGATGTTCAGACTGCAGACACACCCACACAAAAAGTCCAAAAACACTGAATGACAGATACACACTGTCCACTGATATCTGTCAGCTTAACAGTCATGAGACATTTGTCCATCATTTTCAATCAGTGTATAAATAGTTGGACAGTGATACAGTTTTTGTAGTGTGCACATGTACATGCACATTCAGTTTACCGTGATGAGTTGTTCCTCCGTGTCATTTTGATTCTGGTCCATGTTCGTGTCACCACATCGACTTGTCTGCAGCTGTCTGAGCAGAACTGCAGTCATCTTCTACAAACAGAGGACAATAGAAGACAAACTTCACAGACAAAGTAAAATCTAAGGATAAAGTATTTGTACGTGTGCATGTTGATAATGTGTCAGAATATAAAAAACACACTAATCAGAGCAGAAGCTGTGTGAATGTGATGCTCAATGTCAGTTTACCTCCATATCCTTTGTCCTGTCCTGCAGCGTCCTCATTTGAACTGTGAAGTCCTGGAGGAGGAAAAGTCAAAAATTAACTTTCACAAATGGTTCAATACAGCGACATGAAAAAGCTTGAATCAAAGATATGTGGAAACAAAAACATTTCTACGTCACTGAATATGTCTTGGAGTTCATTTACATCAATCATTCAAACAAGGAGACTTACTGGGAAAAAGGCAACAAGATCTCATGCCAAGTCCATGACGGCATCACGAAAAGTGATTTAAGTGATTAATTTGTGACACCATCAGGAAATATAATAGATGTTCACAATGGGATCAGAAAATTGGGGTTGACATGGGGGAGGAAGGGGCATTTTGTGTTAGTTAGGGTTAAAATTAATGAGTGACAGGTGACTCTTACATTTACAGCTTCACAGTCTTTCCTTTTCTGCTGTCGAAGGTCCTTCAGTTCCTCCTCCAGCTGCTCATTTTTCTCCATCAGGTCAGTCAGCTGCTGCTCCTTTTTTTTAACGTCAAGCTGGAGCCTTTGGACCTCCAGGACCTTGGACAGATGTTGGTCCCGAATCTGGACCAGCTCCATGTCCTTTTCCCTCAAAAGATTATGGAGGTCCTCATCAACCTGACAGAGATACAGTTTGTTAAAAACTGAATTTTGCACACACACACACATATATTTATATGTGTGTGTGTGTACTTGCTAACAGTTCTTCCTCGTCACTCTTTTTTCAGTAACTAGCAGCACATTTATAAAGCAGTTTAAACAGAATCCTTACTAGTGATACCAGGTGCTGCACTCGTAGCACCAAAGTACCAACTAGTTTTTGAGGCACCAGTTGCCAAACTTGTAACACTCAAAGTCTCACTAGTTAACTAGTGACAGGCAGAAACTGAGATGTTAACTAGTAAATCACAGAGGTGTCAAATGACTAATCAGTCAGAGATTTGAGATCATGAACATTTTCCGTTCTAACGTCCACACACCCCTGTTTGGAAAACGTCCTCAGTGGAGTCTGCAGACGTCTGCTGTTGGTGTTTCTCCAGCTCATGAATTCGGAGCTTGAGAGAGAAATTTTCCCTCTTCAGATCTGCGAGTTCCTGCAGATAAAACAGAAACATTTTAATGAGCACAAACACACAAAAACCAACATTAATGTTGAAAAGTTTGAGCCAAAATCTGAATCAGTAACAATAATTTGGGTCAAAGAATAAAAGCAGTTCAACATTTTATCCTCATGATTCCCCTTAAAATCACAAAACCTGTTTGCTTCTAGTGGAGTTTAACTGCATAAACTTGTGTTGACAAAGTCAGAGATTTAATCAGCTAATGTTAACAGCATTAAAGTACAAATAAATAAAAAGAAGCAAAGCTGCTGAAATATTCCAATCACTTACATTGTGATACATCTTCATGCTGAGCCTTTCCATAGCTGGAGCAAAATCCAAGAAGGAAGCTGCAGAAAATAAAGAAAAATATCAAATAGGTTTTATTATTTCATTCACAACATGTAAAAAGTCAGAGATGCACAAGACCACTGAATTTGAATAATGTCTGAATTTTGCAGTCAGAACAACATTTCTTGTTCTTAATGACTGTGAGTAGATTTCACTGGAACAGAATCTGTGTGAAATTTAATTTGTCTGTGATCAGACGACTGACAGGTTCAAGGTCAGTTCCTGGTTATTGACAAACTGAATGAAATGCCAAGAAAAAAAACAACTTACAAAAAGTAATTTTTCTTCCAAGATTTAAGTTTTAGTTCAATCGGTTGAAAACATTTTAAAAACTCCCAAACAAACACACTGAACATGATCACCTTTACATGTCTAACAGTAACCACAGGATACTTTGGCACTGTTTGGCCACCATAAAGAATCAAATCTGACTGAGCTTGAAGGTCACATTCAAGGATCAGCCCAACATGAAGCCCTGAACAAAAACTCTCATTCTACTGCAAAATACCTCATATGTCACAACATCCAGTCATTTTAATGAGAATTTATTCAGTTAAAACAAACTAAACCATTTTAATAAAAGAAATTTCAAAGCTGCATGAAAAGTGTAACTACATTTAATTTTAATGTGTTTCATGTTTTTAATCACCTGAGAGAATGAATGTTCACTGCAAATCAACTCAATATTACTGGAGTTCAAAACAACATAAGTTATTAAAATGTTTTCCACCAGTGTTTAAATAATCAATTAGCAAAAAAAAAAAAAAAGATCATCAGCTATCTTAGTGATCACTTAATTCAAATGTGATGGAGTATTTGACTGATTAAAAACAAAAATATATTTATAAATAACTGTACCTGTCGCACTGTTGAATCTACAAGTGGCAAGAAAATATTTAATTGTCGATGCAGAAATTAAGACTCTTTCTGTTTACAAACAAACAACTGTGTCTCTGATCACCAAAGAATCACAACTGACCACTGACTCATCATAAAGTGGTGGAACAAGAGCATAAGTGTCATAAAGACAACAAAGCTTTTGATCAGTGTATCCTAGCAACAACCTCCCCCCCCCCCACACACATCTTTTTCTTTTCTTTTTTTTTACACACTTGCATTTTAAATATAATAATTATTAATTATTATTGTTTGTTTTGGCACATGAAACTTTAAAACACTGAACAATTTCAGCTCAACATGAAATCCTGAAGAAAAACACATTACTTAATATGTTACATCGCTGGATCTTTTTTTTTTTTTTTAGATAATTTCCACCTACAGTCTAATTTTAGTACATTTGGGAATTATGATTGAAAGTACTTAAAAGTTCACAAGATTTTAAATCCTGAAAATTAAAAATTACGTGAAAAGTGCAACTCAATGCATGTTCACTGAAAATCAACGTGTTAAATAAAAACAGTCAATCAGCTAGAAAAATCATCAGATATCTGAATAATCATTTAATGTATTAATTTTAAAGGAGAATTTGACTGTTTCCATGTTTTGAACTTTGCAAATTTTTTCGATTTTAACCTGTTAGCTAAAATGTGAAGATTCTGCATTTAAAGACATCTTAAGATCATTTATTAATTTCTCATACATTAAATGATTAATTATAAAATGAATTCAGATTCTCATCAGCAGCAACAACTAATAAAACACACAGTGAGGCAGAACCAAAGCTTTAAACTGACTGTACCTGTTACGTTTGTTGAATCTGAAACTGGACACAAACTGATTTTGTTGTTGATGCAGCGATGAAGAAATCAACACTGTTTGTGTTTAGGACCAAAGAACTATGTCTCTACTCAGCCAACAACCACAAAAGTGACCACTTACACAAAGTGGTGGCAGCAAAGACAACAAAGCTTTTGAATATTGAATGACGTCATACAGCGTCATAAAGAGATGAAACGGTTCAATGTTGCCTAGCAACCCCCCACCACCACCATACAGACTTTAGCATTTTAATTTTTTGCCTTTACATTTTAAACATTGAGGTGTAATAAATAACGTGGAAAATAGGATTAAAAGGATTATTCCAGATTATTTCAAGAGGAGCGTAAATCCATTGGTGACAAACTCATTTCTAAAGTTGTTTGTCCAAATGCTCTTGCCGTACTCAGCAATGCAAATCTGAGAAAGTTTTCCCCAAGAACTTTTTTTTTTAATTATTTGTTTTTTTTTTTTTTTTTGTGTGTTTTTTTTTCATTTGTGATGCCAAGGTCATTGTTGCATAATTCTGGCAGTTATATTATTAAACTCATGTGCAGTTCTCCAGACAGATTTATCACACTATATCGTGTTGTGTGTCTTCATGATTGATGTAAATGAAGTCCAACACATATTCAGTGACTTGGACTGTATTTGACTTGTCCACCAGGGGGCGCAAACCAGTTAATTTCTGAATGTCAGTCACAAACCCACATACGAGGTCTGTTAGAAAAGTAACGGACTTTTTTATTTTATGCAAAAAAATATATGGATTTGATTCAATTGTTTTACGTCAGCCAAGCTTGAACCTTTGTGCGCATGCGTGAGTTTTTTCACGCCTGTCGGTTGCGTCATTCGCCTGTGAGCAGACTTTGTGTGAGCACTGGTCCACCCCTCTCGTCGGATTTTTATTGCCAATAAATGTCTGAACGATTTGGAGCTTTGCTGCATCAATTTTTTTCCAGAAACTGTGAGAGACCTCCAGGTGGACAGCATTTGGAAAATTCTGTTGGCTTTCAGGGATGATTTTATGGGGATTACACAGATTAAGGAGTGCTCCAGCCGGTTTAAAGACCGCCCACAGCTGCTGAGAGTGCGCCACGCTCCGAGCGCCGATCGACAGGCTGAATCAACCAGATCATTTCCAACGTGAAGGCTTTGTTGATCCGGGACGTCGTCTGACTTACACAAAAATGGCAGGAGACGTGGACATCAGTACTTTTTTGGCACATTCCACTGTTACAGGAGTTTTTTTCATGGAAAGAAAAGCGGACGGATGCGCCACCGTGCCGTTCATGGCGCGGCACAAAACCACCTCCGTGTTGATCTCACAGGACGGCTTTCAGATGGCTTTCAGACGGCTGTCGGTGGGTTTTCAGCCGTGTGACTAACCGAGAAATTGTGGATGAGCCTGGACATCATCATCATCAATTTCATCAATTTTATTTATATAGCGCCAAATCACAACAAGCAGTTGCCCCAAGGCCCTTTATATTGTAAGGCAAGGCCATACAATAATTACGTAAAAATCCCAACGGTCAAAACGACCCCCTGTGAGCAAGCACTTGGCGACAGTGGGAAGGAAAAACTCCCTTTTAACAGGAAGAACCAGGCTCAGGGAGGGGCAGTCTTCAGGGAGGGGCAGTCTTCTGCTGGGACTGGTTGGGGCTGAGGGAGAGAACCAAGAAAAAGACATGCTGTGGAGGGGAGCAGAGATCAATCACTAATGATTAAATGCAGAGTGGTGCATACAGAGCAAAAAGAGAAAGAAACACTCAGTGCATCATGGGAACCCCCCAGCAGTCTAAGTCTATAGCAGCATAACTAAGGGATGGTTCAGGGTCACCTGATCCAGCCCTAACTATAAGCTTTAGCAAAAAGGAAAGTTTTAAGCCTAAAGCCTTTTTTGCTAAAGCTTATAGTTATGCCAGAACATGTCCTGTGAGGCTTCATCACGGCGTTGCTTTGCGCCATGCGGCACCGCCGCGACGCGCGGAATTCCTCCGCTCCTCTTTCCATGACAAAAACTCCTGTAACAGTGGAATGTGCCGTTCATTTCCAAACTGGATGCTGTGTTTTATCCGGGACGTCCTCTGACTAGCACAGGAATTGCGGAAGACGTGGACATCAGCACTTTTTCGGCACATTGAGACAGACGTGCGGAGGAATTCTCCGCGTCGCGGTGGAGCTGCATGGCGCAAAGCAACGCCATGATGAAGCCTCACAGGACATGTTCTGGCATGTCCAGCTCATCCACAATTTTTCGGTTAGTCACACGACTGAAAACCCCGACAGCCGTCTGAAAGCCATCTCAAAGCCGTCCTGTGAGACCAACACGGAGGTGGTTTTGTGCCGCGCCATGAACGGCACGGTGGCACATCCGTCCGGTTTTCTTTCCATGAAAAAAACTCCTGTAACAGTGGAATGTGCCGAAAAAGTACTTATGTCCTTATGTACTTATGTTTTTGTGTAAGTCAGACGACGTCCCGGATCAACAAAGCCTTCACGTTGGAAATGATCTGGTTGTTTCAGCAGGGTTTGAGCCTGTCGATCAGTGCTCAGAGCGTGGCGCACTCTCAGCAGTTGTGGGCGGTCTTTAAACTGGCTGGAGCACTCCTTAATCTGTGTAATCCCCATAAAATCGTCCCTGAAAGCCATTTGAATTGTCCGAATGGTGTCCACCTGGAGGTCTCTCACAGTTTCTGGAAAAAAATTGATGCAGCAAAGCTCCAAATCGTTCAGACATTTATTCGCAATAAAAATTCGACGAGAGGGGTAGACCACTGCTCACACAAAGCCTGCTCACAGGCAAATGACGCAACCGACAGGCGTGAAAAAACTCACACATGCGCACAAAGGTTCAAGCTTGGCTGATGCAATCACACGTGATTCAAATCCATATGGTTTTTGAAAAAAATAAAAAGGTTGGATACTTTTCTAACAGACCTCATACATGAGAAGGTTTGAATGAGGAAGATTATTCTGCATGTTTGTCCAACAGAGCATCCAGATAAAAAATAGTTTCCATCCTGGATCAGTTGAGATCCAAATGAACAACAACCACCACCAGGGTATTGGTGCAAACCCTGTTACTTTTTGGTGAATAATGGAGTCTGAATAGGCAGCAGAGGAGGAAGGTCAGAAGTGTGGAGGTCAGAAGATGGAACCTTGGAGTTCACAGCTCAACAGAGTGTGAACAGCAAAAACCAACTAACTTAGTTTACTTGATGACACCATCTTCAAGTAACTTCTTCTGATGGTCATTTTTGATACCAGTTCTGCAGGACATCCAAGTCTTGCTGTAACCTGTCAGTCTTTAACTCAGTGAAATCTTGGTGTCATCTGCAAAGATCAGAATCTGTCAGTGGACGACTTCCAGCATTTTGTGAACAAAAATAATGAACAAGAGGGCTCAAGACATTTCCTTCAAGATGTCACTAAAATCTTCTGACAATTCTGAAGGACACTTTATAGTAAAACCTGTTGTTTTTGTCCTTGTACAAATTCAGTGTCCAGTCCATTGCTTACTTTGGATTTCATAGTTTTCCACCTTAAATATGAACATCCTCAGAGGTCAGGTCAGGTCAGGGAGCATGAGCTCATGCTGCATGTTACCAAATCCACCACACTACAGACCATAATGATCATCTGCTGCAGCCAGGTGGAACGTGGGCGTCTCCTTGGCTTTCTCCAGCCACTGGGGTCAACACCCAGTAACTGGAAACGTTAAGGGGGTACCATGTATCCAGAGCTGGCCCAAGGCATACCCCAACTACGTGGTCACTTAGGGCCTCCATGCCACCAGGGGGCCCCGAGAGCACCGAGACGTTGTGATAAAAAAGTAAATATATACATGAAATTAAAATAATATTGAATAATTTAAACGAAATTGTATTACACCCGAAAAAAATAAATTCATTTTGATAAAATACCAATACTAGGTTAATTGATGCCTCCTGTTGGCTGCTGCCACCATTGGGCAAATTTAGATGCACCGCTTGGGTCAGGTGGTTGATGACTAATCGTGAGGAATGAAGTGAGTGCAAGTCATGTCTCAGAAAAGAAATTATCCCTCTGGAGCGGAGAAAAGAAAAAAGAAGAAGTTGGAAGATGAGAAAAAACAAGACAAAGGTAGGTTTGCATGTCCAATATTACAATTTTTGTTGCCATTATTTGCGAAATGCTCTGTTCGTTTAGTGTAAAGTGCTTTAGGTGTCTTAAAGTCAGAGGCGATTGCTCTGATGCCGCGTTCACACCGGGTGCGACGCGAGCGACTGCAGCCACAGGTTGCCATGTAATCCCTATGTAAGGACGCGTTTTGGTGCCAAACCATGCAGCGGCACGCAATGGACGCGAGTGAAGTGATTTTGAGCATTTTGCGCGTTTGTGGCACGATATTACGTCGTGTCATGTCGCGTTGCCCTCCTCCCCAAGTTCAAAAATCTGAACTTTTTCATCTCATCGCGCCGCAATGACCAATCAGGGACTGAATATGTAGTGATGTGGAGATGTCTGGAGTTTGACTGAAGATGTGAACATGTCCTGTATCTGGTAGCAGCCTGTGAGCAGGACTTATGTCTCTTTTGTCCTTTATTTCACAATCATGACAGAGTTTTTGGAGCGAGCAGCAGCCCTACTTGCAGCAGCGGGAGCGGAGCTTTTTCCTTTTCTTTATCTTTTATGTGCACGCGCGAGCGAATCGTCTGTAGAGAATATTTTATTAATTAACTACACAGATGTATAATAAAACAAATGGTGACTGGTTTCTAAACACAATTATGACAGAGTTTTTTTGGGGAAGAGCCAGCTGCAGCAAGCAGCGGAGTTTCTTTTTTTTTATTATTATTATTATTTACATGTGCGCGTGTGAACGGGACAGTTGATCCTCAAACTGGGTCCCGCAGAGGTGGAAGGACCGCTGAAAGCGGCGGTCACCCAGACACAGCTCCTGCAGCAAATAATGATACTCTCTGTATTGGGAGCTTTCCACAGCAACTCGCTCTGTGTGATCAAGGTCCGTGACAACCGGAGCCGGTGAGCGGAATGGAAGCTCCTCCTATTTGATGATGCACCAGGGCGAATTTTCGCAGCGAAAGTCCACCCAAGCAGAGCGACATACCGGGCGAAGGAGGCGCGTCCGTCGCCCGGCAAACCGTGCGAATCTGTAGCGTCTGATCTGTAGATGTAGTGACAAACTGTGTTAACTGACAGTGATTTTCTGAAGTGTTCCTGAGCCCGTGCGGTAAGATCCTTTACACAATGATGTCGGTTTTTCATGCAATGTCGCCTGAGGGATCGAAGGTCAGGGTCATTCAATGTTGGTTTTCTGCCTTGCCGCTTACGTGTAGAAAGTTCTCCAGATTCTCTGAATCTTCTGATTATATTATGGACTGTTGATGATGGTAACCTGAAATTCCTTGCAATTGAACGTTGAGAAAAATTGTTCTTGTTGGACTGTTGGACTATTTTTTCATGCAGTTGTTCACAAAGTGGTGATCCGCACCCCATCTTTGCTTGTGAATGGCTGAGACTTTTGGGGATGCTATATATACCAAATCATGACACTCAAAATTAGTATCCTCAGTTCCCAAATACTTATTGTTTTTAGAAAGAAAGGTGATGTAACACAGTGGTAAACATACCACTGACCCAGCTTTTTTGAAACGTGTTGCAGGCATCCATTTAAAAATGAGCAAATATTTGCACAAAAACAATAAAGTTTATCAGTTTGAACTTTAGATATCTTGTCTTTGTGGTGTATTCGATTGAATATAGGTTGAAGTAGACTTGCAAATCATTGTATTCTGTTTTTATTTACATTTCAAATAACGTCCCAACTTCATTGGAATTGGGGTTGTACAAATCCTTGTTACAGGTTGATAATACGCATATTGTAATATTGTACAAGATTGACACATTTTGCTGGAGTCACTGCCAGTTTCATGAGTTTCATGAAATCAAATACCACATACCGTTGAACTTTTGGATGAAATTTTGTATTTTATGTTGTGGACCAGTGCATGCATTGTCCCAACTTCATTGGAACTGGGGTTGTACTTTCCATAGGTGGGGATGGAGCCCTTATCTGTCTAGGTGGTTGCCATCCAGGAACCCAGGTGGTTCTGTGGTGTGGTGGGTGCGGCAGTACCTGACCTGAGCTGACCTTTTGTCTCCGCAGCATCTTATGCAGAGAACATAGAAATAATCATGCTTCATGTTGATCAGGATCCAGATTTGGATTTATGGCAGATTTTTTGCTTTCCTGTGAGTTGTGTGGAACCAGATGACACTTTAAACTCTCCATTTTGTTGTTTTGACATCAGGGAAACAGCTGGTATTCATTATTCATGTTTAAACTTTGTGCAAACCTTTATATATTATTCTGATTGTTTTGTGCCCTGACGGTTTCTTTTTTCTTCCCCCTCAGTGTTTGTCGTCAGGTTGTTCAGGGTGAACTGAAGGCCACACAAACTAACTGTTATGCTGTTCTGTTACCAGCTGTGGAAGTTTGGGCTCGTGCACACTCATTAGGATGCTGGTTTGTACGTCCACCAGCAGCCACAGAGATGAGCCTTCAGTAATACACAGTTTCACCACATGATGGTGCTACAGAGCTGTGACGTACTCTGTTGTGCAGCAAGAATCTGAATATTTGCCAAATTGAACCTCAGTCCTGCTACACATTCTGAAAATATTTATTGACACTGTTGATTTGCATGTATGGACAATGCTTTTTTTTATTTTTATTTTTTTATTATTATTTATGTCAGTTTTAGATGAAGAATACCTTAAATAATTTATATTTTCGCTACTACTGTTCCTGTCCATCCCGTCCTCTGTCTTCCTGTTACTCCTGCTCCCCCTGAGTGAGGAGTTGTACAGTCTGATGGTCTGAGGGACAAAGGAGTTTTTCAGTCTGGTGGTCCTGCACTTGGGAAGGAGCAGTCTGTGGCTGAAGAGGCTCCTCTGGATGCTGATGACGGTGTGCAGAAGGTGACTGGCATTGTCCATATGTCCAGCAGTTTGTCCCATATTCTCTTCTCTGCCACAGTCAGAGATTCCAACTTCATCCCAACCACAGAGCCAGCCCACCTGATCAGTTTGTCCAGCCTGGATGTGTCCTTCTTGGACACTTCCACATTACCAGTGTTAATTCACTATAGTACTAATCAGGTACCTGCTCTGCTTTACTTCTGAGATCTGACGATGATGTACAGTATAAACTCTCAGGTCCAAATAAACTCATGTGTTCTTACGTAGGTCGACTCTCGTCATTCAACAGTTGGTGGAGCTGAATCCTTTACAAAATATATTCAGTGTCCTCTGGATTCTGAGCATTTGTCCATTCTGCTGCAGCATTTCTTACATGATGTTAATCACGTGCACGTATACAAGAAACATCAACTGTACAGACAACATGATGCAAAGTGTCTAAGTCTGGAGGAAAACAAAGGTCCATGATTTAAATTCAGTTTATTGTGATGATAAATATTTAATGCTTAAGAGCAGCCTGGGTCACTTTGAAATCCCTGTCACTGTCTGCAATAAACTCTTGATTTACTCTCAACACCTGTGTCAAAATCCTGGCTGTGAACTGGGCTTTGTCTCTTTCTTTCTTGAAAGCAGCCGCCCTGCCTTCAATCCCATGATGCAGCTCTGCAATCTGCAAGACACAAAGACAAACTGTTGACACAAACAAACAGTCTGCTGACATCATTTACAATAATATCTAATAGTTTAAAAAATATATATATATTTTTTCAAAGTTTACCTCTTTGTCTTTTTTGCTGATGACCTGCAGCAGCTCCTGGATGGTCTTTGCGAACTTGATCCCATTTTTCTTCTCAGCGCTGAGTTCATTTTTTATTTCCTCCAACTTTCCACACAGAGTCTGAGCACATAAAGAAGCAGTGATGTCACTGTGAGAAAACTCTCCATCTGAATTTAGTGTGAAAGAACAAACTGGTGTGTCCATGTACCTTGTTCTGATTCTGTGTGTCTTCCAGAGCTTTCATCAGGTTCATGAACAGTTCTTCAAATAGCGGTTCATTCTGAGCTTTGGACTCATGAACCTCAGTCTGTTTTTAAGTAGATCAACAGAAAAAAACACAGAAGAGAACATGTATTAAAGTAAAAAATAAAAAAAGAAATAAACTTCCAAACAAACAAATGCAAATGTCACAGCTGTTCTTCTTCCATGTGAGATGTTCAGACTGCAGACACACCCACACAAAAAGTCCAAAAACACTCTGAATGACAGATACACACTGTCCACTGATGTCTGTCAGCTTAACAGTCATGAGACATTTGTCCATCATTTTCAATCAGTGTATAAATAGTTGGACAGTGATACAGTTTTTGTAGTGTGCACATGTACATGCACATTCAGTTTACCGTGATGAGTTGTTCCTCCATGTCATTTTGATTCTGGTCCATGTTCGTGTCACCACGTCGACTTGTCTGCAGCTGTCTGAGCAGAACTGCAGTCATCTTCTACAAACAGAGAGGACAATAGAAGACAAACTTCACTGACAAAGTAAAATCTAAGGATAAAGTATTTGTACGTGTGCATGTTGATAATGTGTCAGAATGTCAAAAACACACTAATCAGAGCAGAAGCTGTGTGAATGTGATGCTCAATGTCAGTTTACCTCCATATCCTTTGTCCTGTCCTGCAGCGTCCTCATTTGAACTGTGAAGTCCTGGAGGAGGAAAAGTCAAAAATTAACTTTCACAAATGGTTCAATACAGCGACATGAAAAAGCTTGAATCAAAGATATGTGGAAACAAAAACATTTCTACGTCACTGAATATGTCTTGGAGTTCATTTACATCAATCATTCAAACAAGGAGACTTACTGGGAAAAAGGCAACAAGATCTCATGCCAAGTCCATGACGGCATCACGAAAAGTGATTTAATTGATTAATTTGTGACACCATCAGGAAATATAATAGATGTTCACAATGGGATCAGAAAATTGGGGTTGACATGGGGGAGGAAGGGGCATTTTGTGTTAGTTAGGGTTAAAATTAACGAGTGACAGGTGACTCTTACATTTACAGCTTCACAGTCTTTCCTTTTCTGCTGTCGAAGGTCCTTCAGTTCCTCCTCCAGCTGCTCATTTTTCTCCATCAGGTCAGTCAGCTGCTGCTCCTTTTTTTTAACGTCAAGCTGGAGCCTTTGGACCTCCAGGACCTTGGACAGATGTTGGTCCTGAATCTGGACCAGCTCCATGTCCTTTTCCCTCAAAAGATTATGGAGGTCCTCATCAACCTGACAGAGATACAGTTTGTTAAAAACTGAATTTTGCACACACACACACACACACACACACACACACACACACACACACACACACACACACACACATATTTATATATGTGTGTGTGTGTGTGTGTGTGTGTGTGTGTGTGTACTCGCTAACAGTTCTTCCTCGTCACTCTTTTTTCAGTAACTACCAGCACATTTATCAAAGTAGTTTAAACAGAATCCTTACTAGTGATACCAGGTGCTGCACTCGTAGCACCAAAGTACCAACTAGTTTTTGAGGCACCAGTTGCCAAACTTGTAACACTCAAAGTCTCACTAGTTAACTAGTGACAGGCAGAAACTGAGATGTTAACTAGTAAATCACAGAGGTGTCAAATGAATAATCAGTCAGAGATTTGAGATCATGAACATTTTCCATTCTAACGTCCACACACCCCTGTTTGGAAAACGTCCTCAGTGGAGTCTGCAGACGTCTGCTGTTGGTGTTTCTCCAGCTCATGAATTCGGAGCTTGAGAGAGAAATTTTCCCTCTTCAGATCTGCGAGTTCCTGCAGATAAAACAGAAACATTTTAATGAGCACAAACACACAAAAACCAACAACATTAATGTTGAAAAGTTTGAGCCAAAATCTGAATCGGTAACAATAATTTGGGTCAAAGAATAAAAGCAGTTCAACATTTTATCCTCATGATTCCCCTTAAAATCACAAAACCTGTTTGCTTCTAGTGGAGTTTAACTGCATAAACTTGTGTTGACAAAGTCAGAGATTTAATCAGCTAATGTTAACAGCATTAAAGTACAAATAAATAAAAAGAAGCAAAGCTGCTGAAATATTCCAATCACTTACATTGTGATACATCTTCATGCTGAGCCTTTCCATAGCTGGAGCAAAATCCAAGAAGGAAGCTGCAGAAAATAAAGAAAAATATCAAATAGGTTTTATTATTTCATTCACAACATGTAAAAAGTCAGAGATGCACAAGACCACTGAATTTGAATAATGTCTGAATTTTGCAGTCAGAACAACATTTCTTGTTCTTAATGACTGTGAGTAGATTTCACTGGAACAGAATCTGTGTGAAATTTAATTTGTCTGTGATCAGACGACTGACAGGTTCAAGGTCAGTTCCTGGTTATTGACAAACTGAATGAAATGCCAAGAAAAAAAAAACTTACAAAAAGTAATTTTTCTTCCAAGATTTAAGTTTTAGTTCAATCGGTTGAAAACATTTTAAAAACTCCCAAACAAACACACTGAACATGATCACCTTTACATGTCTAACAGTAACCACAGGATACTTTGGCACTGTTTGGCCACCATAAAGAATCAAATCTGACTGAGCTTGAAGGTCACATTCAAGGATCAGCCCAACATGAAGCCCTGAACAAAAACTCTCATTCTACTGCAAAATACCTCATATGTCACAACATCCAGTCATTTTAATGAGAATTTATTCAGTTAAAACAAACAAAACCATTTTAATAAAAGAAATTTCAAAGCTGCATGAAAAGTGTAACTACATTTAATTTTAATGTGTTTCATGTTTTTAATCACCTGAGAGAATGAATGTTCACTGCAAATCAACTCAATATTACTGGAGTTCAAAACAACATAAGTTATTAAAATGTTTTCCACCAGTGTTTAAATAATCAATTAGCAAAAAAAAAAAGAAAAAAAAAAGATCATCAGCTATCTTAGTGATCGCTTAATTCAAATGTGACGGAGTATGTGACTGATTAAAAACAAAAATATATTTATAAATAACTGTACCTGTCGCACTGTTGAATCTACAAGTGGCAAGAAAATATTTAATTGTCGATGCAGCTGATGTAGAAATTAAGACTCTTTCTGTTTACAAACAAACAACTGTGTCTCTGATCACCAAAGAATCACAACTGACCACTGACTCATCATAAAGTGGTGGAACAGGAGCATAAGTGTCATAAAGACAACAAAGCTTTTGATCAGTGTATCCTAGCAACAACCTCCCCCCCCCCCCCCACACACACATCTTTTTCTTTCTTTTTTTTACACACTTGCATTTTAAATATAATAATTATTAATTATTATTGTTTGTTTTGGCACATGAAACTTTAAAACACTGAACAATTTCAGCTCAACATGAAATCCTGAAGAAAAACACATTACTTAATATGTTACATCACTGGATCTTTTTTTTTTTTTTTAGATAATTTCCACCTACAGTCTAATTTTAGTACATTTGGAAATTATGATTGAAAGTACTTAAAAGTTCACAAGATTTTAAATCCTGAAAATTAAAAATTACGTGAAAAGTGCAACTCAATGCATGTTCACTGAAAATCAATGTGTTAAATAAAAACAGTCAATCAGCTAGAAAAATCATCAGATATCTGAATAATCATTTAATGTATTAATTTTAAAGGAGAATTTGACTGTTTCCATGTTTTGAACTTTGCTAATTTTTTCGATTTTAACCTGTTAGCTAAAATGTGAAGATTCTGCATTTAAAGACATTTTAAGATCATTTATTAATTTCTCATACATTAAATGATTAATTATAAAATGAATTCAGATTCTCGTCAGCAGCAACAACTAATAAAACACACAGTGAGGCAGAAAAAAAGGTTTAAACTGACTGTACCTGTTATGTTTGTTGAATCTGAAACTGGACACAAACTGATTTTGTTGTTGATGCAGCGATGAAGAAATCAACACTGTTTGTGTTTAGGACCAAAGAACTATGTTTCTACTCAGCCAACAACCACAAAAGTGACCACTTACACAAAGTGGTGGCAGCAAAGACAACAAAGCTTTTGAATATTGAATGACGTCATACAGCGTCATAAAGAGATGAAACGGTTCAATGTTGCCTAGCAACCCCCCACCACCACCATACAGACTTTAGCATTTAAATTTTTTGCCTTTACATTTTAAACATTGAGGTGTAATAAATAACGTGGAAAATAGGATTAAAAGGATTATTCCAGATTATTTCAAGAGGAGCGTAAATCCATTGGTGACAAACTCATTTCTAAAGTTGTTTGTCCAAATGCTCTTGCCGTACTCAGCAATGCAAATCTGAGAAAGGTTTCCCCAAGAACTTTTTTTTTAAAATTATTTGGTTTTTTTGTGTGTGTTTTTTTTTTTTTCATTTGTGATGCCAAGGTCATTGTTGCATAATTCTGGCAGTTATATTATTAAACTCGTGCAGTTCTCCAGACAGATTTATCACACTGTATCGTGTTGTGTGTCTTCATGATTGATGTAAATGAAGTCCAACACATATTCAGTGACTTGGCTGCTGAGAGTGCGCCACGCTCCGAGCACCGATCGACAGGCTGAATCAACCAGATCATTTCCAACGTGAAGGCTTTGTTGATCCGGGACGTCGTCTGACTTACACAAAAATGGCAGGAGACGTGGACATCAGTACTTTTTCGGCACATTCCACTGTTACAGGAGTTTTTTTCATGGAAAGAAAAGCGGACGGATGTGCCACCGTGCCGTTCATGGCGCGGCACAAAACCACCTCCGTGTTGGTCTCACAGGACGGCTTTCAGATGGCTTTCAGACGGCTGTCGGTGGGTTTTCAGTCGTGTGACTAACCGAGAAATTGTGGATGAGCCTGGACATCATCATCATCAATTTCATCAATTTTATTTATATAGCGACAAATCACAACAAGCAGTTGCCCCAAGGCGCTTTATATTGTAAGGCAAGGCCATACAATAATTACGGAAAAACCCCAACGGTCAAAACGACCCCCTGTGAGCAAGCACTTGGCGACAGTGGGAAGGAAAAACTCCCTTTTAACAGGAAGAAACCTCCAGCAGAACCAGGCTCAGGGAGGGGCAGTCTTCTGCTGGGACTGGTTGGGGCTGAGGGAGAGAACCAAGAAAAAGACATGCTGTGGAGGGGAGCAGAGATCAATCACTAATGATTAAATGCAGAGTGGTGCATACAGAGCAAAAAGAGAAAGAAACACTCAGTGCATCATGGGAACCCCCCAGCAGTCTAAGTCTATAGCAGCATAACTAAGGGATGGTTCAGGGTCACCTGATCCAGCCCTAACTATAAGCTTTAGCAAAAAGGAAAGTTTTAAGCCTAAAGCCTTTTTTGCTAAAGCTTATAGTTATGCCAGAACATGTCCTGTGAGGCTTCATCACGGCGTTGCTTTGCGCCATGCGGCACCACCGCGACGCGCGGAATTCCTCCGCTCCTCTTTCCATGACAAAAACTCCTGTAACAGTGGAATGTGCCGTTCATTTCCAAACTGGATGCTGTGTTTTATCCGGGACGTCCTCTGACTAGCACAGGAATTGCGGAAGATGTGGACATCAGCACTTTTTGGGCACATTGAGACAGACGTGCGGAGGAATTCTGCGCGTCGCGGTGGAGCTGCATGGCACAAAGCAACGCCATGATGAAGCCTCACAGGACATGTTCTGGCATGTCCAGCTCATCCACAATTTCTCGGTTAGTCACACGACTGAAAACCCCCTGACAGCCGTCTGAAAGCCATCTCAAAGCCATCCTGTGAGACCAACACGGAGGTGGTTTTGTGCCGCGCCATGAACGGCACGGTGGCACATCCGTCCGGTTTTCTTTCCATGAAAAAAATTCCTGTAACAGTGGAATGTGCCGAAAAAGTACTTATGTCCACGTCTCCTGCCATTTATGTGTAAGTCAGACGACGTCCCGGATCAACAAAGCCTTCACGTTGGAAATGATCTGGTTGTTTCAGCAGGGTTTGAGCCTGTCGATCAGTGCTCAGAGCGTGGCGCGCTCTCAGCAGTTGTGGGCGGTCTTTAAACCGGCTGGAGCACTCCTTAATCTGTGTAATCCCCATAAAATCGTCCCTGAAAGCCATTTGAATTGTCCGAATGGTGTCCACCTGGAGGTCTCTCACAGTTTCTGGAAAAAATTGATGCAGCAAAGCTCCAAATCGTTCAGACATTTATTCGCAATAAAAATTTGACGAGAGGGGTGGACCACTGCTCACACAAAGCCTGCTCACAGGCAAATGACGCAACCGACAGGCGTGAAAAAACTCACACATGCGCACAAAGGTTCAAGCTTGGCTGATGCAATCACACGTGATTCAAATCCATATGGTTTTTGAAAAAAATAAAAAGGTTGGATACTTTTCTAACAGACCTCGTACATGAGAAGGTTTGAATGAGGAAGATTATTCTGCATGTTTGTCCAACAGAGCATCCAGATAAAAAATAGTTTCCATCCTGGATCAGTTGAGATCCAAATGAACAACAACCACCACCAGGGTGTTGGTGCAAACCCTGTTACTTTTTGGTGAATAATGGAGTCTGAATAGGCAGCAGAGGAGGAAGGTCAGAAGTGTGGAGGTCAGAAGATGGAACCTTGGAGTTCACAGCTCAACAGAGTGTGAACAGCAAAAACCAACTAACTTAGTTTACTTGATGACACCATCTTCAAGTAACTTCTTCTGATGGTCATTTTTGATACCAGTTCTGCAGGACATCCAAGTCTTGCTGTAACCTGTCAGTCTTTAACTCAGTGAAATCTTGGTGTCATCTGCAAAGATCAGAATCTGTCAGTGGACGACTTCCAGCATTTTGTGAACAAAAATAATGAACAAGAGGGCTCAAGACATTTCCTTCAAGATGTCACTAAAATCTTCTGACAATTCTGAAGGACACTTTATAGTAAAACCTGTTGTTTTTGTCCTTGTACAAATTCAGTGTCCAGTCCATTGCTTACTTTGGATTTCATAGTTTTCCACCTTAAATATGAACATCCTCAGAGGTCAGGTCAGGTCAGGGAGCATGAGCTCATGCTGCATGTTACCAAATCCACCACACTACAGACCATAATGATCATCTGCTGCAGCCAGGTGGAACGTGGGCGTCTCCTTGGCTTTCTCCAGCCACTGGGGTCAACACCCAGTAACTGGAAACATTAAGGGGGTACCATGTATCCAGAGCTGGCCCAAGGCATACCCCAACTACGTGGTCACTTAGGGCCTCCATGCCACCAGGGGGCCCCGAGAGCACCGAGACGTTGTGATAAAAAAGTAAATATATACATGAAATTAAAATAATATTGAATAATTTAAACGAAATTGTATTACACCCAAAAAAAATAAATTCATTTTGATAAAATACCAATACTAGGTTAATTGATGCCTCCTGTTGGCTGCTGCCACCATTGGGCAAATTTAGATGCACCGCTTGGGTCAGGTGGTTGATGACTAATCGTGAGGAATGAAGTGAGTGCAAGTCATGTCTCAGAAAAGAAATTATCCCTCTGGATCGGAGAAAAGAAAAAAGAAGAAGTTGGAAGACGAGAAAAAACAAGACAAAGGTAGGTTTGCATGTCCAATATTACAATTTTTGTTGTCATTATTTGCGAAATGCTCCGTTCGTTTAGTGTAAAGTGCTTTAGGTGTCTTAAAGTCAGAGGCGATTGCTCTGATGCCGCGTTCACACCGGGTGCGACGCGAGCGACTGCAGCCACAGGTTGCCATGTAATCCCTATGTAAGGACGCGTTTTGGTGCCAAACCATGCAGCGGCACGCAATGGACGCGAGTGAAGTGATTTTGAGCGTTTTGCGCGTTTGTGGAACGATATTACGTCGCGTCATGTCGCGTTGCCCTCCTCCCCAAGTTCAAAAATCTGAACTTTTTCATCTCATCGCGCCGCAATGACCAATCAGGGACTGAATATGTAGTGACGTGGAGATGTCTGGAGTTTGACTGAAGATGTGAACATGTCCTGTATCTGGTAGCAGCCTGTGAGCAGGACTTATGTCCATTTTGTCCTTTATTTCACAATCATGACAGAGTTTTTGGAGCGAGCAGCAGCCCTACTTGCAGCAGCGGGAGCGGAGCTTTTTCCTTTTCTTTATCTTTTACGTGCGCGCGCGAGCGAATCGTCTGTAGAGAATATTTTATTAATTAACTACACAGATGTATAATAAAACAAATGGTGACTGGTTTCTAAACACAATTATGACAGAGTTTTTTTGGGGAAGAGCCAGCTGCAGCAAGCAGCGGAGTTTCTTTTTTTTTTTTTTTTTTATTATTTACATGTGCGCGTGTGAACGGGACAGTTGATCCTCAAACTGGGTCCCGCAGAGGTGGAAGGACCGCTGAAAGCGGCCGTCACCCAGACACAGCTCCTGCAGCAAATAATGATACTCTCTGTATTGGGAGCTTTCCACAGCAACTCGCTCCGTGTGATCAAGGTCCGTGACAACCGGAGCCGGTGAGCGGAATGGGAGCTCCTCCTATTTGATGATGCACCGGGGCGAATTTTCGCAGCGAAAGTCCACCCAAGCAGAGCGACATACCGGGCGAAGGAGGCGCGTCCGTCGCCCGGCAAACCGTGCGAATTTGTAGCGTCTGTGCGCCCGGTGTGAACGCGGCTTAAGACTGCCAGGGAAGCTCAGCTTCCCCTAAAATGTCAAATAATAAGTGATCAAATATACGAGTATACTGTTGTGTGTACATGTCATTGACTAAATATGCGCTACAACGCGCTCAACGTTTGTTCAGAATCAGCTTCTTATCACGGCTTTCCTCTCACTCAAACCCGCAGCTTCACAGTGCTTTAAACAGTCCACAGACTTCAATAGCGACACAAAGCATGCAGCATGCAGCAATCTATTTAAGCATAAAAATTCAAAAAGAAAAAATAATATAGCACCTTCAACTGTACCACAGACTAAAACAGTTAAATGTGGTTTATTAAACATTAGGTCTCTCTCTTCTAAGTCCCTGTTAGTAAATGATATAATAATTGATCAACATATTGATTTATTCTGCCTTACAGAAACCTGGTCACAGCAGGATGAATATGTTAGTTTAAATGAGTCAACATCCCAGAGTCACACTAACTGTCAGAATGCTCGTAGCACGGGCCGAGGGGGGGATTAGCAGCAATCTTCCACTCCAGCTTATTAATTAATCAAAAACCCAAACAGAGCTTTAATTAATTTGAAAGGTTGACTATTAGTCTTGTCCATCCAAATTGGAAGTCCCAAAAAACAGTTTTATTTGTTGTTATCTATTGTCCACCTGGTCGTTACTGTGAGTTTCTCTGTGAATTTTCAGACCTTTTGTCTGACTTAGTGCTTAGCTCAGATAAGATAATTATAGTGGGCAATTTTAACATCCACATAGATGCTGAGAATGACAGCCTCAACACTGCATTTAATCTATTGTTAGACTCAATTGGCTTTGCTCAAAATGTAAATGAGTCTACCCACCACTTTAATCATACTTTAGATCTTGTTTTGACTTATGGTATGGAAATTGAAGACTTAACAGTATTCCCTGAAAACCCCCTTCTGTCTGATCATTTCTTAATAACATTTACATTTACTTTAATGGACTACCCAGCAGTGGGGAATAAGTTTCATTACAGTAGAAGTCTCTCGGAAAGCGCTGTAACTAGGTTGAAGGATATGATTGTTGTGTGTTGGGGGGTGTGGCTGGATGTTTTGGTGTTCTTTTCTTTTCTTTGCTCTTCAGGTGGCATGGAAACTGATTTGTCTGTGGAGAAGGTGCTGGCTGAAGAATCCTCACCCTCATCAACATCATGTGAAGCACCTGTGACTGGTGCTCACATGCAACCTTAAAGACTTTCAGCTGAAGCAGATAATTGGATGGCGTTCTGCTTTTAAGGCATGTGTGATTCAAGCAGAACTGCCGGGAACTCGACCTTGTGATGTTCGTTTGTGAGACGCTGAGGACCGCACCTGGGTTTGACACATCGAGCCCGTGAAGCAAGGAAGGGTGAGGACACATGCTGTCAGCACACATTAAAGGTAATTAAGTATGTGACTAATTGTTGATAGTAACTTGGTGTTTTGTTACATAGTATACTTGAATTGTGATGACAATTGTGCAGCTTGCTTCTCACTGCTGTGGCGTGCAGGATAAGTGATCCTCCACTTGTTGTGAGAAGCTGCTCATTTGCATAAAGATAAAAAGTACAGACCTGAATGTGTTGCTGATAGCGTGTGTCTTTTGAAAGATATTGTTGTAACTGCTGACTTACCTCACATCTTCTTTGCTTCACAGAGAGTCAGTTTGTCGTGTCCACCTGGGGGGTGTTTGTCTTGTGGTAGTGGGTCCAGGAACGCCGGACTTCTCTCCTTGCGGGCGCTGGAGAGCGTGCCAGCAGTCACTCCTCCAGAAGGACGTTGGTTTTGGTTTTGTACATTTTATTTAGGCACAGGTGAAAAATAAATCGTTTTTGTTGTTGGAACCGCTTTCTGGTTATTTTTAGCGCTGGGTTCTGTCTGACGCAGGTTCGCTCCTCAATCAGCGTCGACACATAACAGTAGTTCCCGGCCATTCCATAATGGACCCAGCGGCAGAAGCGGTTCCATTTGTCGAAAAAGTTCAAGAACACTTGGAGAACATACGGGAGCAATTACAGCATCTCGCGAACCAAATTAAACAAATAGACGCCCGTGTTACAGAGCTTGCAGCGCAAGCCGTTCTGCTTCCTGCTGCTCCAGCTGCGGCACTATCGATACCGGTGCCGATAACTCCGTCACCCACAGGTTGGAATGCCGCAGTTTTACGAGGCGTATTTGTAGATGGGTTGGGTGAGTCATTGAAAGACGAGCTGGTAGTCCGTGACGAGCCAAACAAATTAGATGAGCTAATATCGTTGGTGATTCGTCTAGATGATCAGATGAAGGAGCGTGGACGCAAGAGAGGACGCCCATCAGAGCGGGTTTTTTCGTCTCGGGGCTTTCCCCGACACAGATCTGGGCCGCCTCTTCTTTGCCCCACTGAGGCTCCTCCGACGGGACCTCTGGCTCCTCCTGTTGACGAGCCCATGCAGCTCGGACTAGCAGAGATTACTGTATTGCCCCGACATGTAAACGTCAAGAGAAATAATGGTGACGTGTCTCCAAGTGTTCCGGGACAGGCAACATAACACACATAAAAAAAAAAAAAAAAAAAAAATCTAGCACGGGTAAACGTTTTTTTTTTTTTTTTTTTCTTAAATAGGGGTTATAATTGTATGGGGAGTCAGAGGCGTATCTGGTGGAGTGACTGTTAGGCGGTTGGAAGTCCGCCTGGGCTCACGTCATTATTAATTTTTTATGTGTTTTTAGGTATTTTCTGTTTGGGTTGTTGGGTCGTTTTATTTTGTTGTTTTTTATTTCTCTACATCCCTAACCCCAACCTCACTTGCCCCAAGACCGTTTATCTTGTGGGTGGTGGGGTGGTGCAGGTTGGTCACGCTGAGCATTCTCAGAAGACCTCTGCACCTGGGGGGGGGGGGGGGGGGGGGTGTTAGAGGCATTTTTTTTGGTTTGGTTAGGGCCCGGTTCCACTCCAGCCTCGGTGAGCCTTTGTACCGTTCGTCATTGGTGTTGCCGGGGTGTGGTGCAGCGGAGACTTACCTCAGTCGGAGGGGTGGGCCGATCTGTTGCCGTTCGCCATTTCGGTAGTTCCACCCCTCCCGAGAGGCTGGGGTGTGGTCGAGTTGGGGCACCGGACGTATTTCCGGTTCTCTGCTGCGCCTTGGGGTTGGAGCTGGGTTAGTTTTTTCCTGTTCCCTTCTCCGGCTTGATATTTTGAGCCGTTCGCCAAAATTGAGCCGCCGAAGGCTCTGGGAGGGACCTGGGGTCTTTCGAGGTGCCGGGGAGGGTAACAGGGTTTACAGTCATTTTATATCCCCCCGGGGTTGTTTTTGGTAGTCCTCCGGGGGTTGATGTTTGATTTTGTTCTGTTTCCTTCCGGGTTCTACCTCCAGGGTTGATGGGACGGTCCTCTGGGGGGGAATTGGCTTGGGTCCAACTGGCCAAGTGTGACCGGGTCTGGGGTTCCGGGGTTGTGGGGAGGGTACCTCCTGGGGTTGATGGTACGGTCCCCTGGGGGGCGCCGTTTTGCTCCATGTATACCTGGGGACCTGTGTGGGATCATGGTTCTGGCTGTTCCTCCTGGAACTGGCGATGAAGGCCTTCTGGGGGGGGTTGGACTCTGTAGGTCATTCTGGGGGGGTTGTTTGTTATTTTTCTTTTATGCATTTCTGTTTGTATTGTGTTTGTGGGGCTGTGTTGGGTTTTGGCGTTTGGGAGTTTTTCTTTTCTTCCTGGGGTTTGATGGGACGGTCCCCTGGGGAGGTTTTGGGTGGGTTTTATGTTTTTTTCTGTGTTGGAGTGTATTGGGGTATGTTTTGGGGCTTTTGTTGATTCCAGCCGGCCTTCCAGCTGCGGTGCCTGTCCTGCTGTCTGTGGTGGACCATGGGAACGTGGTGCTGTCTACTTCCTGACGTGGACCCCGGAGGGAGGTGCTGTTCTCGGGCCTGGTCTGTTCGGTCGCCGGGAGGCTTCCCGTTGATGGGGGGGTACTGTTGTGTGTTGGGGGTGTGGCTGGATGTTTTGGTGTTCTTTTCTTTTCTTTGCTCTTCAGGTGGCATGGAAACTGATTTGTCTGTGGAGAAGGTGCTGGCTGAAGAATCCTCACCCTCATCAACATCATGTGAAGCACCTGTGACTGGTGCTCACATGCAACCTTAAAGACTTTCAGCTGAAGCAGATAATTGGATGGCGTTCTGCTTTTAAGGCATGTGTGATTCAAGCAGAACTGCCGGGAACTCGACCTTGTGATGTTCGTTTGTGAGACGCTGAGGACCGCACCTGGGTTTGACACATCGAGCCCGTGAAGCAAGGAAGGGTGAGGACACATGCTGTCAGCACACATTAAAGGTAATTAAGTATGTGACTAATTGTTGATAGTAACTTGGTGTTTTGTTACATAGTATACTTGAATTGTGATGACAATTGTGCAGCTTGCTTCTCACTGCTGTGGCGTGCAGGATAAGTGATCCTCCACTTGTTGTGAGAAGCTGCTCATTTGCATAAAGATAAAAAGTACAGACCTGAATGTGTTGCTGATAGCGTGTGTCTTTTGAAAGATATTGTTGTAACTGCTGACTTACCTCACATCTTCTTTGCTTCACAGAGAGTCAGTTTGTCGTGTCCACCTGGGGGGTGTTTGTCTTGTGGTAGTGGGTCCAGGAACGCCGGACTTCTCTCCTTGCGGGCGCTGGAGAGCGTGCCAGCAGTCACTCCTCCAGAAGGACGTTGGTTTTGGTTTTGTACATTTTATTTAGGCACAGGTGAAAAATAAATCGTTTTTGTTGTTGGAACCACTTTCTGGTTATTTTTAGCGCTGGGTTCTGTCTGACGCAGGTTCGCTCCTCAATCAGCGTCGACACATAACAATGATTCCTTCTTTGTTATGTTCTCCAATGCCATATACCAACACAGTGCAGAGTAGCTACGTAAACTCTGTGAGTGAGATAGATTATCTCGTCAATAGTTTTACATCCTCATTGAGAACAACTTTGGATGCTGTAGTTCCTCTGAAAAAGAGAGCCTTAAATCAGAAGTGCCTGACTCCGTGGTATAACTCACAAACTCGCAGCTTAAAGCAGATAACCCATAAGTTGGAGAGGAAATGGCATCTCACTAATTTAGAAGATCTTCACTTAGCCTGGAAAAAGAGTCTGTTGCTCTATAAAAAAAAAAGCCCTCCGTAAAGCTAGGACATCTTACTACCAGTGATGCCGGTAACGCGTTACTTAGTAACGCGTTACTCTAATCTGACCACTTTTTTTAGTAACGAGTAATCTAACGCGTTAATCTTTCCAAATCAGTAATCAGATTAAAGTTACTTCTCCATGTCACTGTGCGTTACTATTATTTTTCATTGTGGGTCGATAGCAGCATTAAACTTGGTCCGTGGGCAGGAAGTCGGGGTTCGACTGAACTGCCCACTTTCAACCAGCTGTGAGCTTTTCATCCACAGTTTTTTGCAGCTGCTCGACTCGTCCTCACCTCTTAAAGCGCGGTGATCAGCACACCTGCACTGAGCTTTACAAAGACATTTTTATACTTTTTTTCCTCCTTTATTTAGAATTCTGAGCTGCTCTGTATCGTCTCGTTAAAACAGCTGATCCTCCGCGACGCGTCAATAACTAACACTATTTTCCACTCAAATGCACCTAAAATCTCTTTCTGAGGACCACATGATGTGAAAACGCAATAAAACTTTCTTACTTGTAAATCTGGTCATGTTTTCTGCATAAATAAATGTTATCCATTCTTTGTGCTCAAACGCCAAAGCAGGGGCGAATCCAAATGGAATGGGGGCGTCGGGCAAGGATGTGCCCCCCTCCCCCACAACACCCCTAGATTAAAGGTCCAGTTTTGAAGCCGTTTTTTTACTACAACTACTAATATTGCTTAAAATAATAATAATTTCGACAAGTAAAATGTTTAGACAGAATTTAAATGTTAGAAAAATGTTAGAATTTAATAGTTACATTTATAAACAATGTAGGTTTGAAATTGCAAGTTTTACTGTTACAGTGCTGTCAACAGTTAAATATGAGGTCAAGAAAGAGGTCTTTATTTTACTTTTTATAAAACAAGTATTTTATTTTCATTGAAGTCAAGAAAGGGTGACTATAAAGTGAGTTTTGGCAAAACAGGTATCATTGTCATGTTGACGTGGGTTGTTGTCGGCAGCTGGGGAAAGTAACTAATCTAACTTAGTTACTTTTACAATTGAGTAATCAGTAATCTAACTTAGTTACTTTTTCAAGGAGTAATCAGTAATCAGTAATTGGATTACTTTTTCAAAGTAACTGTGGCAACACTGCTTACTACTCATCACTAATTGAAGAAAATAAGAACAACCCCAGGTTTCTTTTCAGCACTGTAGCCAGGCTGACAAAGAGTCAGAGCTGTATTGAGCCGAGTATTCCTTTAACTATAACTAGTAATGACTTCATGACTTTCTTTGCTAATAAAATTTTAACTGTTAGAGAAAAAAATTACTCATAACCATCCCAAAGACATATTGTCATCTTTGGCTGCTTTCAGTAATGCTGGTATTTGGTTAGACTCTTTCTCTCCGATTGTTCTGTCTGAGTTATTTTCATTAGTCACTTCCTCCAAACCATCAACATGTCTATTAGACCCCATTCCTACCAGGCTGCTCAAGGAAGTCCTACCATTAATTAATGCTTCGATCTTAAATATGATCAATCTATCTTTATTAGTTGGCTATGTACCACAGGCTTTTAAGGTGGCAGTAATTAAACCATTACTTAAAAAGCCATCACTTGACCCAGCTATCTTAGCTAATTATAGGCCAATCTCCAGCCTTCCTTTTCTCTCAAAAATTCTTGAAAGGGTAGTTGTAAAACAGCTAACTGATCATCTGCAGAGGAATGGTCTATTTGAAGAGTTTCAGTCAGGTTTCAGAATTCATCATAGTACAGAAACAGCATTAGTGAAGGTTACAAATGATCTTCTTATGGCCTCAGACAGTGGACTCATCTCTGTGCTTGTCCTGTTAGACCTCAGTGCTGCTTTTGATACTGTTGACCATAAAATTTTATTACAGAGATTAGAGCATGCCATAGGTATTAAAGGCACTGCGCTGCAGTGGTTTGAATCATATTTATCTAATAGATTACAATTTGTTCATGTAAATGGCGAGTCTTCTTCACAGACTAAGGTTAATTATGGAGTTCCACAAGGTTCTGTGCTTGGACCAATTTTATTCACTTTATACATGTTTCCCTTAGGCAGTATTATTAGACAGCATTGCTTAAATTTTCATTGTTACGCAGATGATACCCAGCTTTATCTATCCATGAAGCCAGAGGACACACACCAATTAGTTAAACTGCAGGAATGTCTTACAGACATAAAGGCATGGATGACCTCTAATTTCCTGCTTTTAAATTCAGATAAAACTTAAGTTATTGTACTTGGCCCCACAAATCTTAGAAACATGGTGTCTAACCAGATCCTTACTCTGGATGGCATTACCCTGACCTCTAGTAATACTGTGAGAAATCTTGGAGTCATTTTTGATCAGGATATGTCCTTCAATGCGCATATTAAGCAAATATGTAAGACTGCTTTTTTACATTTGCGCAATATCTCTAAAATTAGAAAGGTCTTGTCTCAGAGTGATGCTGAAAAACTAATTCATGCATTTATTACCTCTAGGCTGGACTATTGTAATTCATTATTATCAGGTTGTCCTAAAAGTTCCCTGAAAAGCCTTCAGTTAATTCAAAATGCTGCAGCTAGAGTACTGATGGGGACTAGAAGGAGAGAGCATATTTCACCCATATTGGCCTCTCTTCATTGGCTTCCTGTTAATTCTAGAATAGAATTTAAAATTCTTCTTCTTACTTATAAGGTTTTGAATAATCAGGTCCCATCTTATCTTAGGGACCTCATAGTACCATATCACCCCAATACAGCGCTTCGCTCTCAGACTGCAGGCTTACTTGTAGTTCCTAGGGTTTGTAAGAGTAGAATGGGAGGCAATAATCAGGTCCCATCTTATCTTAGGGACCTCTTATCAATCAATCAATCAATTTTATTTATATAGCACCAAATCACAACAAACAGTTGCCCCAAGGCGCTTTATATTGTAAGGCAAGGCCATACAATAATTACGTAAAAACCCCAACGGTCAAAACGACCCCCTGTGAGCAAGCACTTGGTGACAGTGGGAAGGAAAAACTCCCTTTTAACAGGAAGAAACCTCCAGCAGAACCAGGCTCAGGGAGGGGCAGTCTTCTGCTGGGACTGGTTGGGGCTGAGGGAGAGAACCAGGAAAAAGACATGCTGTGGAGGGGAGCAGAGATCAATCACTAATGATTAAATGCAGAGTGGTGCATACAGAGCAAAAAGAGAAAGAAACACTCAGTGCATCATGGGAACCCCCCAGCAGTCTAAGTCTATAGCAGCATAACTAAGGGATGGTTCAGGGTCACCTGATCCAGCCCTAACTATAAGCTTTAGCAAAAAGGAAAGTTTTAAGCCTAATCTTAAAAGTAGAGAGGGTGTCTGTCTCCCTGATCTGAATTGGGAGCTGGTTCCACAGGAGAGGAGCCTGAAAACTGAAGGCTCTGCCTCCCATTCTACTCTTACAAACCCTAGGAACTACAAGTAAGCCTGCAGTCTGAGAGCGAAGCGCTCTATTGGGGTGATATGGTACTATGAGGTCCCTAAGATAAGATGGGACCTGATTATTCAAAACCTTATAAGTAAGAAGAAGAATTTTAAATTCTATTCTAGAATTAAAGGAAGCCAATGAAGAGAGGCCAATATGAGTGAGATATGCTCTCTCCTTCTAGTCCCCGTTAGTACTGTAGCTGCAACATTTTGAATTAACTGAAGGTTTTTCAGGGAACTTTTAGGACAACCTGATAATAATGAATTACAATAGTCCAGCCTAGAGGTAATAAATGCATGAATTAGTTTTTCAGCATCACTCTGAGACAAGACCTTTCTAATTTTAGAGATATTGTGTAAATGCAAAAAAGCAGTCCTACATATTTGTTTAATATGCGCTTTGAATGACATATCCTGAACAAAAATGACTCCAAGATTTCTCACAGTATTACTAGAGGTCAGGGTAATGCCATCCAGAGTAAGGATCTGGTTAGACACCATGTTTCTAAGATTTGTGGGGCCAAGTACAATAACTTCAGTTTTATCTGAGTTTAAAAGCAGGAAATTAGAGGTCATCCATGTCTTTATGTCTGTAAGACAATCCTGCAGTTTAGCTAATTGGTGTGTGTCCTCTGGCTTCATGGATAAAGCTGGATATCATCTGCGTAACAATGAAAATTTAAGCAATGCTGTCTAATAATACTGCCTAAGGGAAGCATGTATAAAGTGAATAAAATTGGTCCTAGCACAGAACCTTGTGGAACTCCATAATTAACCTTAGTCTGTGAAGAAGATTCCCCATTTACATGAACAAATTGTAATCTATTAGATAAATATGATTCAAACCACCGCAGCGCAGTGCCTTTAATACCTATGGCATGCTCTAATCTCTGTAATAAAATTTTATGGTCAACAGTATCAAAAGCAGCACTGAGGTCTAACAGAACAAGCACAGAGATGAGTCCACTGTCTGAGGCCATAAGAAGATCATTTGTAACCTTCACTAATGCTGTTTCTGTACTATGATGAATTCTAAAACCTGACTGAAACTCTTCAGATAGACCATTCCTCTGCAGATGATCAGTTAGCTGTTTTACAACTACCCTTTCAAGAATTTTTGAGAGAAAAGGAAGGTTGGAGATTGGCCTATAATTAGCTAAGATAGCTGGGTCAAGTGATGGCTTTTTAAGTAATGGTTTAATTACTGCCACCTTAAAAGCCTGTGGTACATAGCCAACTAATAAAGATAGATTGATCATATTTAAGATCGAAGCATTAAATAATGGTAGGGCTTCCTTGAGCAGCCTGGTAGGAATGAGGTCTAATAGACATGTTGATGGTTTGGATGAAGTAACTAATGAAAATAACTCAGACAGAGCAATCTGAGAGAAAGAGTCTAACCAAATACCGGCATCACTGAAAGCAGCCAAAGATAACGATACGTCTTTGGGATGGTTATGAGTAATTTTTTCTCTAATAGTTAAAAAGTCATGAAGTCATTACTAGTTAAAGTTAAAGGAATACTCGGCTCAATAGAGCTCTGACTCTTTGTCAGCCTGGCTACAGTGCTGAAAAGAAACCTGGGGTTGTTCTTATTTTCTTCAATTAGTGATGAGTAGTAAGATGTCCTAGCTTTACGGAGGGCTTTTTTATAGAGCAAGTTAGTACCATATCACCCCAATAGAGCGCTTCGCTCTCAGACTGCAGGCTTACTTGTAGTTCCTAGGGTTTTTAAGAGTAGAATGGGAGGCAGAGCCTTCAGCTTTCAGGCTCCTTTCCTGTGGAACCAGCTGCCAATTCGGATCAGGGAGACAGACACTCTCTCTGTTTCTTTCTCTTTTTGCTCTGTATGCACCACTCTGCATTTAATCATTAGTGATTGATCTCTGCTGTCTTCCACAGCATGTCTTTTTCCTGATTCTCTCCCCTCAGCCCCAACCAGTCCCAGCAGAAGACTGCCCCTCCCTGAGCCTGGTTCTGCTGGAGGTTTCTTCCTGTTAAAAGGGAGTTTTTCCTTCCCACTGTCGCCAAGTGCTTGCTCACAGGGGGTCGTTTTGACCGTTGGGGTTTTTCTGTAATTATTGTATGGCTTTTGCCTTGCAATATAAAGCGCCTTGGGGCAACTGTTGTTGTGATTTGGCGCTATATAAATAAAATTGATTTGATTTGATAACTCATACCAAGTAGTGCTATCCGCAGTGTGTTATGAAAATGGCAGCAGGTGATGAAAGGTATGCAGCCGACAGTAAATGTTTGTCCTGTGCCCTTAAATACACAAGGGGGTACAACCCTCCCACCCATTATTAGAATAGAGAAAGGGATGATACACCCATTTTGTATAGCTAAAGGCTCAGCAGCACAATACATAAGTAATTGGCAGGTCGGGATGGCCAAATCAAAACACCCTATACAGTGTACGCAAAAGAAACAAGAGTATAAACCGGCCCAAACATCATGGAATATTACTGTATGTCACACCCTGCCTACAGCAGGCATACAGTGTGAACAAGTAGTACCGGCCACAGGGGGATCTGTAATTGGAATGAATCTCACCCATGCTTCATGGATATCTATCCCAAATGTAGCTAATGGGACGGTACCCTTAGCTGATATTTTTTGGACATACGGACAAAAAAAAGAAACTTGTCATCTCTGTCCCCTAATTGGAAAGGCCTTTGTGCCCCTGTAATGCTCACAGGAGCAATAACAGTAATTGAAATGCTACGTTCAACCATACCCCAGAAACTTCATAAGAAAAGAGGACTAATGACACTCAATATAGACCACAACATCACAGTTAAGGATGGGGTACCAGAAGGGATACCCCGACAATTAGAAGCCATAGACAGTAGCAGAGTTAAAGCAGACGAAGATTGGGACAAATGGGGATGGATAGCAGCTCTGTTCGGGGTTGCCCCAAAAGTTCGTTCTAGGCTCCAGGAGGTGCAGTGGATTAATTACCTGTGGTATAATCAACAAAGATACTTGAATTGGACATTAGCAGCTGTAAGCTTTATCAGAACAACTGCATGCCACCTCACTAATGACAATGCAAAACAGATTAGCTATCGAAGTGATGATGGCTGATGAGCAAGGAGTCTGCATCATGATTGAAGCAACAGAATGTTGCACAGCTATACCCATGCATACGGGGGAAGATGGAAATTTAACCGAACTCCTAATCGAACTCGAAGAGTTTCAACAAGAGCTATTAAGTAACTCCGTAGGAGGGAGGAACGGAACTGATGAGACCTCTAGAAATACCTTAAGAGATAGAGTAAATGTTGGCCCACTGTTCACGCTTTTTGGGGCTTTAAGGAAAGGGTGGATATCATGGAAGGACTGGTTATATCAGATGGGTGTGGTCTTGGCGCTAATAGGAGTGGCTATCTTGCTAGTAGTATGTTGTGGTATTCCCTTCCTAAAATTTCTGGTTAATAAGTTGATTGCATCCACAGTAGGACAACTCCCCCTTTTAGCCATCCAAGCCCTAGGTGAAAACACGTATGAAATTGGCAGAGAACCAGAATATATGGAAATGGATGAAATACCAAATGTCCTCCCTGACACCCCCCAACTATCTGACATTGTGGCATATACCCCAACAAGTGACAGGGAGGACAGGGATGGACACAATTTAGTGGTGTTGTAGACGAGGGAGAAGACATGCATGCACATTTACATTTACACACATGCACCCACAACAATGAGGGATAGGATAGACCAGGGGTGGCCAAGTTCGGTCTTCGAGAGCCACATCCCTGACACGCTTAGTTGTCTCCCTGCTCCAACACACCTGAATCCAATGAAAAGTTCATTAAAGGTCTGCTAACGAGTCTTTCATTGGATTCAGGTGTGTTGAAGCAGGGAGACAGCTAAGAGTGTCAGGAATGTGGCTCTCGAGGACCGAACTTGGCGACCCCTGGGATAGACAATGTCTGAAAGAATGACATGGAGATATAGTAATGACTGTATATGTATATATTAATAGGACACAGAAGTATGGCTGAGAGACCAGACTCCTCTGACCTGGAACTTATTCCTGATCTGCCTCTACCAAGTGTGGCTGATCTCTCAGACTTATCTGGAGGAGAGGATCCAATAGAGGGCCAGTCGAGCCAAGGTGGGTCGCCACAGCTGCCAACCATCCGGCAGCTGTGCCAGCTGGCGTCAGAAGAACCCCCATTGCTTCGGCATCAAGCGACGAGGGCTCCACCGATTCAGCCTGCACCAAGAAACGGCCAAGGGACTCCGCCATTGTTTGAAGGACCTTTTGGTCTCTGGGAACCACCCCCTCCGCAGATGCCATGGAGACAGTCACATGTGCTGGCAGCAGCGGTACCTACGAGGGGAGGTAGCCAATGTCGGCCATATGTGGCAGAAGCCCGAGTGCACCCTCGACCTAACCCACAGCAAGGATCTGTCCCCAACTTCCCTTCCCCAATGCAGGGAAGGGGTTTTGAACAGCCCAATGCCTCTGGAGGAGGACCAGCACGGGTTGACCTCGGCACACTTCACCCACCAGGACAACAGGGAACCCTGTACAGGCTGCTGAATGCCTATAATGTCCCAACAATTTGCTCATGCAACATCGACAATACTCCTCCTGTACGCGAGATCCCTCCCACCTTGTTGCTCCTGTCCCTTGGACTGCACGACTTTAATCTGATCATGGTCACCCCACTGGACATGGCAATCCTGTCCCGAGAGCTCAAGCTTCCCCAGGAACTTGCTCCAAAGACCATGGATCACATTCTGCCCCTCACGAATCACATTCCCAGCATGGTATTTGATGACTTCATGCCCAAATTAAGTCTGTCGGCCGCATACCTGCTAAGGATGCACCGTGACATTGCCAACATTTCTTGTGCTCAGGAGTGCCTTCAGACTACAATGTATTGTCTTCAGACTAGCATAGGCAAGCTGTTCGGCCTGTTGGACCATACGAGAAGGGAACACCTAGAAATGTCCACGTCCACCCTGAACGTGGGGAAAAAATACTCTGTGTGCCCTATTCCAGTTGACCAAGCAGAACAATGAGCTGGAGAGAACCTTCAGAGCACTGTGCGACTGTCTGCGAGCCAGAATCCCTGATGATCCTCATTCCACTGCCCCTGAAATCCAAACCCCCTCATATTCCCCAACTTCCCCTCCCTAAAACTCGGATGCTGAGTGAACACTGAGGACTCGGACTAATTTAACGGCTCTGAAAACAGACAAGGACTTTGGTTCTCGGATTTGGATTATGGACTGGTTTCAGAAATGAGTGTACAAAAAATGGATTGGTATATGTCAATAACGAAGCTCTAATAAATGTCTATCCTTACCATCATTTGTGTACACAAGTAGAGCTAAATGCACACAGTTAACACATTGGTTGATTTATAAAAGGGGACCCTTACACAGCGTATCCGGAGAGTTAGTGGTGAATAGGCGCCATAGGGAGCCCTTTTGTTATTTAGTGCATGCCTCAAGAGACATGCATTGCTTAGGTTTGGCGTCTTGCCGAACGGGCATTGAAAACAAGCTGAAAAAGAAGAAAAAAAAAGTGGAAAATGTTAATAAATGGCCTATAATGATAACCTGTTATATGATTAGATCAGATAAATGACTCAAGAACGGACATGAAGGGTAACAATTCATTATGTGTTGTGTGGGCTGCCAGAAGAGGAGGTACTGCTGGCCCACCACCAGAAGGCGCCCTGCCTGAAGTGCAGGCTATCTCGGCTTTCAGTGCTTACCAGTCGAGTGAGTATAAAAGAACTTGTGGAGAGCTGGACATGTCCCAACTTGTCCTCTAACACGCCGAAACGGAGGTGTTCCTTTGTCTCGCTTCATCAGCGAATCGGTCGTGACGCACGAAGCCTCCGAACGGCTTTCCATGACAAAATCTCTTGTTAAAAGTGAAATCTGCCGGAAAATGGCTGATGTCCAGGTCTTGTGATAACCAGAGAAAGAGCACACGACGGTCTCGTATCCACAGAGCCATCAGCTTAGAAATGATCCAGTGGTTTGTGCCGCGTCGTCGCAGCTCGCAGCGCGGCGCACCGACCGTCCTTAAAGGGGTCCTTAACCCTGTAGTTAAAGTCCTTATTCTCTGTGAAGCCCGTAAAATTTTCACTGAAAGCCAGATAAATTTTTCGAATGGTTTCCAGGTGCCAGTCTCTAACAGCTTCTGAAAAAATTCTGATGGAAAAAAAGTCCTTTTCATTCCGCCATTTCCAGACAATGAAAATCCGACGAGGGGGCGGGACCACTCCTTCCACAAGGAGTGCTCACAGGCGAATGACGTCACCGACAGGCGTGGAAAAACTCACGCATGCGCACGAGGGTTCAAGCATGTCTGACGTAAAAACATATGAATGAAATCCATATAGTTTTGAAAAAAATAAAAAGGTACGATACTTTACGGACAGACCTCGTATATTATTCTGATTGTTTTGTACCCTGACGGTTTCTTTTTTCTTCCCCCTCAGTGTTTGTCGTCAGGTTGTTCAGGGTGAACTGAATGCCACACAAACTAACTGTTATGCTGTTCTGTTACCAGCTGTGGAAGTTTGGGCTCGTGCACACTCATTAGGATGCTGGTTTGTACGTCCACCAGCAGCCACAGAGATGAGCCTTCAGTAATACACAGTTTCACCACATGATGGTGTTACAGAGCTGTG
Source organism: Thalassophryne amazonica (assembly GCF_902500255.1). Taxonomy (NCBI): domain Eukaryota; kingdom Metazoa; phylum Chordata; class Actinopteri; order Batrachoidiformes; family Batrachoididae; genus Thalassophryne; species Thalassophryne amazonica. Next base: position 53,290,071 of record NC_047109.1, on the reverse strand, counting down.
ACGTACTCTGTTGTGCAGCAAGAATCTGAATATTTGCCAAATTGAACCTCAGTCCTGCTACACATTCTGAAAATATTTATTGACAATGTTGATTTGCATGTATGGACAATGCTTTTTAAAAAAAAATAAATTATTATTTATGTCAGTTTTAGATGAAGAATACCTTAAATAATTTATATTTTCGCTACTACTGTTCCTCTCCATCCCGTCCTCTGTCTTCCTGTTACTCCTGCTCCCCCTGAGTGAGGAGTTGTACAGTCTGATGGTCTGAGGGACAAAGGAGTTTTTCAGTCTGGTGGTCCTGCACTTGGGAAGGAGCAGTCTGTAGCTGAAGAGGCTCCTCTGGATGCTGATGACGGTGTGCAGAAGGTGACTGGCATTGTCCATATGTCCAGCAGTTTGTCCCATATTCTCTTCTCTGCCACAGTCAGAGATTCCCACTTCATCCCAACCACAGAGCCAGTCCACCTGATCAGTTTGTCCAGCCTGGATGTGTCCTTCTTGGACACTTGGACACAAACTCAGGTGTTCTTACGTAGGTCGACTCTCGTCATTCAACAGTTGGTGGAGCTGAATCCTTCACAAAATATATTCAGTGTCCTCTGGATTCTGAGCATTTGTCCATTCTGCTGCAGCATTTCCTACATGATGTTAATCACGTGCACGTATACAAGAAACATCAACTGTACAGACAACATGATGCAAAGTGTCTAAGTCTGGAGGAAAACAAAGGTCCATGATTTAAATTCAGTTTATTGTGATGATAAATATTTAATGCTTAAGAGCAGCCTGGGTCACTTTGAAATCCCTGTCACTGTCTGCAATAAACTCTTGATTTACTCTCAACACCTGTGTCAAAATCCTGGCTGTGAACTGGGCTTTGTCTCTTTCTTTCTTGAAAGCAGCCGCCCTGCCTTCAATCCCATGATGCAGCTCTGCAATCTGCAAGACACAAAGACAAACTGTTGACACAAACAGTCTGCTGACATCATTTACAATAATATCTAATAGTTTAAAAAAATATATATATATATATTTTCAAAGTTTACCTCTTTGTCTTTTTTGCTGATGACCTGCAGCAGCTCCTGGATGGTCTTTGCGAACTTGATCCCATTTTTCTTCTCAGCGCTGAGTTCATTTTTTATTTCCTCCAACTTTCCACACAGAGTCTGAGCACATAAAGAAGCAGTGATGTCACTGTGAGAAAACTCTCCATCTGAATTTAGTGTGAAAGAACAAACTGGTGTGTCCATGTACCTTGTTCTGATTCTGTGTGTCTTCCAGAGCTTTCATCAGGTTCATGAACAGTTCTTCAAATAGCGGTTCATTCTGAGCTTTGGACTCATGAACCTCAGTCTGTTTTTAAGTAGATCAACAGAAAAAAACACAGAAGAGAACATGTATTAAAGTAAAAAATAAAAAAAGAAATAAACTTCCAAACAAACAAATGCAAATGTCACAGCTGTTCTTCTTCCATGTGAGATGTTCAGACTGTAGACACACCCACACAAAAAGTCCAAAAACACTCTGAATGACAGATACACACTGTCCACTGATGTCTGTCAGCTTAACAGTCATGAGACATTTGTCCATCATTTTCAATCAGTGTATAAATAGTTGGACAGTGATACAGTTTTTGTAGTGTGCACATGTACATGCACATTCAGTTTACCGTGATGAGTTGTTCCTCCATGTCATTTTGATTCTGGTCCATGTTCGTGTCACCACGTCGACTTGTCTGCAGCTGGCTGAGCAGAACTGCAGTCATCTTCTACAAACAGAGAGGACAATAGAAGACAAACTTCACTGACAAAGTAAAATCTAAGGATAAAGTATTTGTACGTGTGCATGTTGATAATGTGTCAGAATGTCAAAAACACACTAATCAGAGCAGAAGCTGTGTGAATGTGATGCTCAATGTCAGTTTACCTCCATATCCTTTGTCCTGTACTGCAGCGTCCTCATTTGAACTGTGAAGTCCTGGAGGAGGAAAAGTCAAAAATTAACTTTCACAAATGGTTCAATACAGCGACATGAAAAAGCTTGAATCAAAGATATGTGGAAACAAAAACATTTCTACGTCACTGAATATGTCTTGGAGTTCATTTACATCAGTCATTCAAACAAGGAGACTTACTGGGAAAAAGGCAAAAAGATCTCATGCCAAGTCCATGACGGCATCACGAAAAGTGATTTAATTGATTAATTTGTGACACCATCAGGAAATATAATAGATGTTCACAATGGGATCAGAAAATTGGGGTTGACATGGGGGAGGAAGGGGCATTTTGTGTTAGTTAGGGTTAAAATTAATGAGTGACAGGTGACTCTTACATTTACAGCTTCACAGTCTTTCCTTTTCTGCTGTCGAAGGTCCTTCAGTTCCTCCTCCAGCTGCTCATTTTTCTCCATCAGGTCAGTCAGCTGCTGCTCCTTTTTTTTAACGTCAAGCTGGAGCCTTTGGACCTCCAGGACCTTGGACAGATGTTGGTCCCGAATCTGGACCAGCTCCGTGTCCTTTTCCCTCAAAAGATTATGGAGGTCCTCATCAACCTGACAGAGATACAGTTTGTTAAAAACTGAATTTTGCACACACACACACACATATATATTTATATATGTGTGTGTGTGTGTGTGTGTACTCGCTAACAGTTCTTCCTCGTCACTCTTTTTTCAGTAACTAGCAGCACATTTATCAAAGTAGTTTAAACAGAATCCTTACTAGTGATACCAGGTGCTGCACTCGTAGCACCAAAGTACCAACTAGTTTTTGAGGCTAACTAGTGACAGGCAGAGATGTTAACTAGTAAATCACAGAGGTGTCAAATGAATAATCAGTCAGAGATTTGAGATCATGAACATTTTCCGTTCTAACGTCCACACACCCCTGTTTGGAAAACGTCCTCAGTGGAGTCTGCAGACGTCTGCTGTTGGTGTTTCTCCAGCTCATGAATTCGGAGCTTGAGAGAGAAATTTTCCCTCTTCAGATCTGCGAGTTCCTGCAGATAAAACAGAAACATTTAATGAGCACAAACACACAAAACCAACAACATTAATGTTGAAAAGTTTGAGCCAAAATCTGAATCGGTAACAATAATTTGGGTCAAAGAATAAAAGCAGTTCAACATTTTATCCTCATGATTCCCCTTAAAATCACAAAACCTGTTTGCTTCTAGTGGAGTTTAACTGCATAAACTTGTGTTGACAAAGTCAGAGATTTAATCAGCTAATGTTAACAGCATTAAAGTACAAATAAATAAAAAGAAGCAAAGCTGCTGAAATATTCCAATCACTTACATTGTGATACATCTTCATGCTGAGCCTTTCCATAGCTGGAGCAAAATCCAAGAAGGAAGCTGCAGAAAATAAAGAAAAATATCAAATAGGTTTTATTATTTCATTCACAACATGTAAAAAGTCAGAGATGCACAAGACCACTGAATTTGAATAATGTCTGAATTTTGCAGTCAGAACAACATTTCTTGTTCTTAATGACTGTGAGTAGATTTCACTGGAACAGAATCTGTGTGAAATTTAATTTGTCTGTGATCAGACGACTGACAGGTTCAAGGTCAGTTCCTGGTTATTGACAAACTGAATGAAATGCCAAGAAAAAAAAAACTTACAAAAAGTAATTTTTCTTCCAAGATTTAAGTTTTAGTTCAATCGGTTGAAAACATTTTAAAAACTCCCAAACAAACACACTGAACATGATCACCTTTACATGTCTAACAGTAACCACAGGATACTTTGGCACTGTTTGGCCACCATAAAGAATCAAATCTGACTGAGCTTGAAGGTCACATTCAAGGATCAGCCCAACATGAAGCCCTGAACAAAAACTCTCATTCTACTGCAAAATACCTCATATGTCACAACATCCAGTCATTTTAATGAGAATTTATTCAGTTAAAACAAACAAAACCATTTTAATAAAAGAAATTTCAAAGCTGCATGAAAAGTGTAACTACATTTAATTTTAATGTGTTTCATGTTTTTAATCACCTGAGAGAATGAATGTTCACTGCAAATCAACTCAATATTACTGGAGTTCAAAACAACATAAGTTATTAAAATGTTTTCCACCAGTGTTTAAATAATCAATTAGCAAAAAAAAAAAAAAAAAAAAAAAAAAATCATCATCTATCTTAGTGATCGCTTAATTCAAATGTGACGGAGTATTTGACTGATTAAAAACAAAAATATATTTATAAATAACTGTACCTGTCGCACTGTTGAATCTACAAGTGGCAAGAAAATATTTAATTGTCGATGCAGCTGATGTAGAAATTAAGACTCTTTCTGTTTACAAACAAACAACTGTGTCTCTGATCACCAAAGAATCACAACTGACCACTGACTCATCATAAAGTGGTGGAACAAGAGCATAAGTGTCATAAAGACAACAAAGCTTTTGATCAGTGTATCCTAGCAACAACCTTCCCCCTCCCCCCACACATCTTTTTTTTTTTTTTTACACACTTGCATTTTAAATATAATAATTATTAATTATTATTGTTTGTTTTGGCACATGAAACTTTAAAACACTGAACAATTTCAGCTCAACATGAAATCCTGAAGAAAAACACATTACTTAATATGTTACATCACTGGATCTTTTTTTTTTTATAGATAATTTCCACCTACAGTCTAATTTTAGTACATTTGGGAATTATGATTGAAAGTACTTAAAAGTTCACAAGATTTTAAATCCTGAAAATTAAAAATTACGTGAAAAGTGCAACTCAATGCATGTTCACTGAAAATCAACGTGTTAAATAAAAACAGTCAATCAGCTAGAAAAATCATCAGATATCTGAATAATCATTTAATGTATTAATTTTAAAGGAGAATTTGACTGTTTCCATGTTTTGAACTTTGCTAATTTTTTTCGATTTTAACCTGTTAGCTAAAATGTGAAGATTCTGCATTTAAAGACATTTTAAGATCATTTATTAATTTCTCATACATTAAATGATTAATTATAAAATGAATTCAGATTCTCATCAGCAGCAACAACTAATAAAACACACAGTGAGGCAGAACCAAAGCTTTAAACTGACTGTACCTGTTACGTTTGTTGAATCTGAAACTGGACACAAACTGATTTTGTTGTTGATGCAGCGATGAAGAAATCAACACTGTTTGTGTTTAGGACCAAAGAACTATGTCTCTACTCAGCCAACAACCACAAAAGTGACCACTTACACAAAGTGGTGGCAGCAAAGACAACAAAGCTTTTGAATACTGAATGACGTCATACAGCGTCATAAAGAGATGAAACGTTCAATGTTGCCTAGCAACCCCCCACCACCACCATACAGACTTTAGCATTTTAATTTTTTGCCTTTACATTTTAAACATTGAGGTGTAATAAATAACGTGGAAAATAGGATTAAAAGGATTATTCCAGATTATTTCAAGAGGAGTGTAAATCCATTGGTGACAAACTAATTTCTAAAGTTGTTTGTCCAAATGCTCTTGCCGTACTCAGCAATGCAAATCTGAGAAAGTTTTCCCCAAGAACTTTTTTTTTTTAATTATTTGTTTTTTGTTTTTTTTTGTGTGTTTTTTTTTTTCATTTGTGATGCCAAGGTCATTGTTGCATAATTCTGGCAGTTATATTATTAAACTCATGTGCAGTTCTCCAGACAGATTTATCACACAGTATCGTGTTGTGTGTCTTCATGATTGATGTAAATGAAGTCCAACACATATTCAGTGACTTGGACTGTATTTGACTTGTCCACCAGGGGGCGCAAATCAGTTAATTTCTGAAAGTCACAAACCCACACACGAGGTCTGTTAGAAAAGTAACGGACCTTTTTATTTTATGCAAAAAAATATATGGATTTGATTCATATGTTTTTACGTCAGCCAAGCTTGAACCTTTGTGCGCATGCGTGAGTTTTTTCACACCTGTCGGTTGCATCATTCGCCTGTGAGCAGACTTTGTGTGAGCACTGGTCCACCCCTCTCGTCGGATTTTTATTGCCAATAAATGTCTGAACGATTTGGAGCTTTGCTGCATCAATTTTTTCCAGAAACTGTGAGAGACCTCCAGGTGGACAGCATTCGGAAAATTCTGTTGGCTTTCAGGGACGATTTTATGGGGATTACACAGATTAAGGAGTGCTCCAGCCGGTTTAAAGACCGCCCACAGCTGCTGAGAGTGCGACACGCTCCGAGCGCCGATCGACAGGCTGAATCAACCAGATCATTTGCAACGTGAAGTGTTATGTGGGCCGCTGAAGAGGAGGTACTGCTGGCCCACCACCACCAGAGGGCGCCCTGCTTGGAGTGCGGGCTCCAAGCACGAGAGGGCGCCAGACCCAGAAGAAGTGACAGCTGTCACTCATCCTCAGCTCTTGGCGGCTCCGGTGTTCTTCAGACCGTTGGTGGTGGAAGCCGTGTGGGACGCGGCTCCTCTCTCGTCGGGGGTCTTCTATCTTCGAGCCTGCCCACACGTCACCTGGTGTTAATTGACTTTACAGATTTTGTGTGTTTAGTTGTGTGTTGTCACAACATTAAATTGTTACTTTTTGGCTTATTCATTGTCCGTTCTTTAGCGCCCCCTGTTGTGGGTCCTTTCTTTCTCTCTCTCTCTCTCTCTCTCTCTCTCTCTCTCTCTCTCTCTCTCTCTCTCCTCTCTCTCTCTCTCTCTCACACACACACACACACACACACACACACATTACCTTTCTTTTTCTCTCTCTCTCTCTCACACACACACACACACATTACCTTTCTTTTTCTCTCTCTCTCACACACACACACACACATTACCTTTCTCTCTCTCTCTCTCTCTCTCTCTCTCTCTCTCTCTCTCTCTCACACACACACACACACACACATTACCTTTCTTTCTCTCCTCTCTCTCTCTCTCTCTCTCTCTCTCTCTCTCTCTCTCTCTCTCTCTCTCACACACACACACACACACACACACACACACACACACACACACACACACACACACACACACACACACATTACCTTTCTCTCTCTCTCTCACACACACACACACACACACACACACATTACCTTTCTTTCTCTCTCTCTCTCTCTCATACACACACACACACACACACACATTACCTCTCTCTCTCTCTCACACACACACACACACACACACACATTACCTTTCCTCTCTCTCTCTCTCACACACACACACACACACACACACACATTACCTTTCTTTCTCTCTCTCTCAGACACACACATTACCTTTCTTTCTCTCTCTCTCTCACACACACACACACATTACCTCTCTCTCTCTCACACACACACACATTACCTTTCTCTCTCACACACACACACACACACACACACACACACACACACACACACACACACACACACACACACACATTACCTTTCTCTCTCTCTCACACACACACACACACACACACACACACACACACACACACACATTACCTTTCTCTCTCTCTCTCAAACACACACACATTACCTTTCTCTCTCTCTCTCTCACACACACACATACCTTTCTTTCTCTCTCTGTCTCTCACACACACACACATTACCTTTCTCTCTCTCTCACACACACACACACACACACACACACACACACACACACACACACACACCACACACACACACACACACACACCACACACCACACACACATTACCTTTCTCTCTCTCTCACACACACACACACACACACACACACCACACACACACACACACACACACACACACACACACACACACACACACACACACACACACATTACCTTTCTTTCTCTCTCTCTCACAGACACATTACCTTTCTCTCTCTCTCTCTCTCTCACACACACACACACACACACACATTACCTTTCTTTCTCTCTCTCTCTCTCTCTCTCTCTCTCTCTCTCTCTCTCTCTCTCTCTCTCTCTCTCTCTCTCTCTCACACACACACATTACCTTTCTCTCTCTCTCACACACACACACACACACACACACACACACACACACACACACACACACACACACACACACACACACACATTACCTTTCTTTCTCTCTCTCTCACAGACACATTACCTTTCTCTCTCTCACACACACACACACAATACCTTTCTCTCTCTCACACACACACTTTGGAGACACAAAATCTTTTTTTCCGCTTGTGTGCTTTTGCTTCCGTTTTGTACTATGATCAAGGTGAAATGACAGTGAAAGTGTGTGTTAGGTGTGTGTGTTCATGGTGTTTAGTTGTATAGTATTTGTTCATTGGGGGTTCGGTATGGACGGGTGGGTGTGCGTGTTTGGGGTTGGATTCGTCGGGCCAATAGTGGGCTGGTCCAGAGGAAAAATGCCAGGGCCAAAATTTGTTCCTAGTCCGACCCTGTGGCCAACCAACAAGACTGTGACACTGAAGCTGTGACGTTGCAGCAAGAAGGAGGTCTTGAAGAACAAGCTTCAGACACAAGTCCAATAGAGGGAAGTGCAAGTCAAGCTGCTGCTGAAGAGGGCTTGAGGAGAAGTGTAAGAATGAGAATACTCACTGAGAAAGGTCAAGCATTGCATGAAGAAAGGGTAAATAAGCTTCAAGCTCGCTTCAAAGTCAGTTATGACAAATGGAAAACTGCTGCTAAACAAGCTAAAACAGTACTTGAACCTGTTAGCACAAGACTGCACGATCACATTGTTCAAATAAGACATACTTCTGAAGAAGTGAAACGAGCTTATGAAGAGCTTCGTAGTTATGAAACTCCTGATGGAGACACTCGTCGCAGAGTGGACACATGCGATGCAGTTTCTCAAAAGATCATACAACAAGCACGAGAAAATCTCGCAGCAGGAGATGAGAGAGTTATAGAAAAGAGATCAGTGCGACGGAGTGAAGCTGGCTCAGTGTTCATTTCAGCAGCCTCACAAAGATCCAAGGGCTCAAGTAATGTACGTTCAAGCCGCTCAAGTAAACTGTCTGTCAAAAGGCAAGAAGCAGCAGCAGAACTGGCAGCAACTGAAGCCATTCTCAAGGTGATGCAAGAAATGGAACACGAAAGAAAGAAACTTGAAGATCTCGAATTAGAGAATAAAGAAAGGCTTGCAAAACAAGAAGCAGAGAATGCTGAAAACCAAAGAGTATTAGAGCAAAAGAGAAGAGAGCTTGAACGCTTAGAAACTGTAAAGCAAATGAATGCTGCCAAAGCACGCCTTAAAGTGTATGAGCAAGAAAGCAACTCAGATGAAGACATATCAGACATTCTGCATGAAAGGAGCAAATCAAGGAAGACCACACTTAAGTCAGTAAGTCAGCCTGAACCCAATCTTGTATCTTCTAGCCTCAATCCAAGTGCACAGCCGTTTGCTATGCCACAAAACACCACAAGAGGGCAACCTACAAGCAATGTCATACAGGAAGATGGAGCAACAGCACTAGCCAAAGCTTTAACAGAATCCATCAACAGTAGCCGTCTACCAGTACCAGAGCCCACAGTTTTCAATGGCGATCCTATCAAGTACAAGGACTGGAAAATGTCATTTCAAATGCTGATAGAAAGAAAGAATATCCCAGTGACTGAGAAGATCTACTACCTCCGCAAATATGTTGGTCGTCCTGCAAGAAAGGCAGTCGAGAGTTACTTCCTGTTGGGAACAGACACGGCATACCACTCAGCATGGAACACTCTGGAGGAAAGATATGGAAGTTCATTTGTAATCGCTAAAGCCTTCAGAGATAAGCTTTCATTGTGGCCAAAGATTGGAATGAAAGACGGTGCTGAACTAAGAGAGTTCTCAGATTTTCTCAGAGGCTGTGAAGCAGCAATGTTCCAGATAAAGAGTCTTGAAGTACTAAATGACTGCATTGAGAACCAGAGAATGCTAAGCAAGCTTCCCGATTGGCTTGTAGCTAGATGGAATAGAAGGGTCACTCAGATCGAAGAGGAGTGTGGTTCATTTCCAACATTCAGCAACTTTGTTGACTTTGTCACAAGAGAGGCCAAGATAGTGTGCAACCCTGTGACGTCACTACATGCGCTCAAAGCCAATGACTCCGAGAAAGTGAAACCTTCAAAAACTTAAAATGTCAGAGCAAAGACGTTTGCAAGCAGTGCAGAAGAGAAAACGGAAGCAAAGAAGTGTGTATTCTGTGAAAGATTAAATCACAACATTCAGACATGTCGAAAGTTCATGGAAAAGGCGATAACCGAAAGAGTCAAGTTTGTACAATCAAAAGGACTGTGTTTTGGCTGTCTCAGGTTTGGACACCTATCTAAGAAATGTGAAAAGAGCAGTATCTGTAACATATGCAAGGGAAAACATCCAACGTGTTTGCATGAAGAATGAGACAAGGAGTCGAAACAGAATAAGGACAATGACAAAGAGTCAAAGGAAACCAAACCAACGAAAGAACAAAGTAAAGAAACATCAAGCGAGGCAGTCTCAAACCGTGTGATCCAAAGTGACAACAGTGATCTCACATCAACAATTGTTCCAGTTTGGTTATCCACAACAAGCAACCCAGAACAGGAAATACTGGTATACGCCCTGTTGGATAGTCAGAGTAACACAACATTTTTTCTGCAAGAAAAGGCAGATGCTCTGGACACAGAAAAGAAAGGTGCGCAATTAAAGCGCTCTACTTTGTCATCCAAAGATACAATCATTCCAAGCCAAAAGCTCTCAGGGTTACAAGTCAGAGGCTTCTACTCATCAAAGAGAATTAATCTTCCCTCGACATATACAAGTGAGTACATCCCTGCCAATCTAAGTCATATTCCCACACCCAAGATAGTAAGAGCATGGCCTCACTTAGAACATCTTGCAGAAGAGATCGCCCCTCTGATTGAATGCGATGTTGGTCTGCTCATAGGTTATAACTGGTCACAAGCATTGGTACCCACAGACGTAGTGGCAGGAAAAGACAATGAGCCCTTTGCCCAAAGAACAGATCTTGGTTGGACAATAGTAGGAGGTGCTGATCGTTGTATCGACTATGGAGATGCTATTGGATGCAGCCACAGGATCGTTATCAAGGAAGTGATACCCAGTCCACCATCGGATCATTTGGTAAAGGAAGTACATTACATCTGTCGTACACACGTCAAGGAAGTAGTCACACCATTAGATGTGATTAAAGTGCTTGAGTCTGATTTCAATGAAAGGAAAGTGGAAGACTCTCATTTCTCGCAAGAAGATTTGCACTTCATTTCAATAATGGATGAAGGAGTGAGAATGCAAGAAGATGGACATTGTGAGCTACCCTTGCCATTCAAAGCGGACAGACTAAGTCTACCAAACAACAAGAGCTGTGCAGAACACCGACTGAAGTGCTTAAAGAAAAGATTTGAAAGAGACAAACAATACCACAAAGACTACACCAAGGTTATGAATGAAACCATAAAGTGTGGAGATGCATAAAAGGTGCCTCCTGAAGAACTGGACAAAAGCCCGGCCTGGTACATACCACATTATGGGGAGTATCATCCTCAGAAACCTGGAAAAATAAGAGTGGTGTTCGATTGTTCAGCAAAGTATGAAGGAGTCTCGTTGAATGACCACCTGTTGACAGGGCCAGAGTTAACCAACACACTGATAGGAGTCCTGTGCAGATTTCAGAAAGGTCCAGTTGCAGTGATGTGCGACATAGAATGCATGTTTCATCAGTTCAGGCTCAGAGCAGAAGATCAAGACGACTGTCGCTTCCTGTGGTGGGACAATGGAGATTTCCACTCTACTCCGTCTGTCTACCGCATGCGTGTCCATCTGTTTGGAGCCGCTTCATCAGCAGCATGTGCAAACTTTGGCCTCAAGTACATCGCAGCATAAGGTCAAGGACAGTTCAAGATTAGTCAAAGCAATCGCAAGGCTCATTAGCTTTGTGAAAGAATTCAAAAATATGCAAAAGCAAACTAATGAAGCCTCACGTCTCGAAGAAAGACGAGAAGCTGAGTTTAAAATCATAGCCATTGTTCAAAAATCAGTCTTCTCCAAAGAAATCAAGGAGCTTCAGTCCCGAAAAGAGTTAACTAAAGACAAGACGAGTAAGCTCTACTGACTCAATCCCTTTTTGGACCCCAAGGGCATCCTTAGAGTGGGAGGTAGATTAGAGCAAGCTACATTACATCCGTATGTCAAGCACCCAGCTATCTTACCAAAAACCACCCACGTGACAAGATTACTGATGATCACTATCATCAGCATGTACAACATCAAGGCCGTGGCATGACGATAAATGAACTGAGAGCAAATGGCATTTGGATACTTGGATGTAGTCAAGCAGTATCATCCTATATCTACAACTGTGTCAAATGCAGGAAATTCAGATGTAGAACAGAAGAGCAGAAAATGTCAAACCTGCCCAGTGAGAGAATGGAGACAACTCCTCCCTTCACCTATTGTGGGATGGATTGTTTTGGTCCGTTTTATGTCAAAGAAGGAAGGAAAGAGTTAAAACGCTATGGACTGCTGTTTACGTGTTTGTGCTCACATATCGAGTTACTCGATGATCTGTCAACTGACGCTTTTCTCAACTCACTCCGAGCCTTTATTGCCCTATGTGGAAATGTGCATCAGCTTCTGTCAGACAAAGGTACCAACTTTGTTGGAGCAAGACGAGAATTCCTGGAAGCAATAAAGGAAATGGACCAGGAAAGCCTGAAGCAACTAGGTTGCGAGTTTGTCATGAACTCTCCCTCTGCCAGTCATATGGGTGGAGCCTGGGAGAGGAAAATCCATACAATCAGAAGTGTGTTGACCTCCATTCTAGATCAGTCATTCCGAACATTAGACAGCTCATCATTAAGGACCTATCTTTACGAAGTGATGGCTATAGTAAACAGCAGACCCATCACCCCACACCTACTCAACGATCCTACTGGACCTCAACCACTTACGCCCAATCATCTCTTGACCATGAAGTCATCAGTAATACTACCACCACCAGGAGACTTTGTAAAGGAGGACCTGTACCTTCGCAAGAGATGGCGTAGAGTGCAATACCTGGCCAATGAGTTTTGGCACAGATGGAAAAAAGAATACTTGTTGAGCCTACAGCAAAGACAAAAATGGCAGAAAACAAGGAGAAATGCAAAAGTCAATGACATAGTGATCATACATGATGACACAGCACCCAGAAATGACTGGAAACTTGCTAAAGTCATCGCAGTGTATCCAAGTGAAGATGGATGTGTACGCAAAGTGCAACTGCTTATTAGTGACTCTGCATTAGATGATCACTAAACAAGTACACTTGGACAGACCTATCCATAAGACTGTCACTTTATTAGAAGCAGAATAGACCCACTCATCTGTTCATAATAGAAATCACAAGTGATTTGATGGGAGTGTGGCTGCTGTCAAAGGCAACTGCCATATATGTAATTCATTATTTTTAATACTCTTGTAAAAGACAATAAATACATAGTATTGTTTTATTTAAAAGGTTCAGGAATAAATAAGTAATCATTTAAAGTAAATTCATGTAAATATAGTTCATTCATTTGGATAAAAACACCTCAAGAAGAAGGGGAACTTGTGTTTTGTTCTGCACGTTCAGGGGATATAGTTAATTGGTGCACATTAGAAGCCACATGAGGAGAAGAGGTGTCTGCATTGAGAGGAAGCTGTGTGAAGTCACCTTTATTCCTTTTGAGTAAATGCGGCCAATGAGGTAATTTTTTTTGTTGGTTTCTGTTGTACTGCTTTATTCATCTGAATTTCTGTTTTATTTTGTTTAAGTTCTCCGTATTTTGTGAGCTAATTTTTTTTTTTAGAATTCTCTGTCTTAGTTCTGACGGCATTATGGAGGCATATTAGGGCATGTGAAGGCATGTTGGCCAAAATAAATGTCTGTTCAAACACAAGAATGATGTTGAGCCTTGATAAAACTCAAAAGGAGTAACAAATAAAATTGCAGGGTTTAAACAGGAGCTGCTGCAGGAGTTGTGCACATTAAAACAGCCATATATTAGTCCTGAAGGGCACATTAATTTCAGGGATATTTGGCTCTACCTATTCTTGTGCATATTTATATGCAAAGGAAAAAGTCTAATCCACGAATATGACAGCCCCATTTGTTTTCAGATTTGTTTGCAATCATGAACACTCTTATATTTGGGCCAGTGAGTTTTTTTTGGGAATCATTCAAAGTCACTTTTTCTCAAATGTGGCCATTTTAATTCCAATTTGAACCAGATGTCAGTTAGTCCAGAACAACAACATTAAAGCCAATTTAATACATTTCACTGTTGGTTTTAAAGTTTCATAAAGCAAACAAAAAATACAATATCTGGTCCTCATTTCTCCAAACCATCTGAGGACTCCAATGTTGGCCATCACATTACTGTCCATCTGATATAGGCCCTGAGGCCTGTTGGTGCCGGTGCTTATTGCCAGATACTGTAGCGTAAAGCTGCTGAGAGGCTATGACTCCCCCTGATATGACGCCAATCCAGTGCAGATTGCTTCCTCAGCCAAGGTCGGTACCCATTTACAGATGAATGGATTGGGGCAATGCAGAGAAGCATTTTTCCCAAGGACACACAGATAACTTCTTTGGGAATCAAATCCAGGTGTACATATTAGAAAACCAACTGCATCTCTTGGTTGAACTCCATTTCAAATTTAAATGCTTTTGGGAAACTGGATCCTGGTATAAATACCAAGTTGAGATAGTCGATTGACCCGCAACAGAGACAAAAGAAGTTAAAAAATTAATCTTAAAAGTAATTCCTCTCCATTATTCAACAAAAAATAAAAGAACTATTCAAGCAGATTCGGCTCACCAACAAAATATGTTTGATACTTTCTTGTCCAAAAGACAATCTTCCAACAAAACTTTAATAAAATCTGTCCACTTTTTGACATATGAGATGACAGAATAACTTCTGTCTTTCCTTTGATGGTTCCATACAATCAAAACAAGCGCTTGTTGATTCACGGACTATATAAATAATGGTAAAAATAACTAAATAACGGTGAACGCTGTCTAGACCTAATGAAAAAGAAACTGCAGCCCAATCCGGTACAATCACATCTATTTTGAAGTCGAATGTATCATCTGTGTCTGACTGTAGATCATGTATCAAATCATGTGACAGGGACACATACAACATATTTACATAGTCTTCTTTGTATAATATACTCAACAAAAATATAAACGCAACACTTTTGGTTTTGCTCCCATTTTGTATGAGATGAACTCAAAGATCTAAAACTTTTTCCACATACACAATATCACCATTTCCCTCAAATATTGTTCACAAACCAGTCTAAATCTGTGATAGTGAGCACTTCTCCTTTGCTGAGATAATCCATCCCACCTCACAGGTGTGCCATATCAAGACGCTGATTAGACACCATGATTAGTGCACAGGTGTGCCTTAGACTTTCCACAATAAAAAGTCTAAAAAGTGTGTGTGTGTGTGTGTGTGTGTGTGTGTGTGTGTGTGTGTGTGTGTGTGTGTGTGTGTGTGTGTGTGTGTGTGTGTGTGTGTGTGTGTGTGTGTGTGTGTGTGTGCGTGCAGTGGCGTGCTGGGAACATTTTTCAGCCCGGGAGTTTGTAGAGGCATTTTTTGAATTATCAAGTGTCCCCATCTGAACTGTGTGCCCTCTAGTTGAACTATCAGGTGTCCTCCATCTGAACTGTGTGTCCTCTAGTTGAACTAACAGGTGTCCTCTTAATAAGTGCCCCATTAGTCTCTCAGACTGTCAGGTACTTTCCAACCTGGTAGCAGAGCTGGCTGGCGCCCAAGCAGTAATGAGCCCTCATGCCAGGTGCAGCTGGCAGAAAGTGATGTTTTTTTAAAAAACAGTTGTAAATCTAACAGAACATAATGGGGGAACTGTCATATAGTAATGATTAAGCTTTACACCTGCTTAGGGTGAACTAGAGGTTGCTTCCATTAGAAAACCATGTTTAGGGAATGAAATAAATAAAATATCGAAGAAGGAGCGATGCCCGCGGGTTTTCTATAAAAAGATGAGCGCGGGTGGAACATATTCAGTCTTTCTAGAGGACTCAGTTTGTACGGGTGTTCTGTTTTGAACACTTGAATAAACTTAAACTCTGTGCATTTTATCCTGTCCAAGGCTGAGTTTTTTCTAAGTGTTGTGTCCCTTCTCTGCAAACCACCTGCAGTCATTTTTGAGTTATCCAAGAAGGCATTCTGAGACGAACAGAGAGAAGGACCACGACATAAATTGGTGAGCCAGAGCCAGGAGGGACCAGAGGCGTCACGGTGACCTGGGTCGGCCCGGACCAACCTTCCAGAACGTAAATAAAAGTGATCATGACTAAAAGGTAAGCAGAAACCTTTTATAAAATCTGCACGCTCTGGAGGATTGAGTCTGGATTCCGCCCAAGTCGCAGGTGAAATTTTTGTAATTGTCTCTTACCCAGAAGAACCTGGAATAGAGAATTGATAAGAAATAAGAAGATAAGATTGACAAAAATTCTCAGGCCTTGTGGACAGAATGCTCAGTGTGAATGAGTGTCCCCGGGGAGGAGAGTGTCTGTGTGAGTGAAATGTTAGGAATGTTATGAACTCTGGTGTAGAAAGCGTGCGTGAAACTAACCAGGATGCTTGGGAACAATTGATGTTAAATTTGTCAATAACATGCTGGCTGATAGCATGCACTGTGTTTTTAGGGGGGTTAATTTGGTTAGTAGTACATGCTGAGAATAAGTAAAAGAGAAGTAAAGGTAACATGAGTATATTTATAGAAAAAAGAGACTGAAGCAGAGAAAATAGTGCGGAAGGCACATGCTAAGCTCACGGGAAGCTCAATAAAGGAAAAAGATTAGTGCGGGAGTGTTAGGTCCAAAAAGGGCCCAACCCTTGGTTTCAAATGATTAACCAAGCATGAACCCAGGCAGAAACAAGATTAGTCTTTTGTGAGCTTTGCAAAGGAGAACACCGCAACAGAATCGGCAGCTTTTCTCTGCTTGTTCTGAGGGGTGAAATCCCGCGCTGCTCTTTTATTTAGGAAACTCACTGTGGGTGGTTACAACATGACAGTTGCAAAAGACATGTAAAACAGGTTGTGGTTGGTTACAACAGGCATGTAGAACAGGTTGTGGCTATAGAAAAGCATGTAGGCTCGTGGCACAAAATAATTACAGAGGGCGGTGGTCGCACGATGTGCAAACAGGAACCTGCCGTTCCTGTCACAGGAACCTGCCGTTCCTGCTTGTCACAGGGTGTGTTGATACTTTTGCAGCTTAACTTTAACTGATGCAATGATGTTCAAAGTTGCACAATCAGATAGTATACATGTTGATTAGTTAAATGTATACTAATGATAAAATGATAGAAACATGAAGTTCAAAAATATTTGGAGTCAAAGTTATACAGGTGAAGCAAACAAAAATGATAACATATATGTACAGAGTTTTTCCAACATTAATACCCCGTGTTTAACGTTTTTGTTTGCTGTGAGATGTCAACATCCGTTACAGTCACTTGCAAGTAGCATTTTCAACCATAACATCATAAAGACATCAAACAACAATCCTAAGCAGCAATGTCACCATAGTCTTCTTGTGGGCCAACATTGTCTTCAGGGTCGATGTCTTCAGTTCTCAGGGGTTGGAAACGGGTGGGGGTGCGGCGGAAGTTAGTTTTAACAATGCTACATTGGACGAAGGCGTTAGTAATCATCTTTTGCATCATTGTTTTGAGGCATGGAAGAGCACATGATATAAGAATATAAAAGATCAGCAATATTGCAAGTACAGGGGCTAAAAATTTTAGCAAAATTTGCCACCAGGCACCGGACAAGAACCATAAGCAAATGGACCAGGGATGTTGCACACTAACGTCTTCGGACATCGCGTTGCGTAATTTAGTAAGTGTCAGGAGAGCCTCTTCAACATCAGTGCTGTGTACTGAGTCGGTGATGTGTGTGCAACAAGTGGTATTCAACATAACGCAGACCCCGCCTTGTGAGGTCGTGAGTAAATCTAGAACCATCCTGTTCTGCACAACCATAGTTCGTATTTCAGTGATTTCCTGATTTTGGGCAGTAACTATTTTCTCCGTGGCATTCATCAAGAGGCCCAACCTATAATGGAGGGTTTCATACCATAGCATTAATTTCCCTACGCCAATCTGTGGTATGGTAGAAAACAGTACCTTAAGTCCATCACTCCAAATCTTCTGGTCGTCAGGGACATCCGTACCCCACACTGAGTCGTGCGGTTTTACCTCTCAGACTACCTCAACTAATTTGCGCCGACAGCACCGGGTGCTGCCACCTTTTTCAGTCGCTTGTTCAGCTGAGACAATATAGGTATGGTCAGTCACCTGGGTAGGTGCACACACCATCCCAATTAGGAGGAAGTCTGAGGTATAGACGGTGCCCACAGAGCCAGTACACTCCATCCATAATGGTGGTACCATTGACAGATGGGGTGCGGCTTTCAGGCACTAGTTGGCAGGCCCCTGACGACGACGTGTTGGACCAAGGACACAAACTGCTAATGGTGGTGCAGTTTACTGGGTTATTGGTGACTGTCCACAACAAGGAACTACCGTTCCGTAAGTATGCAGTTATCTGGCTAACATAACTGGCCCAGCCGGTGTTATTCTTAGTCATCGTCACAGAAACAAATGTTTGTCAGCACTGATGTTGACGTAATGCTCCGAAAGACACATTTCCTTTACTGTGGTAACAAATGGGAAAAACAGTTTTTAGCTTCACATGCACTCGTGGCAAAACTTTGATGCTGGCCTTCAAACGGGCAAAAGGAGGGTATCTATTGCATGAGAGTGTGTTATTAGTATATGGGAATGAGGCGTTCGAGCCTTGTTTACAGGTATAATTTAATGTCAGATGTTTCCACTCCATGTTGACTGTGTCATTGCCTCTTGTGTTTGCCCGTAAAACTATACAATCAGCATGGGTAGCGGCGAAGGGACGAGTTGTCAATGTTGGGTGTGTTGATGACACTGGCATATGCGAACAGACATAACAGTTACTTTTGTTATAGGTTTGAGCCAATAGCCACACGTATCTGTACCAGGAATTGGTATGGTAAATGTGAGGGACGCCTTCTGCCTTGTTGTATTCGTAGATGAAGCGCTTGTGTCGATTGTGAGCAGAGGATGGCGTATATGTTGACGTCATTGGTGTTGGAGTGTCATTGTATAGTTCAGGAGCATAACGGGGGTCTGGCACATAGGGTTCAGTCAGCAATGGCCATATGCCAGCAATAAGGAAAGCGAAACACGCTGAGACCAAAACACAACAGACTACTCCTCCAGCTCCATGGTTGAGACGGCGCTTGGCACGTCTACCCGATGGAGGCTGAGGGTCAGTCAAAGTTGCTAGGCTACAGTGTCCCTGAAACCTCACCCTAAGGAGTAGGGATCTCCCTGCTTTACCAGAGTTGAGACGGTCAGCCCTAGTTGGAGACTAACCCCCTTTGCAGCTGGACTTCCCCTCTACTCGGTGGGAGGCTCCAGGACACGCTGCAGCTTACAATGGCTCAGGTGTATCCAGGTAGGACATTCAGCGATTTTTACAGCAGTAGGTGTAGTCAGGAGCACTTGATAGGGGCCTTCCCAGGATGGATCGGACCAGCACTTTCGCTTGATGACCTTGATGAACACCCAGTCTCCAGGTTGGATGTTGTTAGTCACCTGTGGGGACACAGAGTCATTCGGCAGCGCGTGTGCTTCCTGAACATCTTTTTGTAACAAAACTTTCCTCATGTAATCTGCCAGTGTTTGTTCATCCTCAGGGGAGGGAGACTCACCACTGAGGTCAGGTAAATGAAATCGCCTTCCATGTAGTATTTCAAAAGGAGACAATCCAGTGGAGTTTGGTGTAATGTGCATGTACATCATGACTAAGTCTAGACATTCTGGCCATGGCCTTTTTGTTGTTTCCATGCATTTCTTTAGTCTGCTCTTAACTGTAGCATTTGTCCTTTCCACTAGACCTGCACTCTGTGGGTGGTAGGAGCAATGATGTTTTACTTCCATGTTTAGATTATCTGAGAGTTTGTCGATGACAGCATTCACAAAATGGCTTCCATTGTCGCAACGGAGTCGCCGTGGAATGCCAAATGTTGGAATTATATGCTTTCATAAAGCCTTGGCAACTGTGATGGCGTCTGCATGCTTCGATGGCACTATTTCAACCCATTTTGAAAATGCGTCAATGAGGACCAGACAGTATTTGTATGGTCCGCTTTGGTTGAGCTCAATGAAATCCATATGAACAGTGTGGAATGGATATGGGGGAGGTGGAAATCTACCCCGTTTTGGTCTTTCATTACTCTGTGGGTTGTATTTTGCACATGTAGTACATGCTCTGCAAAAAGTTTTTGAGAAATTATCAAAGCCAAACATTGCGTAATGGTTGTTAACCATACTCACCTTACCCCCTGTTGACACATGGCAAGGTCCATGGGTCACAATAGCGGCAGCTTTAAACAAGCTGCGTGGGAGAACAGGTTTGTCATCATGCATGTAGACGTCATCAGAGTTGAGAACAGCACCCTTTTTGAGCCACACTTGAATCTCAGAGGGTGTGGCTTGTCTCTGTCGACTTTTTAGGATGACAGAGTCAATGAACGATGGTGTGGACGTGGTGGCAATATAAGTGTCAGAAGTTGGAAATTGCCCGGCAGCAGCTTCTTTAGCAATTTTGTCAGCTAATCTATTTCCATTGGATACAGTATCAGTCCCTTTTGTGTGTGCAGCACATTTGCACAGAGCGAGTTCTGATGGGAGTTTAACAGCTTGTAGCAGTTCAGTAAGCAATGTAGCATGCGTCACGGGTCGGCCGGAGGATGTAATCATACCACGCTGTTGCCATTGTGCTGCAAAAAACCAAAGTGTCGAGAATGCATACTGGCTATCTGTGTAGACAGTAAGAGGTTGTCCTTCAGCCAGGGTGCATGCTCGAGTGAGTGCAGTCAATTCAGCGGCTTGAGCAGACATGTGGTGGGAGAACTGTCGTGCTTCAATAACTTTGTCAGGCAGCTCAACCACAGCATATCCAGCAACAGTTTCACCCATGATATTTTTGAAACATGAGCCATCAACAAACCAGCAGGGGCCATTTTGCAGCGGTTGTTCTTTCAGATCGGGTCGTGGTAGTTGTAATTTAGTTGTCTCAGCCACACAGTCATGAGGGTCCCCATCCTCCGCTGTAGGAAGGAGGGTTGCTGGATTCAAAGATGTACAACGGGACAAAGTGATGTGTGGTTGAGAGCGAAGCGTGGCAGTGTACCCAATTTGGCATGCTGGTGAAAGAAAATTCATTTTGGACTGTAAAAGTAACACACTAACAGCATGTGGAACCTTAACAGTAAGAGGATGGAACAGCACAATGTCAGCGGTGGACTCAACGGCCAGAGCTGCTGCACAAATAGCTTGGACAAAATGAGGGAGTCCTTGTGCTACAGGATCCAACCGTTTTGAATAGTAACCAATTGGTTTAATTTTGTGTCCATGAGGCTGTAGCAAAACTGCACTCATAAATCCTTGCTTGCAATCGACAGTCAAGGTGAATGGTTTTTCATAATCTGGTAGTGAGAGAACAGTCGTTCCTACTAGAAGTTGTTTGAGTCTATACAACTGGTCAAGTCCTTTTTTGGTCCAACTGATCTCATCAGTCATTGCCATAGGCGTAGTATAAATCAAGTCTTGCAATGGTTGGGCTTCTTCTGCATAGCCGGGTATCCAGGCTCTGCAGTAGTTACAGAGACCATCACGCTTACAGTCTCGCTGATCATCGCGCCGGTAGCCTCAGCCGTGGCCACTAGGGCGGGGACCACGATCTCCGCCGTGGAAGAATATTTCAGGATTAGCTTGAACCATGAAAATTGGTTTGTTGTCGTTGTTTTTACGCTTGATGTTCTCCTGGGCGTGCTGGACCCAGGACATGAAATCTGCAACAGACTGTGTTGGAAAACCGACATCGTTTTTCTGCACCCAATTGCTGATGTCTTTGGACAGTCCGTTTAGAATGGCTTGCTTGAGATGTGTTTGATACAGGCTTTCAGCATCGGTACTATAAGGCACACCGCTGTTTGCGCGGAAAACCTTTTCTAACCGTGTTAAGTATTCGTCCACATCTTCGCCATCCTTTAGTTTGCATGCTTGAATGGCAGTGTAATTGGCTCGTCTTTTAAATACTGATTTTAATCGTGTTTGTAATGTGAGCCATTGAACACTGTATGGATCAGCAGGTGTATCAGAGTAATCTAATGTTTTATTATCGGCACCGCGACCTGTGTAATTGCCCTGGACTTGTGGCCATTTTGGTCCTAATTTTACTTGTAGCGCTTCACCTAATTCGTGTCCGTTCAGACGGTAGGACGCCATTAAGCTGTCAATATTTTCAATGAATTCATCTACATCGTCTTGCGGTTCTCTGACAGATTTGAGGACCTTGCGGAATACATAAAAAGCCTCATTCGCATCGTGTGGATTTGCCACTTGAATCATTGGATATAGGCTTTGATACGCTTGAACTGCATCTTTTGAACGTGTTCCATAATCGTGTTTTATGCCATGTTTTACGTTAACTTTATTACTGGGAGGTTCCGGAGGTGGAACAAACGATCCCGGATCAGGCACTGGAGCCGTGCCTCCTACCGCGCCGTCCTCATCTTGCTGTTGAGGGACCTGTTGTTGAACAGCGGCCGGACGCTTTGGTCCAGTTTCATTATCCTCAGGTCTCATGAAAAGAGTTTGTTGAGTTTTTCCTTGCCTCTTCTTATTTTGTGCATCAAGCCTTTTTTGTGCTTCATCAAACCAAGTCTTTGCGCACCTGACTTCCTCATTTGCTTTCTGTTGTTTCTTTCCTTTCTTTAATGCAGCTTTTGCTGATACTTTGGTGAATATATTCTCACATTCTGCAACTACCAACTTCCCCTGAAACTTGTATTTCTTCTCCCAATTTTTGAGATGTTTAACGTTTTTAGAATCCAATTTGTTCATGTACCTAACATCTCCTGGAATGTCTTTCTTTCCACCACAACAACAACCTCCACAACAACTTACACAATTTGCCATCCTGTCTGACTTTCTGAATTACCTGATTAAATCTGACTAGGCAGTGAAAAATACACACACAGAAAATCAAGTGATTGGCCTGTGCGCCAGAATCAGGAACCTAGACACCAAGCTTCTACTGGAGGCCAGCGGATGTCTACTGGGGGTTAATTCCCTGTTCCATAATTGGTTTTAAATCACCTAATTATTCTGTGTCCAAATCAACCCACACAGTTATCTTTCAAACTGTACTCGTTTTAAGAAAAATGTCTAATTTTCAATGTTTGGATACCTGAGTGGACAAATTCATGGGAAATGGGTGATTTCCCACTCTTTATTCGGCCTATATGGATGCTTATTATTTGTCCAATCAGTTTATATCATCAATCTATTGAATCCAACTTGTTGAGATTTATCAGTTTGAAAGAAAAGCCACCCACATTTCCCCACCTGGGTTTGTCACTACTAATTCTTCAAACACACAACTGTATTGTCGACAGTTGTCCCTGGAACGATTCTTCGGGAACCGTCCCTCTGGGTTCTTCAGGAACCTCGGACCTGACTTCCATGCTCTTCAGGAGCGGAGTCCACACGGCCCCTTTAAAGGTGGTCCTCGCACAAATACTTCAGGTATTTGTCGTAAT
Organism: Thalassophryne amazonica; assembly: GCF_902500255.1. Taxonomy (NCBI): domain Eukaryota; kingdom Metazoa; phylum Chordata; class Actinopteri; order Batrachoidiformes; family Batrachoididae; genus Thalassophryne; species Thalassophryne amazonica. The sequence continues at coordinate 53,266,461 of NC_047109.1, read as the reverse complement.
CGAGAAAAATAAAGTCACTTACCCAGGAGGTGAAATGTTGGATGTGGTTTCCGCCTGGTTCGTTGTTCGGATCTCGTCAATCCACCGTTGGCGGACGGAGGTGATGTCTACTTCACCGGCCTGGTGGAGAATTTACTCCCCAGGACTTTCTCCTGCTCACCTACTGGAGCCGACCGTTTCGGTGTCGTCTTCCTCCGCCGTCAGCGATGGGTATGTTGAGATCCTGCCGACAACGCCAAGTAAAATGTTAGGTCCAAAAAGGGCCCAACCCTTGGTTTCAAATGATTAACCAAGCACGAACCCAGGCAGAAACAAGATTAGTCTTTTATGAGCTTTGCAAAGGAGAACACCGCGACAGAATCGGCAGCTTTTCTGTGCTTGTTCTGAGGGGTGAAGTCCTGCGCTGCTCTTTTATTTAGGAAACTCAGTGTGGGTGGTTACATCATGACAGTGGCAAAAGACATGTAGAACAGGTTGTGGTTGGTTACAACTAGGGATGGGTATTGATAAGGTTTTATCTATCGATGCCATTATCGATTCTGCTTATCGATCCGATTCCTTATCGATTCCTTGTGAATTTTGTACTAAAAGTAGGTTTTACAGGTTTTCTATGTATTTCCTTGAGTCTTAAAGTAAATAAATATGAGATTAGTCACTGTATCCATCTCTGGACTTAAATAAAAATAAAACTGTCTTTCGCTTTGAAGTTATTAATTCAGACTGAATTCTATCGTTCTATCTTGACTTGTCAGATAGCCGTGCAACATTTGGAGCTGTGTGAACAGAACGGAGGATGATTCTCGTTTCTTTCTCGCAACGAGACAGGAGTCCCAGTTAGTAACTTTAATCCGCACAAAAGTGAATCACAACTCATATTCAGGAATGAAAGTGGTGAAAAACAAAAAAAGCTGAAACCCAAAATTAGCCCCCAACACCACCTGCACGAAAATGTTTCAATTCTAGAAGCTCTGAAATGCAATCTGGACTATTCCAGACAATAAACTGGAGTGAGTGCAGCATCCATTTAGGTGAGAAAAAAAAATACAACTTTCCTTATTCAAATTCATTCCAGTAGTATTCTGCTCTTACTAGGATGCAGCAGTTTTCTAGTTTGGCAGATAGTTCTGGAGAAAATCACTGAAGAAATTAACAAACTGAAAATATGGCTTGACCGAAACAAACTGTCATTAAACTTAAATAAGACAGGGATGAAATGGAGGTGTGAGAGTCACTAGGTGTTCACAGGAAACACTTATTTCTGTATGTATTTATTTATGTTCATTGTTAATTGCTATTATATATTTTCTGTTGTGTTTCTATTCAGGTTCTTTTTGTCTTTCTCTAAAATTGTATATAATAATCATTAGATTATTAATATATAAGCAAAAATAAATTTAAGAAATATTACAATGTGAAAACAAATGCACCCGAACATGATGACTTAGGTAAAGTTAGAAAGATATTCACAGATTCGAAGTTCACGGCTCAATAGACCTCAGGAAGGTAGACAACGAGCTACAACCTTATTTTTATCCATATGAACCGTCCTCTGAGCTGAAAAAAATAAGTGATCTGAATGGGCAGCCCACAGAGAAACGGAAGCTTAGGGACCGTCTACAAAGTGAATACATGGAAAAAATAAAGACACCAGAAAATGATTGAATAAATCATTGTAATAAGGAGTGATATCACCAAATTCACTGCACACATCAGTGGGGTCCTGCTGATTATACTACAGAGCTCAGTTTGGAAAAATGCCATTATGAAAAACTTTGCAAACATTTTTATTAATTTATTAATTTTTAATAGCATCAAAGTCACAAGGTGTGGTGTCACCAGATTCACTGCACACAACAGCCGTGTCCTGTTGATTATACCAGAACACTCAGTTTGGAAAAAAAGTAATTTTAAAAAAATTTGGAGAATTTTTCAATGATTATATTTTCAATAGCATCATAGTCATAAGTGTAGTGACTGACACAAAATTTACTGCACACAACAGTGGTGTCCTGCTGATTATACTACAACACTCACTTTGGGAAAAAGTTTTTTTTAAAAGTTTTGGAGAATTTTTTATTGTTTAACTTTTCAATAGCATCAAAGTCACAAGATGTGGTGTTGCCAAATTCACTGCACACAACAGTGGTGTGCTGCTGATTATACTACAACACTCACTTTGGGAAAAAGTCATTTTAAATTTAAACAACAAAAAAATTCTCAAATTTTAAATAATGACATTTTCCCAAACCAAGTACTGTAGTATAACTAGCAGGACACCACTGTTGTGTACAGTACATTTTGTGTCACTGCACCTTATGACTTTGATGCTATTGAAAATTTAAACAATAAAAAATTCTCCAAAATTTTTTTTAAAATGACTTCTTCCCAAAGTGAGTGTTGTGGCATAATCAGCAGGACACCACTGTTGTGTGCAGTAAATTTTGTGTCACTACACCTTATGACTTTGATGCTATTGAAAATTTAAACAATAAAAAATTCTCCAAAAATTTTTTTAAAAATGACTTTTCCCAAAGTGAGTGTTGTAGTATAATCAGCAGGACACCAATGTTGTGTGCATTAAATTTTGTGTCACTACACCTTATGACTTTGATGCGATACATACATACATACTTTTAATGTCCCCATCAATCAATCAATCAATTTTATTTATATAGCGCCAAATCACAACAAACAGTTGCCCCAAGGCGCTTTATATTGTAAGGCAAGGCCATACAATAATTACGTAAAAACCCCAACGGTCAAAACGACCCCCTGTGAGCAAGCACTTGGCGACAGTGGGAAGGAAAAACTCCCTTTTAACAGGAAGAAACCTCCAGCAGAACCAGGCTCAGGGAGGGGCAGTCTTCTGCTGGGACTGGTTGGGGCTGAGGGAGAGAACCAGGAAAAAGACATGCTGTGGAGGGGAGCAGAGATCAATCACTAATGATTAAATGCAGAGTGGTGCATACAGAGCAAAAAGAGAAAGAAACACTCAGTGCATCATGGGAACCCCGCAGCAGTCTACGTCTATAGCAGCATAACTAAGGGATGGTTCAGGGTCACTTGATCCAGCCCTAACTATAAGCTTTAGCAAAAAGGAAAGTTTTAAGCCTAATCTTAAAAGTAGAGAGGGTGTCTGTCTCCCTGATCCGAATTGGGAGCTGGTTCCACAGGAGAGGAGCCTGAAAGCTGAAGGCTCTGCCTCCCATTCTACTCTTACAAACCCTAGGAACTACAAGTAAGCCTGCAGTCTGAGAGCGAAGCACTCTATTGGGGTGATATGGTACTATGAGGTCCTGTCGTGGTCCTTTTTTTTCCGGTCGTCTCAGGATGTCTTCTTTAGATAACACAAACTAATTGCAAGTGGTTTGCAAGAAAAGGACACAACACTTTGGAATAATTCAGCCTTAAGCAAGATAAAATGCACAGAGTTTTTAAGTTTATTTAAGCCTTTGACACAGAGCTTATACAAACTGAGTCCTCTAGAGAGACTGAATATGTGACGACCGCGCTCATCTATTTATTGGAGACCCGCGGGCATCGCTCCTCCTGCGACTTTTTTTATTTATTTTATTCCCAAGACATGGTTTTCTATTGGAAGCGTCCTGTAGTGAACCCTAAGCAGGTGTTAGGCCATTATTTCAATGTGACAAACGCTCCCATTAAAACTTGAAGGATTTACAACTGATTTTTTAAAAAAACCCCTTCTGCCACAGGTGCAGCTGGCCTGAGGCCCACTGCACCTGGCCTGCGGGAAAGTACCTAAGAGGCCTTTGAAAGCACCTAAGAGGCCTTGGAAAGTACCTGACAGACCGAATGACTAATAGAGCCCTTTTTTGGGTTGAACACCTGCTAGTTCAGCCAGAGGACATATAGTTCAGATCAGGACACTTGATAGTTCATCATAGTTCAAATAAGGACCTAAAAATACTTCTACAGTCCCTCCTCTGGGACTCGAAAGAGTCCCATTACATCAACTATACTCTTGGGCTGTTTACTGACAAGACGTCCTCATTTGTGTATTGCAATAAAAAAGAAAAACACATCACTCGAATTACTGATAACTCTGGTGCGGATATGAATATAAGTGATACTTCACACAGTAAATATATTTAAGTTTAAGTGCAGGTGAACCTACATACTAAGGCACAAGGTGATCAATTAGCTGGATTATATCAACGCAAGGTGACATTCAAACATTGAGTTTTGGTGTAATTCAAGGCACTTAAAATGGCCACATAAAACAAGTTACAGCAACCTCTTAATCATGGCAAAGTAAAGGCATTACATTGACATTAGTGCAACCAATCATCTTCTGGCATCTATTGTCTCACTCAACCAGAGGCTCCAACCCATTATACTTGGTTCTACATATTATTTTGTTAAAGCGTCACACATTTATTATTTAAATGCATCAAATAACTCCTACGTTACCACTATTTAGTCAACCAATCAAGAAACTATTCTAAGGTTAGCGCAGCTATATCTAGTTAAATGATAAACACAATAAATGGTTTCCCTTCATGTCCGTCCTTAAGTCATTTGCCTTAATCAATCATATAATGGTTTTCATTATAGGCCATTTCTCAACATTTTCCACTTTGTTTTTCTTCTTTTTCAGCTTGTTTTCTAATGCCCTTTTTGGCCAGACGCCAAATTTAGGCGATGCATGTCTCTTGAGGCATGCTATAATTTAAGAAAAAGGGGTCCCTATGGTGCATCTTTACTACTAAATCTCCAAACACGCCATGTAAGGGTCCCCTTTTTATAACTTTGCAATGTGATATCTATGTGTATGCATTTAGCTTTATCTGTGTTACGCAGATGATGGTAAGGACAGACATTTACCCGACCTTCGTTACTAACATATATCCTTCTTTGTTTTTTTATTTACACTCGGATTTCTGAAACCAGTCCGCAATTCAAACTCAAGAACCAAGATCATCGTCCGTTTTCAGTGCCATTACGTCAGTCCGTGCTCCTCAGCATTTACTCAGCGTCTGAAGTTTTGAGAGAAGTTGGGGAATATGGGGAGGTTGGCCTTTCAGGGGTAGTGGGGGGAGGATCAGGAATTTTGTCTTTCAGACAGTCGCGCAGTTCTCTGATGGATCTTTCCAGCTCCTTGTGCTGCTTGGCCAGGTTGTACAGGGCCCCCAGAGAATTCTTGCCCACATTCAGGGTGGTGGTGGCCAGCCCTAGGTGTTCCCTCTCCATATGCTCCATCATGCTGGCTAGCATGTCTATACTAGACTGAAGACCACACAGTTGAGTATGGAGGCCCTCCTGAGCACAAGAGATGTTGGCATTGTCACGGTGTATCCTTAACAGGTATGCAGCTGTCTGACTCAGTTGTGGCATGATTTCCTCAAATAGCCCATGGGGAATGTGATTTGTGAGGGGCAGGAGCTGCTCCAAGGTTTTTGGAGCAGACTCTTGTGGAAGACGAAGCTCTCGAGCCAAGATTGCCATGTCCAGTGGGGTGACCATGACCAGATTAAGGTTGTGCAGTCCAGGGGACAGGAAGTACAAGGGGGAAGGCATTTCGTGTGTGGGGGGAGTATTGTTGATGTCGCACGGGCAAGTGGTTGGGACACTCTGGGCATTTAGCAGCCTGTACAAAGCTCCCCTCTGTCCTGGTGGGTGAGTTCGGCTAAGGTCCACCCCTGCTGATCCTCCTCCAGAGGCACTGGGCTGATCGGAATATCTCTCCTGCCTTGGGGGTGAAAAGCTGGGGACAGGTCCTAGCAGTGAATTGGGTCTAGGATGCACTCGGGCGGTTGCTGCATATGGCCGACCTTGGCTGCCTCCCCTGGAGGGTATCGTTGCCACTGGCACATGTGACTGTCTCCATGGCATCTGCGGAAGGGGTGTGTTCCCGAGTCCAAAGGGTCCTTCAGATGATGGTGGAGTCCTCGGGCTAACTCTTGCTGCAGGCAGATTCTGTGAAGCCGTCATCGCCAGGTGCTGGAACGATGAAGATCCTTCTGTTGCCAACTGATTTAGCTGCTGGATGGATGGCGGCTGTGGCGACCAATCATGGCTCGACCGTCCCTCCTGTATATCCTCTTCTCCAAACAGTTCTGAGAGTCCAATCAGACTTGATAGAGGCAGATCAGGCATAGGTCCCTGATCAGGGGAGTCTGGTCTCTCAGCCATACTCCTGTGTCCTATTAATATACATATACGTTCATTATTACAGCTCCATGTCATTCTTTCAGATACTGTCTATCCTATCCCTCATTGTTGTGGGTGCATGTGTGTGAATGTAAATGTGCGTGCATGTCTTCTTCCTCGTCTACAATATCACCAAGCATGGTCCATCCCAGTCCTCCCTATCTGGGGTATACGCCACAATATTAGGTAGCTGGGGGCTGTCGGGGAGGATAATTGGTATTTCATCCATTTCCATATATTCTGGTTCTCTGTCTATTTCGTTTGTGCTTTCTTCTAGGGCTCGGACGGCTAACAGTGGGAGCTGTCCTACTGTGGATGAAATCAATTTATTGACCAGAAATTTTATCAAGGGAATACCACAACATATTACCAGCAAGACCGCCACCCCTGTTAGTGCCAAGACTACACCTATCTGATATAACCAGTCTTTCCATGATATCCACCCTCTCCTTAGAGCCACAAATAGTGTAAATAGTGGGCCAATATTCACTCCATTCCCTACGATGTATCCAGAATCGTCAGTTTCATTTCTCCCTCCTATGGAGTTACTTAATAGTTCCTGTTGCATCTCTTCAAGTGTGATTAAGAGCTCTGTCAAATTTCCGTCTTTCCCTGTATGCATGGGAATAGCTGTGCAACATTCGGTGGCTTTGAGCATAATACAAACTCCTTGTTCATCAGCCATCATCATCTCGATAGCTAATCTATTTTGCATTGTCATTAGCGAGGTGGCGTGCAGTTGTTCGGTTAAGGCTCCTACAGCTGCCAATGTCCAATTCAAATATCTTTGTTGATTATACCACAAGTAATTAATCCACTGCACCTCCTGGAACCTAGAACGGACTTTTGGAGTAACCCCGAACAGAGCCAATGCCCATCCCCATTTATCCCCGTCTTCATCTGCTTTGACTCTGCTACTGTCTATGGCTTCTAATTGTCGGGGTATCCCTTCTGGTATCCCGTTTCTTACTGTGACGTTGTAGTCTGTTTTAAACGTCATTATTCCTCTTTTCTTACGAAGTTTCTGTGGCATGGGTTGTATTGAATTTGGCATTTCAATTACTGTTATTGCTCCTGTGAGCATCACAGGAGCACAAAGGCCTTTCCAATTAGGGGACAGCGATGACAGGAGTTTCCTTTTTTGTCCGCATATCCAAAAGATGTCAGCCAAGGGTACCGTTCCCTTAGCTAAATTTGGAGTAGATACCCATGAAGCATGGGTGAGATTCAGTCCAATTACAGACCCCCCTGTGGCCGGTACTATTTGTTCACACTGTATGCCTGCTGCTGGCAGGGTGTGACATATGGTAATGTTCCATGAGGCTTTGGCCGGTTTATATTCTTGCTGCTTTTGCATACACTGTATGTGGTGTTTTGACTGGGTCGTCCCTACCTGCCAATCGCTTATGTATTGTGCTACTAATCCTTTAGCTATACAAAATGGGTGTATCATCCCTTTCTCTATTTTAATCATAGGTGGAACGGTTCCTTCTGTACTTAGGGGCACTGGACAAAGTTTACTGTCGGCAGCATATTTTTCATCACCTACTGCCATTTTCATAACACATTGTGTATAGCATTCTGCTTGGTCTGAGTTATGTTGGGGGCTCCTATAACAGTTGTTGATATCAGGTAGGGGTTTAGCCTGAGGTATCACACCCTTCCGGTGACAGGCTATGCAAGGCTTTTCACTGATCTGTCTAGCCGAAAATTTCAACCATTGGTAAAATAAATTGGTCTTCAACCCTTGTGTGCGGGCTAGGTCTGTACTGGGATCCCATCTCCCTAAGTGACTGCTTGTTTCTAGGCTTCTAATTGTCCTCTCTTTCCTTGGTTTGATTTTTACCCATTTTGTGGCTTCATGTACTGTAACAGTTATGTCTTGCTTGGTTTCCCTGCATCCTCTTTTATCACAAATTACCTCTATGTTGAGTGTTCCCTCCTCTTCACATTTGATGCTAATGGCTTCGCCTAATATGTAATCCCCCAGCTTTCCCTGTATTCCTATGTTCTTGTAGGCTTTTGATTTAATGTATACCAAATTATATGTTTTTTCTGTGTTTAGAATGCCTTGTTTAGTTGCTATTGTGGCCATGGCCACGGCACAGTCCGTTGTATGTTTTGGACGTCTATTTTCTCCCATACTAGCCACCAGTAGTATTGTCAATCCCTTGAATAATTCCTTAATCATTGTTCTGGTGACTATTGAGATGTGCTACTAGATGTGCTACTGAGTGAGCCGTCGCTAGATGAGCTGTCACTAGGGATGTGTGGTGTATCTGTGCTTTGTCTGGGTTGTACTTCTGCGGTTCTTCTGTCGGTAAATCTACTGAGTTGCTGTCCGAGTCTGATGTCTCCTGTGGCCTGTCTATCTGTCGGTCTGTATCTCTGTCTGTCTGTCAGCCTGCATCTCCAGTTGTTTCTGAGTCTGCATCTGAGTCTGTCGCTGCTCTATCTGGCAGGGATCCACTACTCTCTGAAGCTGTGCGTTGTCTTTGTTCAATCAGTCTCTGTGAGCGCCTTGGCCGGTGTTCGCCTGGCTGCAGGGAGGCGTGGCCTTCCCTCGGTGCTGCTTCTGGCTGCAGGGAGGCGTGGCCGTCCCTCGGTGCTGCTGTAGGGTCTCTGGCTTCTCTTGCTTCCCCCCTTGGCCTGGCGGCTCTGCCAAGACGAGCTTGCCGAGGCCGCAGGGGCGCTGGGCCACCAACCCTACAGCAGTGGTTTAAATGAAACCAAGTGTCCTTACCGTCTACTTTGACTGCTGTACGTGAGGCAAGAATAACTTTAAAAGGACCTTCTCGGCGGGGCCTGTCCCACTTCTTTTTGAACACTTTGACGTAAACCAGATCACCAGGCTGGATGCTCTGATTTTCAAGTGGAATCTCTGCTTCTCTGTCTTCTGTAGCACCTTTGACCTGCAAAAAGATAGTTTTGTGTATTTGGGTTAACTGTCTCAGATAATTATGCCATTCGTCTTGTAGCTGCTCCAGCGATGGTCCTTCGTAGGGTCCTCTCAGGTATGGAATAGGCATCGGCCGACCTGTAAGAGCTTCAAATGGTGTCAAATGGGTTAGTCGGTTAGTTTGTGAGCGCTTTGACAATAAAGCAAGCGGCAACACATCCAGCCAGGTTAGTTTGCCATTGCTGCCTGCTATGATTTTTGCTAGTTTGTTCTTTAAAATGCCATTAGCCCGTTCCACCGCCCCATTTGATTGGGGGTGATAAACACACCCAAATTTCTGTTTGATACCCAATTGTTTGAATGTTTCTTGTGTAACCTTGGCTACAGATGAGATGAGATAGTATCTGGAATGCCAAATCTTGGAAAGACGTCTCGGCACAGGAATTTGGCTACCGTTTTATGGTCTTGATTTGCAGAGGCTACTGCCTCAATCCATCGGCTGAACCTGCATATCACTACCAAAACATATCTCATTCGTTTAACTCGGTTTTCAGCTCCCATGTCTATGAAATCCATCATAAAATGTCTGAATGGCCCATCAGGGACCGGAATGTGGGCTAAAGGGGCTGTGAATGATTTCCGGACATTGTACTGTGCACATACCTCACAGTCATTCAACAAACGGTCCACTGTAGCTGCCATATATGGTGACCACCAGACAGCTTTTAGTTTGTTCATAATTTGGACTCGTGAACAATGATCGGGTCTGTGGGCCCAAATGATTGCATGTTGTAATAAATTGGTGGGTAACACAAAATGTCCATGACTACTGCGCCACAGCTTGTCCGCTGGCCCCTGACTGCGTGTCTCAATAGCGCCTCGTTTAACCCACATTCGTTTTTCTTCTCCACTGGCCCTACTTTGAGCCACTATCAGTGCGTCAAGTGAAACCAGTGGGGCACAATCTTGGATGGGTAACAGGGGAAACATATTTTCCCCTTGTGCTCCTTTCCGAGCTGCGTCATCTGCTAGGTTGTTACCTTGAGCTATGATGTTATTATTCTTTTGATGACCTGCACATTTAATGATGGCTACCTCAGACGGTAATTGGAGAGCTTGTAACAGTTGGGAAATCGCTTCTCCATGAGTGACAGGGGTGCCATCTGCTCTCAGGAATCCCCTTTGTTTCCAAATGTTTGCATGTACATGACATACGCCATAAGCGTAGGCTGAGTCTGTGTAGATATTAACACGTTGATCTTTAGCTATCTGGCAAGCCATAGTTAAGGCTTTGATTTCTGCCAGTTGGGCTGAACAAGGCTGATCAATTCCTTGGGACTCCAGTAATTCAAAGGTCTCGCCATCCGTGTTTAGTTTAACAATCCCCATAACCGCATGCAATCCCGCAGCATCCAGAAAGCATGAGCCGTCCACGAACAGGGTTAGATCTGCATCTATGGCGTGATTATACAAATGTTCTCTGGCTCTCAAAAATTTCTCTGTCTCTGCCACACCGTTATTCAGGACACTTGATAGTTCATCATAGTTCAAATAAGGACCTAAAAATTCTTCTACAGTCCCTAAGATAAGATGGGACCTGATTATTCAAAACCTTATAAGTAAGAAGAAGAATTTTAAATTCTATTCTAGAATTAACAGGAAGCCAATGAAGAGAGGCCAATATGGGTGAGATATGCTCTCTCCTTCTAGTCCCCATTAGTACTCTAGCTGCAGCATTTTGAATTAACTGAAGGCTTTTCAGGGAACTTTTAGGACAACCTGATAATAATGAATTACAGTAGTCCAGCCTAGAGGAAATAAATGCATGAATTAGTTTTTCAGCATCACTCTGAGACAAGACCTTTCTAATTTTAGAGATATTGCGTAAATGCAAAAAAGCAGTCCTACATATTTGTTTAATATGCACTTTGAATGACATATCCTGATCAAAAATGACTCCAAGATTTCTCACAGTATTACTAGAGGTCAGGGTAATGCCATCCAGAGTAAGGATCTGGTTAGACACCATGTTTCTAAGATTTGTGGGGCCAAGTACAATAACTTCAGTTTTATCTGAGTTTAAAAGCAGGAAATTAGAGGTCATCCATGTCTTTATGTCTGTAAGACAATCCTTCAGTTTAGCTAATTGGTGTGTGTCCTCTGGCTTCATGGATAGATAAAGCTGGGTATCATCTGCGTAACAATGAAAATTTAAGCAATGCCGTCTAATAATACTGCCTAAGGGAAGCATGTATAAAGTGAATAAAATTGGTCCTAGCACAGAACCTTGTGGAACTCCATAATTAACCTTAGTCTGTGAAGAAGATTCCCCATTTACATGAACAAATTGTAATCTATTAGATAAATATGATTCAAACCACCGCAGCACAGTGCCTTTAATACCTATGGCATGCTCTAATCTCTGTAATAAAATTTTATGGTCAACAGTATCAAAAGCAGCACTGAGGTCTAACAGAACAAGCACAGAGATGAGTCCACTGTCTGAGGCCATAAGAAGATCATTTGTAACCTTCACTAATGCTGTTTCTGTACTATGATGAATTCTAAAACCTGACTGAAACTCTTCAAATAGACCATTCCTCTGCAGATGATCAGTTAGCTGTTTTACAACTACCCTTTCAAGAATTTTTGAGAGAAAAGGAAGGTTGGAGATTGGCCTATAATTAGCTAAGATAGCTGGGTCAAGTGATGGCTTTTTAAGTAATGGTTTAATTACTGCCACCTTAAAAGCCTGTGGTACATAGCCAACTAATAAAGATAGATTGATCATATTTAAGATCGAAGCATTAAATAATGGTAGGGCTTCCTTGAGCAGCCTGGTAGGAATGGGGTCTAATAGACGTGTTGATGGTTTGGATGAAGTAACTAATGAAAATAACTCAGACAGAACAATCTGAGAGAAAGAGTCTAACCAAATACCAGCATCACTGAAAGCAGCCAAAGATAACGATACGTCTTTGGGATGGTTATGAGTAATTTTTTCTCTAATAGTTAAAATTTTATTAGCAAAGAAAGTCATGAAGTCATTACTAGTTAAAGTTAAAGGAATACTCGGCTCAATAGAGCTCTGATTCTTTGTCAGCCTGGCTACAGTGCTGAAAAGAAACCTGGGGTTGTTCTTATTTTCTTCAATTAGTGATGAGTAGTAAGATGTCCTAGCTTTACGGAGGGCTTTTTTTATAGAGCAACAGACTCTTTTTCCAGGCTAAGTGAAGATCTTCTAAATTAGTGAGACGCCATTTCCTCTCCAACTTACGGGTTATCTGCTTTAAGCTGCGAGTTTGTGAGTTATACCACGGAGTCAGGCACTTCTGATTTAAAGCTCTCTTTTTCAGAGGAGCTACAGCATCCAAAGTTGTCTTCAATGAGGATGTAAAACTATTGACGAGATACTCTATCTCACTTACAGAGTTTAGGTAGCTACTCTGCACTGTGTTGGTATATGGCATTAGAGAACATAGAGAAGGAATCATATCCTTAAACCTAGTTACAGCGCTTTCTGAAAGAAAGTGTAATGAAACTTATTCCCCACTGCTGGGTAGTCCATCAGAGTAAATGTAAATGTTATTAAGAAATGATCAGACAAAAGGGAGTTTTCAGGGAATACTGTTAAGTCTTCAATTTCCATACCATAAGTCAGAACACGATCTAAGATATGATTAAAGTGGTGGGTGGACTCATTTACATTTTGAGCAAAGCCAGTTGAGTCTAATAATAGATTAAATGCAGTGTTGAGGCTGTCATTCTCAGCATCTGTGTGGATGTTAAAATCGCCCACTATAATTATCTTATCTGAGCTAAGCACTAAGTCAGACAAAAGGTCTGAAAATTCACAGAGAAACTCACAGTAACGACCAGGAGGACGATAGATAACAACAAATAAAACTGGTTTTTGGGACTTCCAATTTGGATGGACAAGATTGAGTCAAGCTTTCAAATGAATTAAAGCTCTGTCTGGGTTTTTGATTAATTAATAAGCTGGAATGGAAGATTGCTGCTAATCCTCCGCCTCGGCCCGTGCTACGAGCATTCTGGCAGTTAGTGTGACTCCGGGTGTTGACTCATTTAAACTAACATATTCATCCTGCTGTAACCAGGTTTCTGTAAGGCAGAATAAATCAATATGTTGATCAATTATTATATCATTTACTAACAGGGACTTAGAAGAGAGAGACCTAATGTTTAATAGACCACATTTAACTGTTTTAGTCTGTGGTGCAGTTGAAGGTGCTATATTATTTTTTCTTTTTGAATTTTTATGCTTAAATTGATTTTTGCTGGTTATTGGTGGTCTGGGAGCAGGCACCGTCTCTACAGGGATGGGGTAATAAGGGGATGGCAGGGGGAGAGAAGCTGCAGAGAGGTGTGTAAGACTACAACTCTGCTTCCTGGTCCCAACCCTGGGTAGTCACGGTTTGGAGTATTTAAGAAAATTGGCCAGATTTCTAGAAATGAGAGCTGCTCCATCCAAAGTGGGATGGATGCTGTCTCTCCTAACAAGACCATGTTTTCCACAGAAGCTTTGCCAATTATCTATGAAGCCCACCTCATTTTTTTGGACACCACTCAGACAGCCAGCAATTCAAGCAGAACATGCGGCTAAACATGTCACTCCCGGTCCGATTGGGGAGGGGCCCAGAGAAAACTACAGAGTCCGACATTGTTTTTGCAAAGTTACACACCGATTCAGTGTTAATTTTAGTGACCTCCGATTGGCGTAACCGGGTGTCATTACTGCAGACGTGAATTACAATCTTACCAAATTTACGCTTAGCCTTAGCCAGCAGTTTCAAATTTCCTTCAATGTCGCCTGCTCTGGCCCCCGGAAGACAATTGACTATGGTTGCTGGTGTCGCTAACTTCACATTTCTCAAAACAGTCGCCAATAACCAGAGTGGTGTGTCGCCGAGTGGGGAAAAACGGTTAGAAATGTGAACGGGTTGGCGGTGTACACGGGGCTTCTGTTTAGAACTACGCTTCCTCCTCACAGTCACCCAGTCGGCCTGCTTTCCCGGCTGCTCGGGATCTGCCAGAGGGAAACTAACGGCGGCTAAGCTACCTTGGTCCGCACCGAATACAGGGGCCTGGCTAGCTGTAGAATTTTCCACGGTGCGGAGCCGAGTCTCCAATTCGCCCAGCCTGGCCTCCAAAGCTACGAATAAGCTACACTTATTACAAGTACCATTACTGCTAAAGGAGGCCGAGGAATAACTAAACATTTCACACCCAGAGCAGAAAAGTGCGGGAGAGACAGGAGAAGCCGCCATGCTAAACCGGCTAAGAGCTAGTAGCTGCGCTAAGCTAGCGGATTCCTAAAAACACACAAAGTGAATAATGTGTAAATAATTTAGAGGTGATTCAGCAGAGGGAGTGCTTTAGTTAAGGCACATGAAGATTACACTGTGAAGCAAATCGTTATCTAGTTAACTAGATCAATCTAACTGCGCAGATTAAACAGCTAACAGATACAGTAAAACACCGCTGTGCTCCGGAACAGGAAGTGATACAATACCGCAGTGAGAGCCAACCACCAGTAGAGACCCATGGGGAAATTTGTCTTGGACGTCTCAAAAATCATGACCCATACAAAGATACAGAACAAGACATAAACAGTTCATAACAATAAATAAAAATAAATAAATAAAGAATAAAAATAAATAAATAAAAAACATACAAATACTAAAACCTCCTAATGTGCCTGATTGTTAGCGGTGTTTATTATGATATTTGTTAAGGGCTATGATTGATATAGGAACAAAAGAGTTCCTATATCAATTCAGTCTGCAATGGGGGACTCTGAAACGCCAACCCGATGGTAGCAACTCGTATTGCGTGTGCAGAACATGGGAGGGATCAGAAAGAATTCTGTCCGCTTGCTTCATCACGCACTGATCAAAAATTGACTGAGGATTGTTATACTGTTTCAGACCAATGATTTTCATTGCTGTGAGGACCAGGTAGTTTAATTTTGATCTTAGGGACACAGGAAGGTTCCCAAACCAAGTGGTTATGCCATATCTTAGAATGCTTTCCAGAACTGCCTGATAAAACAGTAACAATTTTTTGGTCGACTCCATTAAAACGCAAACGCCGCAGAAAATAGAGTCGTTGATTCAAGCGGGAACATAACCAGTCAACATGAGTATTCCATGTAAGGGAGCTGTCTATACAGACACCAAGATATTTGTACGATTGCACCTGTGTGATTGGTTGCTGGTGTATAATTACAGGGTTGTGATTGCCAACTAACTTTGGATCAAAAATGACTTCCTCTGTCTTTTTAACATTTAAAGTAAGGTAACTGGAATCACACCACTCAACAAACTGCCTTACTTCTGAATGATAGATAATCAAATCATCATTCTGTTGAAGCAAGCACAGAAGTGCTGAGTCGTCTGAATATTTAAAAATATAGTTCCCAGGGTGCTTGGCTGAACACTCATTAGTATATAAAGTAAAAAGGACAGGTGAGCTCACACATCCCTGTGGTGCTCCAGTACTGATGTCTTTGATTTGGGACAGGCTAGAATTTACCTTAACCTGCTGTGTTCTGTTTGTCAAAAAAGAGTGAAACCACTGTATAAGTGATGGGTTGACATCCAACGCTTTAAGTTTCTGAATTAATAAGTATGGCTGAAGCGTATTAAAGGCGGAGCTGAAGTCAAAAAGTAATCGGGCATATGATGACTTATCATCAAGATGTTTTAAAACAAGATGCATGATGGTGGAAATCGCATCATCTGTGCATCGCCCTCGTCTGTAAGCAAATTGAAATGGATCTAATTTTCCATCTACATCTATTTTCAGCCTGCTCACAATTAATTTCTCGAAACATTTCATCACAACTGATGTCAATGCTATAGGCCTAAAATCATTGTTTTCGCTGGGGTTTGCCTTCTTGGTCACCGGGATGATCATAGAACGTTTCCACAGGGCAGGGACTGTATGGGTGTCTATAGACTGTTGAAAAACAGGACACCAAGCTGCAGTAAGCTCCTGTGCAAATGTTTTTAACAAAAATGATGAAATCCCATCTGGCCCTGCAGCCTTTTTTAATGGAGCACGCCAAAAGAGGTGTTCAACCTGTTGTGGATCAATCCACAGCCTATGTGTGCATTATCAGAGGGGGGTAGGGAGCCCAGCTCCTTGTTACACTTTTCAGAGACATCATGTGTCTCAAATCTCAAATAAAAATAATTTAACTCATTGGCCATTTTGGAGTCATCAAGTGATATAAAGTGCTTTTTATAAGGGTTCATGTTTGTGATATAGCCTTCATAGAATCCCAGACTCTCTTGGTGTCTGAAATATTAAAATTAAGTTCTAAAAGCTCTTTCTGTTTTCTCCTTGCTACACGCAATTGCTGATTAAGTTCTTTTTGTGCTGATATCAGTGCAGCCTTATCATGAGTTTTAAAAGCAATTTTCTTTCTGTTAATATAGTCTTTGATTTGCTTAGTAATGAAGGGTTTGTTATTTGGATATATAACAACATCCTTTTTTATGACAACACTTTCAATACAGAAATGAATATAGTCTGTAATTGCCTCTGTTGCAGAGTCAAGGTCCTGGCTGTGAAATATATTCCAGTCTGTACTGAGAAAACAACCTTTTAGAGTCTCAATGCTGTCATGAGAACATAATGTTACCCGTTTTGTCTTTGGCTTAGAGCTCTTTAATACGAGGTCTGTCAATAAAGTATAGGTCCTTTTTATTTTTTTCAAAAACTATATGGATTTCATTCATATGTTTTTACGTCAGACATGCTTGAACCCTCGTGCGCATGCGTGAGTTTTTCCACGCCTGTCGGTGATGTAATTCGCCTGTGAGCACTCCTTGTGGGAGGAGTCGTCCAGCCCCTCGTCGGAATTCCTTTGTCTGAGAAGTTGCTGAGAGACTGGCGCTTTGTTTGATCAAAATCCTTTAAGCCTTTAAGTCCTTAAAGCGACAGTATCACCTCAAAATCTCTCATCAGCTGTTAAAATTTTCACCGAAAACCAGCTTAATTTTTCGAACCGTGTCCACTTTGATGTGCCTCACAGGTTTAGAAAAAATTTTGATCAAACAAAGCGCCAGTCTCTCAACAACTTCTCAGACAAAGGAATTCCGATGAGGGGCTGGACGACTCCTCCCACAAGGAGTGCTCACAGGCGAATGACGTCACCGACAGGCGTGGACAAACTCAGGCATGCGCACGAGGGTTGAAGCATGTCTGATGTAAAAACATATGAATGAAATCCATATAGACCACAATGCCGCCGCCTCTGCTCTTTCCTGAGGCTGAGGTTCTGTCCGCCCGAAAAAGTGAAAATCCGTCCACTTCGACCAGGGAATCCTCGATATCCGAATGCAACCAGGTCTCAGTAAACACCATAACGCCTGCTTTACGTTACTCATAATAGGCTTTGGCGTTAATCCGAAGTTCGGTGATTTTGTGCTGCAGTGACCTTATGTTAGACAGGATCATTGACGGCAAGGGTGGTTTGTATCGACACCGGCGAACCCGCTGTCTGACGCCTCCGCTGTGGCCTCTCCTCCGTTGGCGTCCGCCTGTGAACTGGGCTCTAATTTCCTTAGGCAGGTCCGGAGCAGCGGAGATATTTGAGCACCGCAGGGACAAAAGGATATCTCTCATGTATGTTAGTGGTGATACTGCAGTTGTGCCACATACTAACTGTTGACAAGAAGTTACCAAATATATCAGAAGCAAAGTGAAGAGGAAGAATACGGAACTGGGTGCCATGTCGTGCCCTGTAGGTCGACACTGGCAACGCCAATCCCTGCGCAGAAAAACGCTGGCAGCTCCTGGAGAACCACTGCTTGGAGCACCAACAAGCCACTCAGTCCCAAAAACAACACAATATCTGACAAAAAGGAACAAAAGACAATAAACGATAGACAAACAATTTTGTTTCGGTCACAACAGCGAGAGCCCGAGTCGCCAGCAGAGCAGCGCCAAACAGGAAGCCAAACAGGCTTCCAGGCTTTATTGAAAATTTAAACAATAAAAAATTCTCCAAAATTTTTGAAAATCACTTTTTCCAAAAGTGAGTGTTGTAGTATAATCAGCAGGTCACCACTGTTGTGTGCAGTGATTTATGTGACACTACACCAAATGGCTTTAATGCTATTGAAAATAAAAACAATCAAAAATTCTCCTAAATTTTTTAAAATGACTTTGTCCTAAACTGAGTGTTGTAGTATAATCAGCAGGACACCACTGTTTTTTTGCAGTGAATTTGGTGACACCACATCTTGTGACTTTGATGCTATTAAAAATTTAAACAATATAAAATTCTCCAAAAATTTTTTTAAATTACTTTTTCCCAAAGTGAGTGTTGTAGTATAATCAGCAGGACACCACTATTGTCTGCAGTAAATTTTGTGTCACTACACCTTATGACTTTGATGCTATTGAAAATTTAAACAATAAAAAAATTCTCCAAAATTTTTAAAAATGACTCTTTCCCAAAGTGAGTGTTGTAGTATAATCAGCATGACACCACTGTTGTGTGCAGTAAATTTTGTGTCACTACACCTTATGACTTTGATTCTACTGAAAATGAAACAATAAAAAATTCTCCAAAACTTTTGAAAATGACTTTTTCCAAAAGTGAGTGTTGTGGTATAATCAGCACAACACCACTGTTGTGCACAATAAATTTTGTGTCACTACACCTTATGACTTTGATGCTATTAAAAATTTAAACAATATAAAATTCTCCAAAAAAAAATTTTTTAAATGACTTTTTCCCAAAGTGAGTGTTGTAGTATAATCAGCAGGACACCACTGTTGTCTGAAGTAAATTTTGTGTCACTACACCTTATGACTTTGATGCTATTGAAAATTTAAACAATATAAAATTCTCCAAAATTTTTTTAAATGACTTTTTCCCAAAGTGAGTGTTGTAGTATAATCAGCAGGACACCACTATTGTCTGCAGTAAATTTTGTGTCACTACACCTTATGACTTTGATGCTATTGAAAATTTAAACAATAAAAAAATTCTCCAAAATTTTTTAAAATGACTCTTTCCCAAAGTGAGTATTGTAGTATAATCAGCACGACACCACTGTTGTGTGCAGTAAATTTTGTGTCACTACACCTTATGCTATTGAAAATAAAAACAATCAAAAATTCTCCTAAATTTTTTAAATGACTTTTTCCCAACCTGAGTGTTGTAGTATAATCAGCAGGACACCACTATTGTCTGAAGTAAATTTTGTGTCACTACACCTTATGACTTTGATGCTATTGAAAATTTAAACAATAAAAATTCTCCAAAAATTTTAAAATGACTTTTTTCCAAAAGTGAGTGTTGTAGTATAATCAGCAGGACACCACTGTTGTGTGCATTAAATTGTGTCACTACACCTTATGACTGTGACGCTATTGAAAATATAATCAATGAAAAATTCTCCAAATTTTTTTAAAATTACTTTTTTCCAAACTGAGTGCTCTGGTATAATCAACAGGACACGGCTGTTGTGTGCAGTGAATTTGGTGACACCACATCTTGTGACTTTGATGCTATTAAAAATTTAAAAAATAAAAAATTCTGCAAAGTTTTTCATAATGGCATTTTTCCAAACTGAGCTCTGTAGTATAATCAGCAGGACCCCACTGATGTGTGCAGTGAATCTGGTGATATCACTCCTTATTACAATGATTTATTCAATAATTTTCTGGTGTCTTTATTTTTTCCATGTATGCACTTTGTAGACGGTCCCTAAGCTTCCGTTTCTCTGTGGGCTGCCCGTTCAGATCACTGTTATTTTTTTCAGCTCAGAGGACGGTTCATATGGATAAAAATAAGGTTGTAGCTTGTTGTCTACCTTCCTGAGGTTAGAAACTAGTGGTGTTTGTCTTTCTACAATGTTTCTCTTAAGATCTATTGAGCCGTGAACTTCGAATATGTGAATATCTTTCTAACTTTACCTAAGTAACGTGATGACGGCTGCAATTGCTAAATGCTAACTTTCAACATTGAAAATGCCATAGACATGCTAACGCGTTAGCATCGCTCCCGTTTTTAAGTTATAAAATACATCTATCAACTGTTTCAGAAGACCATAACAGGTCGATTTAACATAGAAAAGGTAAATAATACTCACAGACGTATGATCTTTAGGGTTTTAGCGGGGGAAAAGTAAGCGAAAGAAAGAAAGAAACGAAGCAATCGACCGAAGCATTGCTTCAATCTGCGAACCACGCTTCGATTGGTTCAAGGTTCAAAGCAAAGCAGCGCTGCAGAAAAATTGATTAAGGACCCGCTGCAGGGTCTGTAATCAATGTAAAGAAATTATCATTTTCCTCACAAACACCTGCCAAAACAACGGCCACTCTGAAGGACCGATAACAGAATCGTTAAGCACAAAGCTTATTGATGTCGTGGATCGAATCATTTCTTAACGATACCCGAAAGGAACCGGTTCTCGATACCCATCCCTAGTTACAACATGACAGTTTCGACAGGCATGTAGAACAGGTTGTGGCTATAGAAAAGCATGTAGGCTCGTGGCACAAGATAATCACAGAGGGCGGTGGTCGCACGATGTGCAAACAGGAACCTGCCGTTCCTGCTTGTCACAGGGTGTGTTGATACTTTTGCAGCTTATCTTTAACTGATGCAATGATGTTCAAAGTTGCACAATCAGATAGTATACATGTTGATTAGTTAAATGTATACTAATGATAAAATGATAGAAACATGAAGTTCAAAAATATTTGGACGAGTCAAAGTTATACAGGTGAAGCAAACAGAAATGATAACATATATGTACAGAGTTATTCGAACAGGGAGGCACAATATACGCTTGTAAAGCGCGGGAGAATTAATTAATGAAGCAGAAAAAAATAGTGCAGAGAGGCACAGCATACGCTCGTGGAGCGCGATAGAAATACTGTAATTAATGAGGAAAAAATAGTGCAGAGAGGCACAGCAGACGCTCGTGGAGCGTGATAGACACAGAGTAAAAGTGAAATACTGTAAGCTCGGGAGGGAGCTTGTTAAAATAATATATTAGATGTTGGCAGCGACTGAGTGCTGTCTAAGTGAAATACTGTAAGCTTGGGAGGGAGCTGGTTAGAGAAAATAATATATCAGCTGCTGGCAACGACTGAGTGCTGTCTAAGTGAAGGAGAGATACTCAGACATAACGCATTGATGTTAGAAGAAAAAGAAGTTGTCTAAGGCCACAAAGTAAAGGGGTGACAGAGGTCAAGATAAAGACGTACAGGGATTTGTTTTAATAATTTTTGTGTAAAAAAATTTGGAGTTGTCGTGTGATAGCTCATGGGAGAGCGGCGAGAATAAGCTGGGTGTTACAAGCGCGCTGGGAGTGCTTAAAATGAGTTGTAAACCAGCTCACATATAAGATTAATGTGAGTGTGTGAGAAGGTTGAGGCGTTTAAACCCAACGTGATGGATTGGGTGTGTAGAACAGACAGAGAGGAAAAAGAGGAATAGGCTGCACACGGGTGCAGTGATACGACAGAAAGAAGACGAGAAAAGAAAGTGATAATAATAAATGATATAAAGGCAGATATTATTTCAGTGAAAGGAAGACTAGGCATTAAGAAGTAAAGAAACATAGCAGAAAATAACGGGAGAGTAGGAAGTTAGATTAGGAGAGAGAAGAAAGTCAGGAGTGCAAACACACTCCTGACTCCTCCTGACTGGTGTTTGATAATACTAATAAAATAATTGAAAGAGATAGAATTGACTAAAACTAAAGAATTAAAACTGTAAAAGGATTAAAGAAATAAAATTGATTAAAATTTAAAGAGTTAAAATAAAAGACAATATAGTAAAAGGCTAACAGACTGATCAACGCCTGGGACAGTCATTGATGGGAGACTTAAGTGACAATGAAACAATACTCCCTGAGCATTACTCAACTGACGGAGACATAGAAACCCAGGGAATTAGGACACATTTTTGGCTGGAGCGGACATATTATGATAACAGGTGCAGAGCATTGGCAGGACGAACAACAGATTAATCAGAAATTATGGCAAATAACTAGAATAGTCAACTTAAAACAAAAGAGAGAACAATTTCCTCTAATTAATTGGGAGCTGCTGATAAGACGACTGTGGCATCAAGGCTTAGCCCCGTGGTTGGAACTGCTTTGTGCTGATCCTAATAAAGAAATTAGTATACCATTAAATCACTTAATAACACTACCAACCGATCCAGGTGAAGAATTATTCCCTAGGTTGACTCTGACTGTGGTCCCAAGGAAGGTTCAGTGGGAAACAGGTAAATTTGCATATTTGGTTAAAGAAAAAGAAGACGGAAAATACAGATGGAAATTTAATGCATTTAAAAATTTAAAATACAAAACTGGTGTTACAGCAGGCAAACTATTAGTCTGGATCAAGACATCCCCTGAGGGACAACCAGAACATCATAGGAACATCTCACACAGTGTTTGCCAGGGTAATATGGGTAACGCTCAAGGCCAAGGTCGGGGAACTACCCCGCTAGACTTAGTACTAAGAAGATATCCGGGAAAGCGCATTAAGGCCAACCGATGTATGAGAAAGTGGCATAAGAGGTCACATGGGGACAGGCAATGGCCGTTGGAGGGATCATTTGATCCAGTTATGTGCGAAACAGTTGCTGTAGGAATACAGAAAAAAGAAATTAAAGATCAGCAGAAAAACATGAATAATAACAAAAAACGAGCTGAAGAAAAAGAAGCTTTGGCCCTGTTTAAGCAAGAAGCACAAAAGCTACAACATAGAAAAGAGAAAGTGGCAGAGAGGAAAAATCCAAAGAGACCAAAGCCAGCGCACCGAGCTGGGAAGCAGAGCCACCCCCATATAAACGTCATGATGGGGGGAGAACAGCTGGACAACTTGTACTAGGCACGCTTGAAGAGGACAAGGGCATGGATGTAGAGGGCAAGTTCACATTGACACTAAAGACCCGAGAGCCACAAGGAAACAGGCCCTCAACCTGTCAAATGGATCCCATGAGGTCTCCGAGTCCTAGGAGGAGCGGCACCCCACCCCAGTCAACAGAGGGGGCCACATATGACAGTGAAGCTAAGTTGGAAGAGGAAGAAGAAGGAGGGTCGAAACCTTCACCTGCGCCCAGAGGCCAACTGAAAACCATCCCCTCCCACCATAAGTCAGCCGACTGGACACTCTCAGGCCAAAAGGGCTCCGAGGAGTGGTACCAGAGGTTTAGTAACACACTGGATGTGGCCAGAAGAGACAATGAAGAACTAGCCGAACAACTTCGGCTAGTGGAGGAAAGAAGACAAAAGTGCTGGGACGCAGAGGAAAGAAGGAAATTACAGCAGTCAACACCCAATCAAGGGAACCACACCAAAGAGCCGCCCACCTGGAGGATTTCTGGTGAGGTCACCATTGAGAGTGCAAGAGAGACCCGACTCAGGCAGAGACAACAGCGTACAGCCAAAGAAATAGCAGCTCTGGAACAGGACATAACTGGCTTACTGGGTCGCCTGGGGTCCGTCAGTAGCACTCGATCCGGCAGAAATTATGGAGCCCCCGCAGGGATAGAAGAGGACGAGGAAGACATTATGTGCCCACTGGTAGTTAGAAATGGTCATCATGTGTACACCCCATGGAGTTGGATGGACATGGTGGGGCTGGCCAACAGACTGCCAGACGTCACCCAAGGAACTGGGAGATGGATAACCGCCCTAGAGGAAGGCACTGCAGGGGTAACCTTGTCTTTAGGCAACATAAAGGCCTTGCTGATGCATGTAATGGGGAAGCATGACACTGAAGAACTAGCAGGAAGGGCCGGACTAGCACAGATGGTGGGCACTAATCTATATGATGAAGTCCCCTTTAATCGATATAGGAACACTATGTGGGAGGAACTGAGAAGAAAATACCCTGAGGTTTTGGACCCCTCTAAGTCGGATGATGAGGAGGGGAAACCTGAGGAGTGCCCAAAGAAATTCCTGCACAGGTTCCAGAAGAGGTGGGCAGAGGAAACAGGAAATGTATGGAACCATTCCCCAGCGACTGAAATCCTGTTCAAAATAACTGTGAAAATAGCTCTACCTGAAGCTGTTCAGAAAGCCCTAGATGGAGTAGTAGGACTATCAAAAATGAACTGGGCCTTATATTGTGAACATGTTTGTCACCACCTCGAAATCTATAAGAAAGGAAAAACAAAAAGAAGAAGATGCAACCAAATCCCTGACACAAAAACTGGTGCAGATGCAATTGGGAGAACTGGCCAAAGCAAATAAAGAAAAAACAAAGACCCAAGCTCCTGTGATGACCCCTGTTTCTGACTCCCATCCGACTCCTTCTGGACCGGCGGGCACTGGTACTGCAGCAGACACTGCTGCCACCATACAGGCGTCTGTGGTAACAACCACACAGAGCTCCCAAGGAGCAACTGGACCCAATGGAAACAACGCTCCCGCGGGGGGAGCCTCAGCACCAGTGGAGCATCACCATCACTACCATAACACCGGCACACCCGGAAATGGGCCCACCTACAGTCATGGGTGGAGAGGAGAACCATGGAACTTCCAGAGTCTCAGAGGAGGGTGGCAAAGAGGACCTCGCCAAATTCCATTTGGAAACAGATTCCAAAACTTGGCTCCCAGGAACAGTCAAGCGGGACCACCTACAGGACCAACACCCCCAGCAGGGAATCAACCTCCCAATGAGTGTTGGCGCTGTGGACAGTCCGGACATCGAATGAGAGACTGTCCAGCCCGATCTTGGATCGGACCCTCCGCCTATTGGCAATAGGGGGGCCTAGAGAAGCCGGAGGGGGAAACTGTGGCATTGGCTATTTCTGCGATTTGAAGAGAGGAGCCAACCTTCACCATTAATATTCAAAACAGAGATTTCCCTTTTATGGTGGATACAGGGGCAACATACTAGGGGAAAATGGGCACTCATCTCCCCCTCTCTGGGTCTGCAATTAAAACCATCGGCTTCTCTGGGAAAACAAATAATACCTTTTACACGCCCACTTCCTGTAACTGTTGCAGGAAAAACAATTGAAATACACCTGTGAACTTGTTGGGAAGAGACATTCTATGCAAACTACAAACCAAGATAGAGTGCACCCATCAAGGACTGCAAATACACTTTTCTGACGAAGCACTTACCAATGTTATGGTTCTTATGGATATGGAAGATAAGGTCCAAACCATACAACCCATGGTGTACTGGCTGAGGTTACAACCAGAAAACTCAAATCTCCAAATGGAGCGGGAAAAGAGGAAGCCTTGGGCAGAGCGACACTATGCAGCAGTACATCCACCCAATTTACCTCTGCATGTCACCCTGATGTTTGATGCCAAACAAGAACAAACTGACTATGCATGCTGCAGGGACACATTGATGAATCAACAACTGTTTCACATAACCACCACAGCAGTCTATCTAGGCCCCCAAGGGGCCGCAGCCTCTGTCAAGGTGACAGCTGAACAGCAATGGCACCAAGTGCCAAATGCCGCGCCTCATGTGACCCTTTTAGTTTCAGATAAGTACGAATCTCATGACTTAGGCCCAATGGTAAAGATAGCTTTAGAGGTCAGAGAATGGCAAAACATAAAAAATCAACAGGTATATTGTTCAAAAGACAAGCAGTTTATACAAATTAACTTAAAAGTAAATTATGAGGCTATAGCTCAAAAAGTGGAGCTCAGTCCTAGACCAGAGACAAGATGGTGTTATCGGCCCAACAAGAGAAACTGTTGGAGCAAATACCACCAGCGGTGTGGTCCAAAAGCAAAACAGATGTAGGACTGGTAAAAACAGGCCTACCAGTAAAAATAAAAGTAAAACCAGGAGCAAAACTGCCTCACCAAAGACAGTATCCATTAAAGCCTCAGGCTATTGAGGGCATAAAACCAGTAATCAAGGGACTAATGGCAGCAGGAGTTTTAGTAAAAACTGAGAGCCCGTGTAATACGCCCATCTATCCTATCCCTAAAAACAATACCAAAGAGTACCGGCTGGTACATGATCTGCGTCCTATCAACGCAATAGTAGAAACGGATGCACCTGTGGTTCCTGATCCACATACTATACTATCAAGCATCCCTGCTGGAGCAAAATGGTACACAGTAATCGATTTGTGTTCAGCTTATTTCAGTGTACCCGTGCACCCAGATTCACAACACTTGCTTGCATTCACATTTCTGGGACAATAACTAACATATACGAGGGCTGTCCGTAAAGTATAGGTCCTTTTTATTTTTTTCAAAAACTATATGGATTTCATTCATATGTTTTTACGTTAGACATGCTTGAACCCTCGTGCGCATGCGTGAGTTTTTCCATGCCTGTCGGTGACGTCATTCGCCTGTGAGCACTCCTTGTGGGAGGAATCGTCCAGCCCCTCGTCGGAATTCCTTTGTCTGAGAAGTTGCTGAGAGACTGGCGCTTTGTTTGATCAAAATTTTTTCTAAACCTGTGAGACACATCGAAGTGGACATGGTTCAAAAAATTAAGCTGGTTTTCAGTGAAAATTTTAACAGCTGATGAGAGATTTTGAGGTGATTCTGTCGCTTTAAGGACTTTTCACGGTGCGAGACGTCGTGCAGCGCTCTCAGGCAGCGTTATCAGCCTGTTTCAAGCTTAAAACCTCCACATTTCAGGCTCTATTGATCCAGGACGTCGTGAGAGAACAGAGACGTTTCAGAAGAAGTCGGTTTCAGCATTTTATCCGGATATTCCACTGTTAAAGGAGATTTTTTTAATGAAAGACGTGCGGACGGGTCCGCGCGTCGGGACGCAGCCGACGCGGCGCGGCGGCACAGGAAAAACACCTCCATGTTGATAACCATTTGTTAAAATCCAGTTGGCTTTTGATGGCTTTCAGTGGAGTGAGTATATGAGAAATTGTTTATCAGCTGGAGATGTTCCAACTTGTCCTCAAGGCTTCCAACAGAGGTGTTTTTTCTCTGGCGGAGCATCGCAGCAACTTCTCAGACAAAGGAATTCCGACGAGGGGCTGGACGACTCCTCCCACAAGGAGTGCTCACAGGCGAATGACGTCACCGACAGGCATGGAAAAACTCACGCATGCGCACGAGGGTTCAAGCATGTCTGACGTAAAAACATATGAATGAAATCCATATAGTTTTTGAAAAAAATAAAAAGGACCTATACTTTACGGACAGACCTCGTACACGTCTGCCTCAGGGACTGAACCTGTCCCCAGCTATCTTATCAAAGTCCTGGCTGAAGATTTGCAATACCTTGACATACCCAGCACATTGGTGCAATATATGGATGATCTCCTCATTGCATCAGAGACCCAAGAACAATGTGAGATAGATTAATTAACTGTATTGCATGCTTTGGCGGCTGGAGGTCACAAAGTAAGTAAGGACAAACTTCAGTTCTGCCAACAACAAGTAGAATACTTGGGGAGACAGTTGTGTGGGACCACGCGATGTATAGCCCCAAGCCAAGTGGAGGCTGTAATCAAGGCTCCCAAACCACAAACAGTGGGACAAATGCTTTCATTCCTTGGGATGGCAGGTTACAGTCGGCCGTGGATTTGTGACTATGCTATAAAAACCGCACCCTTGCGTGCTATGATCAGAGCTGCGGGTCAAACAAACAATGCTGCCCTACTTATCTGGACAGATGAGGCAGCTGGAGCTTTTGAGGCCCTAAAGACAGACATGCAAACTGCTCCAGCGTTAGGCAACCCTGATTATGGAAAACCTTTCCATTTGTATGTTACTGAAAAAGCTGGTTATGCCTGCACTGTATTGATGCAAGACACAAATGAAGGAAAACAACCATTGGCCTATTACAGTACAAAGCTTGACAACATTGAAACGGGACTGCCACCATGCTATCAGCGTCTAGCAGCGGCTACCTTCGCATTTCAAAAAGCGTCATCCATAATCATGGGACATGCAGTAACATTGTACACGTCACACTAACTACATGCCTGTTGACCAGTCAGCGTTTCGTCCTAACACAAGCTAGACGCACCGGGTATGAAGTCGTGTTATCTGCTCCAGAGATAACAATACAACGTTGTCACACAGTGAACCCCGCCACCAAATTAACCACACCGTTAGATGGCACTCCACATGACTGTGTGGCAGAAACAGAGAAATTCTTGAGAGCCAGGGAAGATTTGTATAACCATGTCATAGATGCAGATCTAACCCTGTTTGTGGATGGCTCATGCTTTCGGGATGCCGCGGGATTGCATGCGGGCATGGGTGTTGTTAAACTAAACACTGATGGTGAGACCTTTGGGATTCTTGAGGGTGGATGGCACCCCTGTCACACATGGAGAGGCCATTTCCCAATTGTTACAAGCCCTCCAACTGCCATCTGCAGTAGCCATCATTAAATGTGCAGGTCATCAAAAGAAGAATAACATTATAGCTCAAGGTAACAATCTGGCAGATGATGCAGCCCAAAAAGGAGCACAAGGGGAAAATATGTTTCCATTATTGACCATCCAAGACTGTGCCCCACTGGTTTCACTTGAGGCACTGATAGTAGCTCAGAGTAGAGCCAGCGGAGAAGAAAAACGTATGTGGGTTAAACAAGGCGCCATTGAGATGCGTAGCCAAGGGCCAGCTGACAAACTGTGGTGCAGTAGTCATGGGCATTTTGTGTTACCCACCAATCTATTACGACATGCGATCATTTGGGCCCACGGACTGGATCATTGTTTGCGAGCCCAAATTATGAACAAATTAACAGCTGTCTGGTGGTCACCATATATGGCAGCCACGATGGACTGTTTGTTGAGTGAATGTCAGGTGTGTGCTCAATACGATGTCAGGAAATCATTCACAGCACCCCTTGCCCACATTCCGGTTCCTGATGGACCGTTTAGACATCTCATGATGGATTTCATAGACATGGGAGCCGACAATCGAGTCAAGAGAATGAGATATGTCCTGGTAGTGATATGCAGGTTCAGCCGATGGATCGAGGCAGTGGCCTCCCCAAATCAAGACCATAAAACGGTAGCCAAGTTCTTGTGTCGTGACGTATTCCCAAGATTTGGCATTCCAGATACTATCTCATCTGACAACGGTAGGGCCTTTATAGTTAAGGTCACACAGGAAACGTTCAAACAATTGGGCATCAAGCAAACATTTGGGTGTGTTTATCACCCCCAATCAAATGGGGCAGTGGAGCGGGCTAATGGCATCCTAAAAAGCAAACTAGCAAAGATCATAGCAGACAGCAACAGCAAACTAACTTGGTTAGATGCACTAGCACTTGTCCTCTTGTCAGTGCACTCACAAACTAACCGACTAACCCATCTAACACCATTTGAAGCTCTTGCAGGTCGGCCGATGCCTATTCCATACCTGAGAGGACCCTACGAGGGACCATCGCTGGAACAGCTACAGGATGAATGGCATAATTATCTGAGGCAATTAACCCAAATACACAAAACTATCTTTTTGCAGGTCAAAGGTGCCACAGAAGACAGGGAAGCGGACATTCCGCCCGAGAATCAGACCATCCAG
This sequence comes from Thalassophryne amazonica, assembly GCF_902500255.1. Lineage (NCBI taxonomy): Eukaryota > Metazoa > Chordata > Actinopteri > Batrachoidiformes > Batrachoididae > Thalassophryne > Thalassophryne amazonica. The sequence continues at coordinate 53,236,884 of NC_047109.1, read as the reverse complement.
CCTGGTGATCTGGTTTACGTTAAGGTGTTCAAAAAGAAGTGGGACCAGCCTCGTCGAGAAGGTCCTTTTAAAGTGATTCTTGCCTCGCGAACAGCAGTCAAGGTTGACGGTAAGGACACTTGGTTCCACTTAAACCACTGCTGTAGGGTTGGTGTCCCAGCGCTCCTGCGGCCTCGGCAAGCTCGTCTTGACAGTTCTGCCGGGCCAAGGGGGGAAGTGAGAGAAGCCAGAGACCCTACAGCAGCACCGAGGGAAGGCCACGCCTCCCTGCAGCCAGAAACATCAGGCAAACACCGGCCAAGGCGCTCACAGAGACTGATCGAACAAAGACAACGCCGCCTTCAGAAAGTAGTGGATCCCTGCCAGATAGAGCAGCAGCAGACTCAGATGCGGACTCAGAGCTAGAGAGAGACCCAGTTAGTGACATTTCAGAAACAACAGGAGACGCAGACTGACAGAGAGGCCACAGGAGACATCAGACTCAGACATTAACTCAGCGGACTTAACCACAGTAAAACCGCAAGAAGAACAAGCTAGAGGAAGCACAGACACACCTAGTTATAGTTCACCTAGTGAAAGTCCATTCAGTAGCACATCTAGTGGCACACCTCAACCAACACCAGAACAATGATCAGGGAACTACTCAAGGGATTGACCATACTACTGGTGGTTGGTATGGGCGGAGACAGACATCCAAAACATACAGTTGACTGTGCTGTGGCTATGGCCACAATAGCGCCTAAACAAGGCACTCTAACAACAGGAAAAACGTATAATTTGGCATACATTAACTCAAGAGCCTATAAAAACATAGGACTACAGGGACAGCTGGGGGATTACATACTAGGAGAAGCTATTAGTACCAAATGTGAAGAGGCGGGAACAATCAACATAGAGGTAATTTGTGATTAAAAAAGGATGCTGGGAAACCAAGCAAGACGTAACTGTTATAGTACATGAAGCCACAAAATGGGAAAAAATTAAACTGAGGAAAAAGAGGACAATTAGAAGCCTAGAAATGAGTAGTCACTTGGGGAGATGGGATTCCAGTATAGACCTAGCCCGCACACAAAGTTTGAAGACTAATTTATTTTACCAATGGTTAAAATTTTCAGCTAGACAGATCAGTGAAAAGCCTTGCATAGCCTGTCACCAGAAAAATGTAATACCTCAGGCTAAACCCCTACCTGATATCAACAACAGTTATAGGAGTCCCCAACATAACTCTACTGGTGGTTGGCTCTCACTGCGGTATTGTATCACTTCCTGTTCCGGAGCACAGCGGTGTTTTGCTGTATCTGTTAGCTGTTTAATCTGCGTAGTTAGATTGATCTAGATAACTAGATAACGATTTGCTTCACAGTGTAATCTTCACATGCCTTAACTAAAGCACTCCCTCTGCTGAATCACATCTAAATTATTTACACATTATTCACTTTGTGTGTTTTTAGGAATCCGCCAGCTTAGCGCAGCTACTAGCTCTTAGCCGGTTTAGCATGGCGGCTTCTCCTGTCTCTCCCGCACTTTTATGCTCTGGGTGTGAAATGTTTAGTTATTCCTCTGCCTCCTTTAGCAGTAATGGTACTTGTAATAAGTGTAGCTTGTTCATAGCTTTGGAGGCCAGGCTGGGCAAATTGGAGACTTGGCTCCGCACCTTGGAAAATCCTACAGCTAGCCAGGCCCCTGTAGTCGGTGCGGACCAAGGTAGCTTAGCCGCCGTTAGCTGCCCCCCAGCGGATCCCGAGCAGCCGGGAAAGCAGGCCAGCTGGGTGACTGTGAGGAGGAAGCGTAGTCCTAAACAGAATCCCCCTGTACACCACCAACCCGTTCACATCTCTAACCATTTTTCCCCATTCCGCGACACACCCACTGAGGAACAAACTCTGGTTATTGGCGACTCTGTTTTGAGAAATGTGAAGTTAGCGACACCAGCAACCATAGTCAGTTGTCTTCCGGGGGCCAGAGCAGGCGACATTGAAGGAAATTTGTAACTGCTGGCTAAGGCTAAGCGTAAATTCGGTAAGATTGTAATTCACGTCGGCAGTAATGACACCCGGTTACGCCAATCGGAGGTCACTAAAATTAATATTGAATTGGTGTGTAACTTTGCAAAAACAATGTCGGACTAGGTAGTTTTCTCTGGGCCCCTCCCCAATCGGACCGGGAGTGACATGTTTAGCCGCATGTTCTCCTTGAATTGCTGGCTGTCTGAGTGGTGTCCAAAAAATGAGGTGGGCTTCATAGATAATTGGCAGAGCTTCTGGGGAAAACCTGGTCTTGTTAGGAGGGACGGCATCCATCCCACTTTGGATGGAGCAGCTCTCATTTCTGGCCAATTTTATTAAACCCTCCAAACCTGTTGTGAAGGTGTAGGAACACGGACCCACAACAGGGGGCGTTAAATTAACGGGCAATGGATAAGCCAAACAGTAACAATTTAATGTTGTGAAGTGCACAACGGAATACAGACAAATACAGTTTTGGTACCACAGACAATTATATGTAGAGTGACGTGTGGGCAGGCTTGGGGATAGGAGACGTCCGTCCAGAACCGAGCCGGATCCCACACGGCCTTCACCACCAATGGATCTGAAGAACACCGGAGCTGCCAAGTCCTGGATCCCCAGGTGGCCACCGTCTCCAGCTATCAGACCTTATACTGCTGGCAGAGAACAGAAACAGTATTGATGAGTGTGAGTTTGGATTACTGAGTTCACACTCAGTAATCCCACAGACTGTGTTCGGTAGGGAGGGAGCACCTCCATCTCCAATCACACACTCGTGCAGCTCCTGTCTAACCACTTATCTGGTTGGGGTGTGAAGCGAAGCCGTCGCTGATCACACCAAACGCCAATCCCACAGATAAGGCAACACCACAGGAAAACGGCTGCAAAAGAGTTCAGACTATTATTCAGTTTTAAGTCAGCAGAGAAATTACCTCTTCTGGTGGCTGATTTCTCGGCGAGGAGGTGGAATTGCAGTCTGGCCTTTATGGTGATGAGTTGGATGAGTGACAGCTGGTGCCGATGATGTGTGACAGCTGTTACTCCCAGTGGCTCCAACGCCCTCTCGTGCTTGAAGCCCGCACTTCAAGCAGGGCACCATCTGGTGGTGGTGGGCCAGCAGTACCTCCTCTTCAGCGGCCCACATAACAAAACTGTGACTACCCAGGGTTGGGACCAGGAAGCAGAGTTGTAGTCTTACACACCTCTCTGCAGCTTCTCTCTCCCTGCCATCCCCCCAATACCCCATCTCCGTAGAGACGGTGCCTGCTCCCAGACCACCAACAACCAGTAAAAATCTATTTAAGCATAAAAATTCAAAAAGAAAAAATAATATAGCACCTTCAACTGCACCACAGACTAAAACAGTTAAATGTGGTTTATTAAACATTAGGTCTCTCTCTTCTAAGTCCCTGTTAGTAAATGATATAATAATTGATCAACATATTGATTTATTCTGCCTTACAGAAACCTGGTCACAGCAGGATGAATATGTTAGTTTAAATGAGTCAACATCCCCGAGTCACACTAACTGTCAGAATGCTCGTAGCACGGGCCGAGGGGGAGGATTAGCAGCAATCTTCCACTCCAGCTTATTAATTAATCAAAAACCCAGACAGAGCTTTAATTAATTTGAAAGCTTGACTCTTAGTCTTGTCCATCCAAATTGGAAGTCCCAAAAAGCAGTTTTATTTGTTGTTATCTATTGTCCACCTGGTCGTTACTGTGAGTTTCTCTGTGAATTTTCAGACCTTTTGTCTGACTTAGTGCTTAGCTCAGATAAGATAATTATAGTGGGCAATTTTAACATCCACATAGATGCTGAGAATGACAGCCTCAACACTGCATTTAATCTATTGTTAGACTCAATTGGCTTTGCTCAAAATGTAAATGAGTCCACCCACCACTTTAATCATACTTTAGATCTTGTTTTGACTTATGGTATGGAAATTGAAGACTTAACAGTATTCCCTGAAAACCCCCTTCTGTCTGATCATTTCTTAACATTTACTTTAATGGACTACCCAGCAGTGGGGAATAAGTTTCATTACAGTAGAAGTCTCTCGGAAAGCGCTGTAACTAGGTTGAAGGATATGATTCCTTCTTTGTTATGTTCTCCGATGCCATATACCAACACAGTGCAGAGTAGCTACCTAAACTCTGTGAGTGAGATAGATTATCTCGTCAATAGTTTTACATCCTCATTGAGAACAACTTTGGATGCTGTAGCTCCTCTGAAAAAGAGAGCCTTAAATCAGAAGTGCCTGACTCCGTGGTATAACTCACAGACTTGCAGCTTAAAGCAGATAACCCTTAAGTTGGAGAGGAAATGGCATCTCACTAATTTAGAAGATCTTCACTTAGCCTGGAAAAAGAGTCTGTTGCTCTATATATAAAAAAAAGCCCTCCGTAAAGCTAGGACATCTTACTACTCATCACTAATTGAAGAAAATAAGAACAACCCCAGGTTTCTTTTCAGCACTGTAGCCAGGCTGACAAAGAGTCAGAGCTCTATTGAGCCGAGTATTCCTTTAACTTTAACTAGTAATGACTTCATGACTTTCTTTGCTAATAAAATTTTAACTGTTAGAGAAAAAATTACTCATAACCATCCCAAAGACATATCGTTATCTTTGGCTGATTTCAGTAATGCTGGTATTTGGTTAGACTCTTTCTCTCCGATTGTTCTGAGTTATTTTCATTAGTCACTTCCTCCAAACCATCAACATGTCTATTAGACCCCATTCCTACCAGGCTGCTCAAGGAAGTCCTACCATTAATTAATGCTTCGATCTTAAATATGATCAATCTATCTTTATTAGTTGGCTATGTACCACAGGCTTTTAAGGTGGCAGTAATTAAACCATTACTTAAAAAGCCATCACTTGACCCAGCTATCTTAGCTAATTATAGGCCAATCTCCAGCCTTCCTTTTCTCTCAAAAATTCTTGAAAGGGTAGTTGTAAAACACCTAACTGATCATCTGCAGAGGAATGGTCTATTTGAAGAGTTTCAGTCAGGTTTCAGAATTCATCATAGTACAGAAACAGCATTAGTGAAGGTTACAAATGATCTTCTTATGGCCTCAGACAGTGGACTCATCTCTGTGCTTGTCCTGTTAGACCTCAGTGCTGCTTTTGATACTGTTGACCATAAAATTTTATTACAGAGATTAGAGCATGCCATAGGTATTAAAGGCACTGCGCTGCAGTGGTTTGAGTCATATTTATCTAATAGATTACAATTTGTTCATGTAAATGGGGAGTCTTCTTCACAGACTAAGGTTAATTATGGAGTTCCACAAGGTTCTGTGCTTGGACCAATTTTATTCACTTTATACATGTTTCCCTTAGGCAGTATTATTAGACAGCATTGCTTAAATTTTCATTGTTACGCAGATGATACCCAGCTTTATCTATCCATGAAACCAGAGGACACACACCAATTAGTTAAACTGCAGGAATGTCTTACAGACATAAAGGCATGGATGACCTCTAATTTCCTGCTTTTAAATTCAGATAAAACTTAAGTTATTGTACTTGGCCCCACAAATCTTAGAAACATGGTGTCTAACCAGATCCTTACTCTGGATGGCATTACCCTGACCTCTAGTAATACTGTGAGAAATCTTGGAGTCATTTTTGATCAGGATATGTCCTTCAATGCGCATATTAAGCAAATATGTAGGACTGCTTTTTTACATTTGCACAATATCTCTAAAATTAGAAAGGTCTTGTCTCAGAGTGATGCTGAAAAATTAATTCATGCATTTATTTCCTCTAGGCTGGACTATTGTAATTCATTATTATCAGGTTGTCCTAAAAGTTCCCTGAAAAGCCTTCAGTTAATTCAAAATGCTGCAGCTAGAGTACTGACGGGGACTAGAAGGAGAGAGCATATTTCACCCATATTGGCCTCTCTTCATTGGCTTCCTTTAATTCTAGAATAGAATTTAAAATTCTTCTTCTTACTTATAAGGTTTTGAATAATCAGGTCCCATCTTATCTTAGGGATCTCATAGTACCACATCACCCCAATAGAGCGCTTCGCTCTCAGACTGCAGGCTTACTTGTAGTTCCTAGGGTTTGTAAGAGTAGAATGGGAGGCAATAATCAGGTCCCATCTTATCTTAGGGACCTCTTATCAATCAATCAATCAATTTTATTTATATAGCGCCAAATCACAACAAACAGTTGCCCCAAGGCGCTTTATATTGTAAGGCAATGCCATACAATAATTACGTAAAAACCCCAACGGTCAAAACGACCCCCTTTGAGCAAGCACTTGGCAACAGTGGGAAGGAAAAATTCCCTTTTAACAGGAAGAAACCCCCAGCAGAACCAGGCTCAGGGAGGGGCAGTCTTCTGCTGGGACTGGTTGGGGCTGAGGCAGAGAACCAGGAAAAAGACATGCTGTGGAGGGGAGCAGAGATCAATCACTAATGATTAAATGCAGAGTGGTGCATACAGAACAAAAAGAGAAAGAAACACTCAGTGCATCATGGGAACCCCCCAGCAGTCTAAGTCTATAGCAGCATAACTAAGGGATGGTTCAGGGTCACCTGATCCAGCCCTAACTATAAGCTTTAGCAAAAAGGAAAGTTTTAAGCCTAATCTTAAAAGTAGAGAGGGTGTCTGTCTCCCTGATCTGAATTGGGAGCTGGTTCCACAGGAGAGGAGCCTGAAAACTGAAGGCTCTGCCTCCCATTCTACTCTTACAAACCCTAGGAACTACAAGTAAGCCTGCAGTTTGAGAGCGAAGCGCTCTATTGGGGTGATATGGTACTATGAGGTCCCTAAGATAAGATGGGACCTGATTATTCAAAACCTTATAAGTAAGAAGAAGAATTTTAAATTCTATTCTAGAATTAAAGGAAGCCAATGAAGAGAGGCCAATATGAGTGAGATATGCTCTCTCCTTCTAGTCCCCGTTAGTACTCTAGCTGCAGCATTTTGAATTAACTGAAGGCTTTTCAGGGAACTTTTAGGACAACCTGATAATAATGAATTACAATAGTCCAGCCTAGAGGTAATAAATGCATGAATTAGTTTTTCAGCATCACTCTGAGACAAGACCTTTCTAATTTTAGAGATATTGCGTAAATGCAAAAAGGCAGTCCTACATATTTGTTTAATATGCGCTTTGAATGACATATCCTGATCAAAAATGACTCCAAGATTTCTCACAGTATTACTAGAGGTCAGGGTAATGCCATCCAGAGTAAGGATCTGGTTTGACACCGTGTTTCTAAGATTTGTGGGGCCAAGTACAATAACTTCAGGTTTATCTGAGTTTAAAAGCAGGAAATTAGAGGTCATCCATGTCTTTATGTCTGTAAGACAATCCTGCAGTTTAGCTAATTGGTGTGTGTCCTCTGGCTTCATGGATAAAGCTGGATGTCATCTGCGTAACAATGAAAATTTAAGCAATGCTGTCTAATAATACTGCCTAAGGGAAGCATGTATAAAGTGAATAAAATTGGTCCTAGCACAGAACCTTGTGGAACTCCATAATTAACCTTAGTCTGTGAAGAAGATTCCCCATTTACATGAACAAATTGTAATCTATTAGATAAATATGATTCAAACCACCGCAGCGCAGTACCTTTAATACCTATGGCATGCTCTAATCTCTGTAATAAAAGTTTATGGTCAACAGTATCAAAAGCAGCACTAAGGTCTAACAGAACAAGCACAGAGATGAGTCCACTGTCTGAGGCCATAAGAAGATCATTTGTAACCTTCACTAATGCTGTTTCTGTACTATGATGAATTCTAAAACCTGACTGAAACTCTTCAGATAGACCATTCCTCTGCAGATGATCTGAGCTGTTTTACAACTACCCTTTCAAGAATTTTTGAGAGAAAAGGAAGGTTGGAGATTGGCCTATAATTAGCTAAGATAGCTGGGTCAAGTGATGGCTTTTTAAGTAATGGTTTAATTACTGCCACCTTAAAAGCCTGTGGTACATAGCCAACTAATAAAGATAGATGGTTATGAGTAATTTTTTCTCTAATAGTTAAAATTTTATTAGCAAAGAAAGTCATGAAGTCATTACTAGTTAAAGTTAAAGGAATACTCGGCTCAACAGAGCTCTGACTCTTTGTCAGCCTGGCTACAGTGCTGAAAAGAAACCTGGGGTTGTTCTTATTTTCTTCAATTAGTGATGAGTAGTAAGATGTCCTAGCTTTACGGAGGGCTTTTTTATAGAGCAAGTTAGTACCATATCACCCCAATAGAGCGCTTCGCTCTCAGACTGCAAGCTTACTTGTAGTTCCCTATACAGTGTACGCAAAAGAAACAAGAGTATAAACCGGCCCAAACATCATGGAATATTACTGTATGTCACACCCTGCCTACAGCAGGCATACAGTGTGAACAAGTAGTACCGGCCACAGGGGGATCTGTAATTGGAATGAATCTCACCCATGCTTCTTGGATATCTATCCCAAATGTAGCTAATGGGACGGTACCCTTAGCTGATATTTTTTGGACATGCGGACAAAAAAAAGAAACTTGTCATCTCTGTCCCCTAATTGGAAAGGCCTTTGTGCCCCTGTAATGCTCACAGGAGCAATAACAGTAATTGAAATGCCACGTTCAACACAAACCATACCCCAGAAACTTCGTAAGAAAAGAGGACTAATGACACTCAATATAGACCACAACATCACAGTTAAGGATGGGGTACCAGAAGGGATACCCCGACAATTAGAAGTCATAGACAGTAGCAGAGTTAAAGCAGATGAAGATTGGGACAAATGGGGATGGATAGCAGCTCTGTTCGGGGTTGCCCCAAAAGTTCGTTCTAGGCTCCAGGAGGTGCAGTGGATTAATTACCTGTGGTATAATCAACAAGGATACTTGAATTGGACATTAGCAGCTGTAAGCTTTATCAGAACAACTGCATGCCACCTCACTAATGACAATGCAAAACAGATTAGCTATCGAAGTGGTGATGGCTGATGAGCAAGGAGTCTGCATCATGATTGAAGCAACAGAATGTTGCACAGCTATACCCATGCATATGGGGGAAGATGGAAATTTAACCGAACTCCTAATCGAACTTGAAGAGTTTCATCAAGAGCTATTAAGTAACTCCGTAGGAGGGAGGAACGGAACTGATGAGACCTCTGGAAATACCTTAAGAGATAGAGTAAATGTTGGCCCACTGTTCACGCTTTTTGGGGCTTTAAGGAAAGGGTGGATATCATGGAAGGACTGGTTATATCAGATGGGTGTGGTCTTGGCGCTAATAGGAGTGGCTATCTTGCTAATAGTATGTTGTGGTATTCCCTTCCTAAAATTTCTGGTTAATAAGTTGATTGCATCCACAGTAGGACAACTCCCCCTTTTAGCCATCCGAGCCCTAGGTGAAAACACGTATGAAATTGGCAGAGAACCAGAATATATGGAAATGGATGAAATACCAAATGTCCTCCCTGACACCCCCAACTATCTGACATTGTGGCATATACCCCAATAAGTGACAGGGAGGACAGGGATGGACACTATTTAGTGGTGTTGTAGACGAGGGAGAAGACATGCATTTACATTTACACACATGCACCCACAACAATGAGGGATAGGATAGACCAGGGGTGGCCAAGTTCGGTCTTCGAGAGCCACATCCCTGACACGCTTAGTTGTCTCCCTGCTCCAACACACCTGAATCCAATGAAAAGCTCATTAAAGGTCTGCTAACGAGTCTTTCATTGGATTCAGGTGTGTTGAAGCAGGGAGACAGCTAAGAGTGTCAGGAATGTGGCTCTCGAGGACCGAACTTGGCCACCCCTGGGATAGACAATGTCTGAAAGAATGACATGGAGATATAGTAATGACTGTATATGTATATATTAATAGGACACAGAAGTATGGCTGAGAGACCAGACTCCTCTGACCTGGAACTTATTCCTGATCTGCCTCTACCAAGTGTGGTTGATCTCTCAGACTTATCTGGAGGAGAGGATCCAATAGAGGGCCAGTCGAGCCAAGGTGGGTCGCCACAGCCGCCAACCTTGTACCAGCTGGCGTCAGAAGGACCCCCATTGCTTCGGCATCAAGCGACGAGGGCTCCACCGATTCAGCCTGCACCAAGAAACGGCCAAGGGACTCCGCCATTGTTTGAAGGACCTTTTGGTCTCTGGGAACCACCCCCTCCGCAGATGCCATGGAGACAGTCACATGTGCTGGCAGCAGCGGTACCTACGAGGGGAGGTAGCCAATGTCGGCCATATGTGGCAGAAGCCCGAGTGCACCCTCGACCTAACCCACAGCAAGGATCTGTCCCCAACTTCCCTTCCCCAATGCAGGGAAGGGGTTTTGAACAGCCCAGTGCCTCTGGAGGAGGACCAGCACGGGTTGACCTCGGCACACTTCACCCACCAGGACAACAGGGAACCCTGTACAGACTGCTGAATGCCTATAATGTCCCAACAACTTGCTCATGCAACATCGACAATACTCCTCCTGCACGCGAGATGCCTCCCACCTTGTTGCTCCTGTCCCCTGGACTGCACGACTTTAATCTGATCATGGTCACCCCACTGGACATGGCAATCCTGTCCCGAGAGCTCAAGCTTCCCCAGGAACTTGCTCCAAAGACCCTGGATCACATTCTGCCCCTCACGAATCACATTCCCAGCATGGTATTTGATGACCTCATGCCCAAAATAAGTCTGTCGGCCGCATACCTGCTAAGGATGCACCGTGACATTGCCAACATTTCTTGTGCTCAGGAGTGCCTTCAGACTACAATGTATTGTGTTCAGACTAGCATAGATAAGCTGCTCGGCCTGTTGGACCATACGAGAAGGGAACACCTAGAAATGTCCACGTCCACCCTGAACGTGGGGAAAAAATACTCTGTGGGCCCTGTTCCAGTTGACCAAGCAGAAGAGAACCTTCAGAGCACTGTGTGACTGTCTGCGAGCCAGAATCCCTGATGATCCTCATTCCACTGCCCCTGAAATCCAAACCCCCTCATATTCCCCAACTTCCCCTCCCTAAAACTTGGACGCTGAGTGAACGCTGAGGACTCGGACTAATTTAACGGCTCTGAAAACGGACAAGGACTTTTGTTCTCGGATTTGGATTATGGACTGGTTTCAGAAATGAGTGTACAAAAAATGGATTGGTATATGTCAATAACGAAGGTCTAATAAATGTCTATCCTTACCATCATTTGTGTAACACAAGTAGAGCTAAATGCACACACATAGTTAACACATTGGTTGATTTATAAAAGGGGACCCTTACACAGCGTATCCGGAGAGTTAGTGGTGAATAGGCGCCATAGGGACCCCTTTTGTTATTTAGTGCATGCCTCAAGAGACATGCATTGCTTAGGTTTGGCGTCTTGCCGAACGGGCATTGAAAACAAGCTGAAAAAGAAGAAAAAAAAAAAGAGGAAAATGTTAAGAAATGGCCTATAATGATAACCTGTTATATGATTAGATAAGATAAATGACTCAAGAACGGACATGAAGGGTAACAATTCATTATGTTTATCAATAGGCTAGACTTAGTTGTGCTGACCTAGAATAGTTCCTTGGTTGGCTGAATAAATAGTGATAAGGTAGTCCTTGCTTGATATGCCTGAATAATAGACGTGTGAGCTTTGATAAGAAAATAATATGTAGAACCAAATATAATGGGTTGGAGCCTCTGGTTGAGTGAGACAATAGATGCCAGAAGATGATTTGTTACACAAAATGCCAATGTAATGCCTGTGTTTTGCTATGACTAAAAGCTTATGTTCGAGTGTTTTGCTTTGATATGTAATCCAGTTGATAACTGACCACTTTGTGCCTTAGTATGTAGGAATACCAGCATGTATGTTCACCAGCACTTAAATGTATTTACTGTGTTAGTATCACTTGTACCCTTTAGATATCTGCACCAGCCTTATCAGTAATTTGAGAGATGTTATTTTTGTTTTAAATGCGCAGATGATGATGTCCTGTCATTAAACAGCACAAGGGTATATTTGGTGAGATGGGACTCTGAGTCCCAGAGGAGGGACTGTAGAGGGGTTTTAACTATCAAGTGTCCCCATCTGAACTGTGTGCCCTCTAGTTGAACTGTCAGGTGTCCTCCATCTGAACTGTGTGTCCTCTAGTTGAACTAACAGGTGTCCTCCTAATAAGTGCCCCATTAGTCTCTCAGACTGTCAGGTACTTTCCAACCTGGTAGCAGAGTTGGCTGGCGCCCAAGCAGTAATGAGCCCTCATGCCAGGTGCAGCTAGCAGAAAGTGATGTTTTTTTTTAAACAGTTGTAAATCTATCAGAACATAATGGGGGAACTGTCATATAGGAATAATTAAGCTTTACACCTGCCTGGGGTGAACTAGAGGTCACTTCCATTAGAAAACCATGTTTGGGGAATTAAATAAATAAAATATCGAAGGAGGAGCGATGCCCGTGGGTTTTCTATAAAAAGATGAGCGCGGGTGAAACATATTAAGTCTTTCTAGAGGAGTCAGTTTATACGGGTGTTCTGTTTTGAACGCTTGAAAAAACTTACACTCTGTGCATTTTATCCTGTCCAAGGCTGAGTTTTTTCTAAGTGTTGTGTTCCTTCTCTGCAAACCACCTGCAGTCATTTTTGAGTTATCCAAGAAGGCATTCTGAGACTAACAGAGAGAAGGACCACGACAAGTTTAATCTCCAACCGGCCCAAAAACCGCCAGCGCACAGCGATAAGAGTTCTGCTGTGGCATTTCAATCCAGCATTTATGTGCTGACTGACTGAAAACTGGGTGGCTTATAATAGAAAGTAAAAGCTAGTTAGTTAAAACAAGAACGGTATTGTTAACTCACCATTTTTGGCCCTTTTTCAGCCAATTTTTCACTCCTGCGAGAATTTTTTGGATCGCGCCGAGTTTCAGCTTAATCGTACGTCCTGCATCGTGCAGTCGACATGGAGTAACGAGCTGCATTTAACATCTCACGACCACCTCCCGATGGGGAATCATATGGTCGGATGAATATCAACCCTGTTTGATATTTTGATCGGCCGTCGTGACTCAAGAGGGTTCCGCGCTGCTGAAGCAGTGCTACAAGCGTCTACGTGCTGATTACGTCGCGCACTGTGCGTGTGCAAACACCGGAAACAGCAAACAGTGATCTCATGTAAAGTCTTGTTTTTTTTATTGCGTTCCCTCGCAATAACCTAATATCATATTAAAGTTCATGCCTATCAGCGCACACAGTGAGTGGAATCAGGTGGGGGGAGACTTAACGTATATGCACGCGCGCACACACACACACACACACAGCAGACAACAACAGGATTCACGACAGATGAGGGAATAAGTTGCTACACCTTGCGCAGCTGTATGACTCCGTATGAAATATAGTTTATTTATACAACAGTGTAAGTAGCAACACTTTTTTGTCCTCATGAATCATGTTGCTGTCTGCTGTGTGTGCGCGTGCGCGCATATGCGCTCAGTCTCCACCCACCTGATTTCACTCACTGTGCGCACTGATAGGAATGAAATAAATTTTTTTAAAAAACAACGCGACCCCGACGTGTGGTTTTTGAAGGTACAATGTGAGCAGTCAGATCACATCAGAGCATCGGGCCGTACAGTGTGAGAACATGAATCATGCGCTCTGAACTTTTAAACCCTGTGCAGAGTTGTGCTCCACTGCAAATGGCAGTGTGTCTTGGTGGCTTTTCTACGTATCTCACTTCATGAAAGCATTTAATTTTCTTCAATAACTTTGGAGATTTTATTAAATATTCTGGTTAAATAAATACCCAAATACTTGAGTGTTTTTTGAAAAAAAGGTGATGTAACAGTGGTAAACATACCACTGTCCCAGCTTTTTTGAAACGTGTTGCAGGCATCCATTTAAAAATGAGCAAATATTTGCACAAAAACAATAAAGTTTATCAGTTTGAACTTTAGACATCTGTGTGTGATGTGCGTCTGTTGTGCTCCACTGCAAATGGCAGTGTCTTGGTGGCTTTTCTACTTTTTATCTCACTTCATGAAAGCATTTTATTTTCTTCAACAACTTTGGAGATTTTATTAAATATTCTGGTTAAATAAATTTCAGTTATTTGCATTACTTTCTGATGATATTTTGAATTCTGTACCTGCAGTATAGGGGTGTCCATCATTCTGACCTGGACTATCCACAGTATATCTCAAAGTATAGCACAGCGTGACATTAAATCATGATTTTCTTTTCTAAAAAGTGTGTGTATTTGTGACTTTTCATGTTCTTTAGTGGTACTAGATCTCCTGAGGACTCTTGGAATGATTGCATCAAACGGGCGGTTAGTTTGGGAGACTGAGATGAGGAATATCTCTCACATTGTGAGGGAGCGTCAGCTTCCACATTTTGACCAGGTGGCACATTTCTCTGGTCCCAATCCAGCACACAGGTACCTGACTGTTGAGGACCCCAGCAGCTGGAAAATACCAAGGGGACACCCTTGGTTCCCCAGCTGCAGTAGACAGATGTTACAACCCCAATTCCAATGAAGTTGGGACGTTGTGTAAAATGTAAATAAAACAGAATACAATGATTTGTAAATCCTCTTCAACCTATATTCAATTGAATACACCACAAAGACGATATATAATTTTAAACTAATAAACTTTATTGTTTTGTGCAGATATTTGCTCATTTTGAAATGGATGCCTGCAACACGTTTCAAAAAAGCTGTAGTAACTATCTGGATGGTCTTTTCCCTCTTGTCTGGAGGACACGACATCCATAATTTCCAAAAACAATTTGAAATGTGGACTCATCAGACCACAGCACACTTTTCCACTTTGCGTCTGTCCATTTCAAATGAGCTTGTGCTCAGAGAAGGTGGCGGCGTTTGTGGATGTTGTTGATGTATGGCTGTTGCTTTGCATGGTAGAGTTTTAACTTGCACTTGTAGATGTAGTGACAAACTGTGTTAACTGACAGTGATTTTCTGAAGTGTTCCTGAGCCCGTGCGGTAAGATCCTTTACACAATGATGTCGGTTTTTCATGCAATGTCGCCTGAGGGATCGAAGGTCAGGGTCATTCAATGTTGGTTTTCTGCCTTGCCGCTTACGTGTAGAAAGTTCTCCAGATTCTCTGAATCTTCTGATTATATTATGGACTGTTGATGATGGTAACCTGAAATTCCTTGCAATTGAACGTTGAGAAAAATTGTTCTTAAACTGTTGGACTATTTTTTCATGCAGTTGTGATCCGCACCCCATCTTTGCTTGTGAATGGCTGAGACTTTTGGGGATGCTATATATACCAAATCATGACACTCAAAATTAGTATCCTCAGTTCCCAAATACTTATTGTTTTTAGAAAGAAAGGTGATGTAACACAGTGGTAAACATACCACTGACCCAGCTTTTTTGAAACGTGTTGCAGGCATCCATTTAAAAATGAGCAAATATTTGCACAAAAACAATAAAGTTTATCAGTTTGAACTTTAGATATCTTGTCTTTGTGGTGTATTCGATTGAATATAGGTTGAAGTAGACTTGCAAATCATTGTATTCTGTTTTTATTTACATTTCAAATAACGTCCCAACTTCATTGGAATTGGGGTTGTACAAATCCTTGTTACAGGTTGATAATACGCATATTGTAATATTGTACAAGATTGACACATTTTGCTGGAGTCACTGCCAGTTTCATGAGTTTCATGAAATCAAATAACACATACCGTTGAACTTTTGGATGAAATTTTGTATTTTATGTTGTGGACCAGTGCATGCATTGTCCCAACTTCATTGGAACTGGGGTTGTACTTTCCATAGGTGGGGATGGAGCCCTTATCTGTCTAGGTGGTTGCCATCCAGGAACCCAGGTGGTTCTGTGGTGTGGTGGGTGCGGCAGTACCTGACCTGAGCTGACCTTTTGTCTCCGCAGCATCTTATGCAGAGAACATAGAAATAATCATGCTTCATGTTGATCAGGATCCAGATTTGGATTTATGGCAGATTTTTTGCTTTCCTGTGAGTTGTGTGGAACCAGATGACACTTTAAACTCTCCATTTTGTTGTTTTGACATCAGGGAAACAGCTGCTATTCATTATTCATGTTTAAACTTCGTGCAAACCTTTATATATGATTCTGATTGTTTTGTGCCCTGACGGTTTCTTTTTTCTTCCCCCTCAGTGTTTGTCGTCAGGTTGTTAAGGGTGAACTGAATGCCACACAAACTAACTGTTATGCTGTTCTGTTACCAGCTGTGGAAGTTTGGGCTCGTGCACACTCATTAGGATGCTGGTTTGTACGTCCACCAGCAGCCACAGAGATGAGCCTTCAGTAATACACAGTTTCACCACATGATGGTGCTACAGAGCTGTGACGTACTCTGTTGTGCAGCAAGAATCTGAATATTTGCCAAATTGAACCTCAGTCCTGCTACACATTCTGAAAATATTTATTGACACTGTTGATTTGCATGTATGGACAATGCTTTTGTTTTTGTTTTTTTTAATTATTATTTATGTCAGTTTTAGATGAAGAATACCTTAAATAATTTATATTTTCGCTACTACTGTTCCTGTCCATCCCGTCCTCTGTCTTCCTGTTACTCCTGCTCCCCCTGAGTGAGGAGTTGTACAGTCTGATGGTCTGAGGGACAAAGGAGTTTTTCAGTCTGGTGGTCCTGCACTTGGGAAGGAGCAGTCTGTGGCTGAAGAGGCTCCTCTGGATGCTGAAGACGGTGTGCAGAAGGTGACTGGCATTGTCCATATGTCCAGCAGTTTGTCCCATATTCTCTTCTCTGCCACAGTCAGAGATTCCAACTTCATCCCAACCACAGAGCCAGCCCACCTGATCAGTTTGTCCAGCCTGGATGTGTCCTTCTTGGACACTTCGACATTACCAGTGTTACGTGTGTTACGTAGGTCGACTCTCGTCATTCAACAGTTGGTGGAGCTGAATCCTTCACAAAATATATTCAGTGTCCTCTGGATTCTGAGCATTTGTCCATTCTGCTGCAGCATTTCTTACATGATGTTAATCACGTGCACGTATGTGTGTGTACTCGCTAACAGTTCTTCCTCGTCACTCTTTTTTCAGTAACTATCAGCACATTTATCAAAGTAGTTTAAACAGAATCCTTACTAGTGATACCAGGTGCTGCACTCGTAGCACCAAAGTACCAACTAGTTTTTGAGGCACCAGTTGCCAAACTAGTAACACTCAAAGTCTCACTAGTTAACTAGTGACAGGCAGAAACTGAGATGTTAACTAGTAAATCACAGAGGTGTCAAATGAATAATCAGTCAGAGATTTGAGATCATGAACATTTTCCGTTCTAACGTCCACACACCCCTGTTTGGAAAACGTCCTCAGTGGAGTCTGCAGACGTCTGCTGCTGGTGTTTCTCCAGCTCATGAATTCGGAGCTTGAGAGAGAAATTTTCCCTCTTCAGATCTGCGAGTTCCTGCAGATAAAACAAACATTTTAATGAGCACAAACACACAAAAACCAACAACATTAATGTTGAAAAGTTTGAGCCAAAATCTGAATCGGTAACAATAATTTGGGTCAAAGAATAAAAGCAGTTCAACATTTTATCCTCATGATTCCCCTTAAAATCACAAAACCTGTTTGCTTCTAGTGGAGTTTAACTGCATAAACTTGTGTTGACAAAGTCAGAGATTTAATCAGCTAATGTTAACAGCATTAAAGTACAAATAAATAAAAAGAAGCAAAGCTGCTGAAATATTCCAATCACTTACATTGTGATACATCTTCATGCTGAGCCTTTCCATAGCTGGAGCAAAATCCAAGAAGGAAGCTGCAGAAAATAAAGAAAAATATCAAATAGGTTTTATTATTTCATTCACAACATGTAAAAAGTCAGAGATGCACAAGACCACTGAATTTGAATAATGTCTGAATTTTGCAGTCAGAACAACATTTCTTGTTCTTAATGACTGTGAGTAGATTTCACTGGAACAGAATCTGTGTGAAATTTAATTTGTCTGTGATCAGACGACTGACAGGTTCAAGGTCAGTTCCTGGTTATTGACAAACTGAATGAAATGCCAAGAAAAAAAAAAACTTACAAAAAGTCATTTTTCTTCCAAGATTTAAGTTTTAGTTCAATCGGTTGAAAACATTTTAAAAACTCCCAAACAAACACACTGAACATGATCACCTTTACATGTCTAACAGTAACCACAGGATACTTTGGCACTGTTTGGCCACCATAAAGAATCAAATCTGACTGAGCTTGAAGGTCACATTCAAGGATCAGCCCAACATGAAGCCCTGAACAAAAACTCTCATTCTACTGCAAAATACCTCATATGTCACAACATCCAGTCATTTTAATGAGAATTAATTCAGTTAAAACAAACAAAACTATTTTAATAAAAGAAATTTCAAAGCTGCATGAAAAGTGTAACTACATTTAATTTTAATGTGTTTCATGTTTTTAATCACCTGAGAGAATGAATGTTCACTGCAAATCAACTCAATATTACTGGAGTTCAAAACAACATAAGTTATTAAAATGTTTTCCACCAGTGTTTAAATAATCAATTAGCAAAAAAAAAAAAAAAGATCATCAGCTATCTTAGTGATCGCTTAATTCAAATGTGACGGAGTATTTGACTGATTAAAAACAAAAATATATTTATAAATAACTGTACCTGTCGCACTGTTGAATCTACAAGTGGCAAGAAAATATTTAATTGTCGATGCAGCTGATGTAGAAATTAAGACTCTTTCTGTTTACAAACAAACAACTGTGTCTCTGATCACCAAAGAATCACAACTGACCACTGACTCATCATAAAGTGGTGGAACAAGAGCATAAGTGTCATAAAGACAACAAAGCTTTTGATCAGTGTATCCTAGCAACAACCTCCCCCCCCCCCCACACACTTTTTTTTTTTTTTACACACTTGCATTTTAAATATAATAATTATTAATTATTATTGTTTGTTTTGGCACATGAAACTTTAAAACACTGAACAATTTCAGCTCAACATGAAATCCTGAAGAAAAACACATTACTTAATATGTTACATCACTGGATCTTTTTTTTTTTTTTAGATAATTTCCACCTACAGTCTAATTTTAGTACATTTGGGAATTATGATTGAAAGTACTTAGTTCACAAGATTTTAAATCCTGAAAATTAAAAATTACGTGAAAAGTGCAACTCAATGCATGTTCACTGAAAATCAACGTATTAAATAAAAACAGTCAATCAGATAGAAAAATCATCAGATATCTGAATAATCATTTAATGTATTAATTTTAAAGGAGAATTTGACTGTTTCCATGTTTTGAACTTTGCTAATTTTTTCGATTTTAACCTGTTAGCTAAAATGTGAAGATTCTGCATTTAAAGACATTTTAAGATCATTTATTAATTTCTCATACATTAAATGATTAATTATAAAATGAATTCAGATTCTCGTCAGCAGCAACAACTAATAAAACACACAGTGAGGCAGAACCAAAGCTTTAAACTGACTGTACCTGTTACGTTTGTTGAATCTGAAACTGGACACAAACTGATTTTGTTGTTGATGCAGCGATGAAGAAATCAACACTGTTTGTGTTTAGGACCAAAGAACTATGTCTCTACTCAGCCAACAACCACAAAAGTGACCACTTACACAAAGTGGTGGCAGCAAAGACAACAAAGCTTTTGAATATTGAATGACGTCATACAGCGTCATAAAGAGATGAAACGGTTCAATGTTGCCTAGCAACCCCCCACCACCACCATACAGACTTTAGCATTTTAATTTTTTGCCTTTACATTTTAAACATTGAGGTGTAATAAATAACGTGGAAAATAGGATTAAAAGGATTATTCCAGATTATTTCAAGAGGAGCGTAAATCCATTGGTGACAAACTCATTTCTAAAGTTGTTTGTCCAAATGCTCTTGCCGTACTCAGCAATGCAAATCTGAGAAAGTTTTCCCCAAGAACTTTTTTTTTTAATTATTTGATTTTGTTTTTTTTGTGTTTTTTTTTTTTTTTTTCATTTGTGATGCCAAGGTCATTGTTGCATAATTCTGGCAGTTATATTATTAAACTCATGTGCAGTTCTCCAGACAGATTTATCACACTGTATCGTGTTGTGTGTCTTCATGATTGATGTAAATGAAGTCCAACACATATTCAGTGACTTGGACTGTATTTGACTTGTCCACCAGGGGGCGCAAACCAGTTAATTTCTGAATGTCAGTCACAAACCCACATACGAGGTCTGTTAGAAAAGTAACGGACCTTTTTATTTTATGCAAAAAAATATATGGATTTGATTCATATGTTTTTACGTCAGCCAAGCTTGAACCTTTGTGCGCATGCGTGAGTTTTTTCACGCCTGTCGGTTGCGTCATTCGCCTGTGAGCAGACTTTGCGTGAGCACTGGTCCACCCCTCTCGTCGGATTTTTATTGCCAATAAATGTCTGAACGATTTGGAGCTTTGCTGCATCAATTTTTTCCAGAAACTGTGAGAGACCTCCAGGTGGACAGCATTTGGAAAATTCTGTTGGCTTTCAGGGACGATTTTATGGGGATTACACAGATTAAGGAGTGCTCCAGCTGGTTTAAAGACCGCCCACAGCTGCTGAGAGTGCGCCACGCTCCGAGCGCCGATCGACAGGCTGAATCAACCAGATCATTTCCAACGTGAAGGCTTTGTTGATCCGGGACGTCGTCTGACTTACACAAAAATGGCAGGAGACGTGGACATCAGGACTTTTTTGGCACATTCCACTGTTACAGGAGTTTTTTTCATGGAAAGAAAAGCGTACGGATGCGCCACCGTGCCGTTCATGGCGCGGCACAAAACCACCTCTGTGTTGGTCTCACAGGACGGCTTTCAGATGGCTTTCAGACGGCTGTCGGTGGGTTTTCAGTCGTGTGACTAACCGAGAAATTGTGGATGAGCCTGGACATCATCATCATCAATTTCATCAATTTTATTTATATAGCGCCAAATCACAACAAGCAGTTGCCCCAAGGCGCTTTATATTGTAAGGCAAGGCCATACAATAATTACGTAAAAACCCCAACGGTCAAAACGACCCGCTGTGAGCAAGCACTTGGCGACAGTGGGAAGGAAAAACTCCCTTTTAACAGGAAGAAACCTCCAGCAGAACCAGGCTCAGGGAGGGGCAGTCTTCGGGGAGGGGCAGTCTTCTGCTGGGACTGGTTGGGGCTGAGGGAGAGAACCAAGAAAAAGACATGCTGTGGAGGGGAGCAGAGATCAATCACTAATGATTAAATGCAGAGTGGTGCATACAGAGCAAAAAGAGAAAGAAACACTCAGTGCATCATGGGAACCCCCCAGCAGTCTAAGTCTATAGCAGCATAACTAAGGGATGGTTCAGGGTCACCTGATCCAGCCCTAACTATAAGCTTTAGCAAAAAGGAAAGTTTTAAGCCTAAAGCCTTTTTTGCTAAAGCTTATAGTTATGCCAGAACATGTCCTGTGAGGCTTCATCACGGCGTTGCTTTGCGCCATGCCGCGACGCGCGGAATTCCTCCACTCCTCTTTCCATGACATAAACTCCTGTAACAGTGGAATGTGCCGTTCATTTCCAAACTGGATGCTGTGTTTTATCCGGGACGTCCTCTGACTAGCACAGGAATTGCGGAAGACGTGGACATCAGCACTTTTTCGGCACATTGAGACAGACGTGCGGAGGAATTCTGCGCGTCGCGGTGGAGCTGCATGGCACAAAGCAACGCCATGATGAAGCCTCACAGGACATGTTCTGGCATGTCCAGCTCATCCACAATTTTTCGGTTAGTCACACGACTGAAAACCCCCTGACAGCCGTCTGAAAGCCATCTCAAAGCCGTCCTGTGAGACCAACACGGAGGTGGTTTTGTGCCGCGCCATGAACGGCACGGTGGCACATCCGTCCGGTTTTCTTTCCATGAAAAAAACTCCTGTAACAGTGGAATGTGCCGAAAAAGTACTTATGTCCTTATGTACTTATGTTTTTGTGTAAGTCAGACGACGTCCCGGATCAACAAAGCCTTCACGTTGGAAATGATCTGGTTGTTTCAGCAGGGTTTGAGCCTGTCGATCGGTGCTCAGAGCGTGGCGCACTCTCAGCAGTTGTGGGCGGTCTTTAAACCGGCTGGAGCACTCCTTAATCTGTGTAATCCCCATAAAATCGTCCCTGAAAGCCATTTGAATTGTCCGAATGGTGTCCACCTGGAGGTCTCTCACAGTTTCTGGAAAAAATTGATGCAGCAAAGCTCCAAATCGTTCAGACATTTATTCGCAATAAAAATTCGACGAGAGGGGTGGACCATTGCTCACACAAAGCCTGCTCACAGGCAAATGACGCAACCGACAGGCGTGAAAAAACTCACACATGCGCACAAAGGTTCAAGCTTGGCTGATGCAATCACACGTGATTCAAATCCATATGGTTTTTGAAAAAATAAAAAGGTTGGATACTTTTCTAACAGACCTCGTACATGAGAAGGTTTGAATGAGGAAGATTATTCTGCATGTTTGTCAAACAGAGCATCCAGATAAAAAATAGTTTCCATCCTGGATCAGTTGAGATCCAAATGAACAACAACCACCACCAGGGTGTTGGTGCAAACCCTGTTACTTTTTGGTGAATAATGGAGTCTGAATAGGCAGCAGAGGAGGAAGGTCAGAAGTGTGGAGGTCAGAAGATGGAACCTTGGAGTTCACAACTCAACAGAGTGTGAACAGCAAAAACCAACTAACTTAGTTTACTTGATGACACCATCTTCAAGTAACTTCTTCTGATGGTCATTTTTGATACCAGTTCTGCAGGACATCCAAGTCTTGCTGTAACCTGTAACCAGTCTTTAACTCAGTGAAATCTTGGTGTCATCTGCAAAGATCAGAATCTGTCAGTGGACGACTTCCAGCATTTTGTGAACAAAAATAATGAACAAGAAGGCTCAAGACATTTCCTGCAAGATGTCACTAAAATCTTCTGACAATTCTGAAGGACACTTTATAGTAAAACCTGTTGTCTTTGTCCTTGTACAAATTCAGTGTCCAGTCCATTGCTTACTTTGGATTTCATAGTTTTCCACCTTAAATATGAACATCCTCAGAGGTCAGGTCAGGTCAGGGAGCATGAGCTCATGCTGCATGTTACCAAATCCACCACACTACAGACCATAATGATCATCTGCTGCAGCCAGGTGGAACGTGGGCATCTCCTTGGCTTTCTCCAGCCACTGGGGTCAACACCCAGTAACTGGAAACGTTAAGGGGGTACCATGTATCCAGAGCTGGCCCAAGGCATACCCCAACTACGTGGTCACTTAGGGCCTCCATGCCACCAGGGGGCCCCGAGAGCACCGAGACGTTGTGATAAAAAAGTAAATATATACATGAAATTAAAATAATATTGAATAATTTAAATGAAATTGTATTACACCCGAAAAAAATAAATTCATTTTGATAAAATACCAATACTAGGTTAATTGATGCCTCCTGTTGGCTGATGCCACCGTTGGGCAAATTTAGATGCAGCGCTTGGGTCAGGTGGTTGATGACTAATCGTGAGGAATGAAGTGAGTGCAAGTCATGTCTCAGAAAAGAAATGATCCCTCTGGAGCAGAGAAAAGAAAAAAGAAGAAGTTGGAAGACGAGAAAAAACAACAAGACAAAGGTAGGTTTGCATGTCCAATATTACAATTTTTGTTGTCATTATTTGCGAAATGCTCTGTTCGTTTAGTGTAAAGTGCTTTAGGTGTCTTAAAGTCAGAGGCGATTGCTCTGATGCCGCGTTCACACCGGGTGCGACGCGAGCGACTGCAGCCACAGGTTGCCATGTAATCCCTATGTAAGGACGCGTTTTGGTGCCAAACCACGCAGCTGCACGCAATGGACGCGAGTGAAGTGATTTTGAGCGTTTTGCACGTTTGTGGCACGATATTGCGTCGCGTCATGTCACGTTGCCCTCCTCCCCAAGTTCAAAAATCTGAACTTTTTCATCTCATCGCGCCGCGATGACCAATCAGGGACTGAATATGTAGTGACGTGGAGATGTCTGGAGTTTGACTGAAGATGTGAACATGTCCTGTATCTGGTAGCAGCCTGTGAGCAGGACTTATGTCTCTTTTGTCCTTTATTTCACAATCATGACAGAGTTTTTGGAGCGAGCAGCAGCACCACAGCAGCGGGGAGCGGAGTTTCTTTTTATTTTTATTTTACGTGCGCGCGCGCGAATCGTCCTGGAGATTATTTTACTTATTAACTACACAGCTGTATAATAAAGCAAATGGTGACTGGTTTCTAAACACAATTATGACAGAGTTTTTGGAGCGAGCAGCAGCCCTACTTGCAGCAGCGGGAGCGGAGCTTTTTCCTTTTCTTTTTCTTTTACGTGCGCGCGCGAGTGAATTGTCTGTAGAGAATATTTTATTAATTAACTACACAGATGTATAATAAAACAAATGGTGACTGGTTTCTAAACACAATTATGACAGAGTTTTTTTGGGGAAGAGCCAGCTGCAGCAAGCAGCGGAGTTTCTTTCTTTTTATTTATTTTTTTATTATTTACATGTGCGCGCATGAACGGGACAGTTGATCCTAAAACTGGGTCCCGCAGAGGTGGAAGGACCGCTGAAAGCAGCCGTCACCCAGACACAGCTCCTGCAGCAAATAATGATACTCTCTGTATTGGGAGCTTTCCACAGCAACTCGCTCCGTGTGATCAAGGTCCGTGACAACCGGAGCCGGTGAGCGGAATGGAAGCTCCACCTATTTGATGATGCACCGGGGCGAATTTTCGCAGCGAAAGTCCACCCAAGCAGAGCGACACACCGGGCGAAGGAGGCGCGTCCGTCGCCCGGCGAACCACGCGAATTTGTAGCGTCTGATCGCGCCCAGTGTGAACGCGGCTTAAGACTGCAAGGGAAGCTCAGCTTCCCCTAAAATGTCAAATAAGAAGTGATCAAATATACGAGTATTGTTGTGTGGGCCGCCAGAAGAGGAGGTACTGCTGGCCCACCACCAAAGGGCGCCCTGCCTGAATTGCGGGCTTCAGGCACGAGAGTGCGCTGCCGCCACAGACACAGCCGGGAGTGACAGCTGTCACTCATTAATTCCTGACAGCTGTCACTCATTCTTTATCATCGCACTCCATAAAACCCAGACGTCATCTCCACCTCATCGCCGAGATATCGTACTTCATTGGAGGTAATATCCTCAGCCATTTGTGTTTATGTTTGTTGTGTATGTTCGTTGTGCTCCTTCACAACATTAAATTGTTAATTTTTGGCTCATCTATTGACCGTTCATTTGCGCCCCCTGTTGTGGGTCCGTGTCACTTCACTTTCACAACAAGTATACTGTTGTGTGTACGTCATTGACTAAATATGCGCTACAACGCGCTCAACTTTTGTTCAGAATCAGCTTCTTATCACGGCTTTCCTCTCACTCAAACCCGCAGCTTCACAGTGCTTTAAACAGTCCACAGACTTCAATAGCGACACAAAGCATGCAGCATGCAGCAATCTATTTAAGCATAAAAATTCAAAAAGAAAAAATAATATAGCACCTTCAACTGCACCACAGACTAAAACAGTTAAATGTGGTTTATTAAACATTAGGTCTCTCTCTTCTAAGTCCCTGTTAGTAAATGATATAATAATTGATCAACATATTGATTTATTCTACCTTACAGAAACCTGGTCACAGCAGGATGAATATGTTAGTTTAAATGAGTCAACATCCCCGAGTCACACTAACTGTCAGAATGCTCGTAGCACGGGCCGAGGGGGGGATTAGCAGCAATCTTCCACTCCAGCTTATTAATTAATCAAAACCCAAACAGAGCTTTAATTAATTTGAAAGGTTGACTATTAGTCTTGTCCATCCAAATTGGAAGTCCCAAAAAACAGTTTTATTTGTTGTTATCTATTGTCCACCTGGTCGTTACTGTGAGTTTCTCTGTGAATTTTCAGACCTTCTGTCTCACTTAGTGCTTAGCTCAGATAAGATAATTATAGTGGGCAATTTTAACATCCACATAGATGCTGAGAATGACAGCCTCAACACTGCATTTAATCTATTGTTAGACTCAATTGGCTTTGCTCAAAATGTAAATGAGTCCACCCACCACTTTAATCATACTTTAGATCTTGTTTTGACTTATGGTATGGAAATTGAAGACTTAACAGTATTCCCTGAAAACCCCCTTCTGTCTGATCATTTCTTAATAACATTTACATTTACTTTAATGGACTACCCAGCAGTGGGGAATAAGTTTCATTACAGTAGAAGTCTCTTGGAAAGCGCTGTAACTAGGTTGAAGGATATGATTCCTTCTTTGTTATGTTCTCCAATGCCATATACCAACACAGTGCAGAGTAGTTACGTAAACTCTGTGAGTGAGATAGATTATCTTGTCAATAGTTTTACATCCTCATTGAGAACAACTTTGGATGCTGTAGTTCCTCTGAAAAAGAGAGCCTTAAATCAGAAGTGCCTGACTCCGTGGTATAACTCACAAACTCGCAGCTTAAAGCAGATAACCCATAAGTTGGAGAGGAAATGGCATCTCACTAATTTAGAAGATCTTCACTTAGCCTGGAAAAAGAGTCTGTTGCTCTAAAAAAAAAAAGCCCTCCGTAAAGCTAGGACATCTTACTACTCATCACTAATTGAAGAAAATAAGAACAACCCCAGGTTTCTTTTCAGCACTGTAGCCAGGCTGACAAAGAGTCAGAGCTGTATTGAGCCGAGTATTCCTTTAACTATAACTAGTAATGACTTCATGACTTTCTTTGCTAATAAAATTTTAACTGTTAGAGAAAAAATTACTCATAACCATCCCAAACACATATCGTTATCTTTGGCTGCTTTCAGTAATGCTGGTATTTGGTTAGACTCTTTCTCTCCAATTGTTCTGTCTGAGTTATTTTCATTAGTCACCTCCTCCAAACCATCAACATGTCTATTAGACCCCATTCCTACCAGGCTGCTCAAGGAAGTCCTACCATTAATTAATGCTTCGATCTTAAATATGATCAATCTATCTTTATTAGTTGGCTATGTACCACAGGCTTTTAAGGTGGCAGTAATTAAACCATTACTTAAAAAGCCATCACTTGACCCAGCTATCTTAGCTAATTATAGGCCAATCTCCAGCCTTCCTTTTCTCTCAAAAATTCTTGAAAGGGTAGTTGTAAAACAGCTAACTGATCATCTGCAGAGGAATGGTCTATTTGAAGAGTTTCAGTCAGGTTTCAGAATTCATCATAGTACAGAAACAGCATTAGTGAAGGTTACAAATGATCTTCTTATGGCCTCAGACAGTGGACTCATCTCTGTGCTTGTCCTGTTAGACCTCAGTGCTGCTTTTGATACTGTTGACCATAAAATTTTATTACAGAGATTAGAGCATGCCATAGGTATTAAAGGCACTGCGCTGCAGTGGTTTGAATCATATTTATCTAATAGATTACAATTTGTTCATGTAAATGGCGAGTCTTCTTCACAGACTAAGGTTAATTATGGAGTTCCACAAGGTTCTGTGCTTGGACCAATTTTATTCACTTTATACATGTTTCCCTTAGGCAGTATTATTAGACAGCATTGCTTAAATTTTCATTGTTACGCAGATGATACCCAGCTTTATCTATCCATGAAGCCAGAGGACACACACCAATTAGTTAAACTGCAGGAATGTCTTACAGACATAAAGGCATGGATGACCTCTAATTTCCTGCTTTTAAATTCAGATAAAACTTAAGTTATTGTACTTGGCCCCACAAATCTTAGAAACATGGTGTCTAACCAGATCCTTACGCTGGATGGCATTACCCTGACCTCTAGTAATACTGTGAGAAATCTTGGAGTCATTTTTGATCAGGATATGTCTTTCAATGCGCATATTAAGCAAATATGTAAGACTGCTTTTTTACATTTGCGCAATATCTCTAAAATTAGAAAGGTCTTGTCTCAGAGTGATGCTGAAAAACTAATTCATGCATTTATTTCCTCTAGGCTGGACTATTGTAATTCATTATTATCAGGTTGTCCTAAAAGCTCCCTGAAAAGCCTTCAGTTAATTCAAAATGCTGCAGCTAGAGTACTGACGGGGACTAGAAGGAGAGAGCATATTTCACCCATATTGGCCTCTCTTCATTGGCTTCCTGTTAATTCTAGAATAGAATTTAAAATTCTTCTTCTTACTTATAAGGTTTTGAATAATCAGGTCCCATCTTATCTTAGGGACCTCATAGTACCATATCACCCCAATAGAGCGCTTCGCTCTCAGACTGCAGGCTTACTTGTAGTTCCTAGGGTTTGTAAGAGTAGAATGGGAGGCAATAATCAGGTCCCATCTTATCTTAGGGACCTCTTATCAATCAATCAATCAATTTTATTTATATAGCACCAAATCACAACAAACAGTTGCCCCAAGGCGCTTTATATTGTAAGGCAAGGCCATACAATAATTACGTAAAAACCCCAACGGTCAAAACGACCCCCTGTGAGCAAGCACTTGGCGAAAGTGGGAAGGAAAAACTCCCTTTTAACAGGAAGAAACCTCCAGCAGAACCAGGATCAGGGAGGGGCAGTCTTCTGCTGGGACTGGTTGGGGCTGAGTGAGAGAACCAGGAAAAAGACATGCTGTGGAGGGGAGCAGAGATCAATCACTAATGATTAAATGCAGAGTGGTGCATACAGAGCAAAAAGAGAAAGAAACACTCAGTGCATCATGGGAACCCCCCAGCAGTCTAAGTCTATAGCAGCATAACTAAGGGATGGTTCAGGGTCACCTGATCCAGCCCTAACTATAAGCTTTAGCAAAAAGGAAAGTTTTAAGCCTAATCTTAAAGTAGACAGGGTGTCTGTCTCCCTGATCTGAATTGGGAGCTGGTTCCACAGGAGAGGAGCCTGAAAACTGAAGGCTCTGCCTCCCATTCTACTCTTACAAACCCTAGGAACTACAAGTAAGCCTGCAGTCTGAGAGCGAAGCGCTCTATTGGGGTGATATGGTACTATGAGGTCCCTAAGATAAGATGGGACCTGATTATTCAAAACCTTATAAGTAAGAAGAAGAATTTTAAATTCTATTCTAGAATTAACAGGAAGCCAATGAAGAGAGGCCAATATGAGTGAGATATGCTCTCTCCTTCTAGTCCCCGTTAGTACTGTAGCTGCAACATTTTGAATTAACTGAAGGCTTTTCAGGGAACTTTTAGGACAACCTGATAATAATGAATTACAATAGTCCAGCCTAGAGGTAATAAATGCATGAATTAGTTTTTCAGCATCACTCTGAGACAAGACCTTTCTAATTTTAGAGATATTGTGTAAATGCAAAAAAGCAGTCCTACATATTTGTTTAATATGCGCTTTGAATGACATATCCTGATCAAAAATGACTCCAAGATTTCTCACAGTATTACTAGAGGTCAGGGTAATGCCATCCAGAGTAAGGATCTGGTTAGACACCATGTTTCTAAGATTTGTGGGGCCAAGTACAATAACTTCAGTTTTATCTGAGTTTAAAAGCAGGAAATTAGAGGTCATCCATGTCTTTATGTCTGTAAGACAATCCTGCAGTTTAGCTAATTGGTGTGTGTCCTCTGGCTTCATGGATAAAGCTGGATATCATCTGCGTAACAATGAAAATTTAAGCAATGCTGTCTAATAATACTGCCTAAGGGAAGCATGTATAAAGTGAATAAAATTGGTCCTAGCACAGAACCTTGTGGAACTCCATAATTAACCTTAGTCTGTGAAGAAGATTCCCCATTTACATGAACAAATTGTAATCTATTAGATAAATATGATTCAAACCACCGCAGCGCAGTGCCTTTAATACCTATGGCATGCTCTAATCTCTGTAATAAAATTTTATGGTCAACAGTATCAAAAGCAGCACTGAGGTCTAACAGAACAAGCACAGAGATGAGTCCACTGTCTGAGGCCATAAGAAGATCATTTGTAACCTTCACTAATGCTGTTTCTGTACTATGATGAATTCTAAAACCTGACTGAAACTCTTCAGATAGACCATTCCTCTGCAGATGATCAGTTAGCTGTTTTACAACTACCCTTTCAAGACGTTTTGAGAGAAAAGGAAGGTTGGAGATTGGCCTATAATTAGCTAAGATAGCTGGGTCAAGTGATGGCTTTTTAAGTAATGGTTTAATTACTGCCACCTTAAAAGCCTGTGGTACATAGCCAACTAATAAAGATAGATTGATCATATTTAAGATCGAAGCATTAAATAATGGTAGGGCTTCCTTGAGCAGCCTGGTAGGAATGAGGTCTAATAGACATGTTGATGGTTTGGATGAAGTAACTAATGAAAATAACTCAGACAGAGCAATCTGAGAGAAAGAGTCTAACCAAATACCGGCATCACTGAAAGCAGCCAAAGATAACGATACGTCTTTGGGATGGTTATGAGTAATTTTTTCTCTAATAGTTAAAAAAGTTATGAAGTCATTACTAGTTAAAGTTAAAGGAATACTCGGCTCAATAGAGCTCTGACTCTTTGTCAGCCTGGCTACAGTGCTGAAAAGAAACCTGGGGTTGTTCTTATTTTCTTCAATTAGTGATGAGTAGTAAGATGTCCTAGCTTTACGGAGGGCTTTTTTATAGAGCAAGTTAGTACCATATCACCCCAATAGAGCGCTTCGCTCTCAGACTGCAGGCTTACTTGTAGTTCCTAGGGTTTTTAAGAGTAGAATGGGAGGCAGAGCCTTCAGCTTTCAGGCTCCTTTCCTGTGGAACCAGCTCCCAATTCGGATCAGCGAGACAGACACCCTCTCTGCTTTTAAGATTAGGCTGCTATAGACTTAGACTGCTGGGGGGTTCCCCTTGATGCACTGAGTGTTTCTTTCTCTTTTTGCTCTGTATGCACCACTCTGCATTTAATCATTAGTGATTGATCTCTGCTGTCTTCCACAGCATGTCTTTTTCCTGATTCTCTCCCCTCAGCCCCAACCAGTCCCAGCAGAAGACTGCCCCTCCCTGAGCCTGGTTCTGCTGGAGGTTTCTTCCTGTTAAAAGGGAGTTTTTCCTTCCCACTGTCGCCAAGTGCTTGCTCACAGGGGGTCGTTTTGACCGTTGGGGTTTTTCTGTAATTATTGTATGGCTTTTGCCTTGCAATATAAAGCGCCTTGGGGCAACTGTTGTTGTGATTTGGTGCTATATAAATAAAATTGATTTGATTTGATAACTCATACCAAGTAGTGCTATCCGCAGTGTGTTATGAAAATGGCAGCAGGTGATGAAAGGTATGCAGCCGACAGTAAATGTTTGTCCTGTGCCCTTAAATACACAAGGGGGTACAACCCTCCCACCCATTATTAGAATAGAGAAAGGGATGATACACCCATTTTGTATAACTAAAGGCTCAGCAGCACAATACATAAGTAATTGGCAGGTCGGGATGGCCAAATCAAAACACCCTATACAGTGTACGCAAAAGAAACAAGAGTATAAACCGGCCCAAACATCATGGAATATTACTGTATGTCACACCCTGCCTACAGCAGGCATACAGTGTGAACAAGTAGTACCGGCCACAGGGGGATCTGTAATTGGAATGAATCTCACCCATGCTTCATGGATATCTATCCCAAATGTAGCTAATGGGACGGTACCCTTAGCTGATATTTTTTGGACATGCGGACAAAAAAAAAGAAACTTGTCATCTCTGTCCCCTAATTGGAAAGGCCTTTGTGCCCCTGTAATCCTCACAGGAGCAATAACAGTAATTGAAATGCTACGTTCAACACAAACCATACCCCAGAAACTTCATAAGAAAAGAGGACTAATGACACTCAATATAGACCACAACATCACAGTTAAGGATGGGGTACTAGAAGGGATACCCCGACAATTAGAAGCCATAGACAGTAGAAGAGTTAAAGCAGACGAAGATTGGGACAAATGGGGATGGATAGCAGCTCTGTTCGGGGTTGCCCCAAAAGTTCGTTCTAGGCTCCAGGAGGTGCAGTGGATTAATTACCTGTGGTATAATCAACAAAGATACTTGAATTGGACATTAGCAGCTGTAAGCTTTATCAGAACAACTGCATGCCACCTCACTAATGACAATGCAAAACAGATTAGCTATCGAAGTGATGATGGCTGATGAGCAAGGAGTCTGCATCATGATTGAAGCAACAGAATGTTGCACAGCTATACCCATGCATACGGGGGAAGATGGAAATTTAACCGAACTCCTAATCGAACTCGAAGAGTTTCAACAAGAGCTATTAAGTAACTCCGTAGGAGGGAGGAACGGAACTGATGAGACCTCTGGAAATACCTTAAGAGATAGAGTAAATGTTGGCCCACTGTTCACGCTTTTTGGGGCTTTAAGGAAAGGGTGGATATCATGGAAGGACTAGTTATATCAGATGGGTGTGGTCTTGGCGCTAATAGGAGTGGCTATCTTGCTAGTAGTATGTTGTGGTATTCCCTTCCTAAAATTTCTGGTTAATAAGTTGATTGCATCCACAGTAGGACAACTCCCCCTTTTAGCCATCCAAGCCCTAGTGTTGCGTGGGCCGCTGAAGAGGAGGTACTGCTGGCCCACCACCACCAGAGGGCGCCCTGCCTGGAGTGCGGGCTCCAAGCACCAGAGGGCGCCGCCGCCTCACGGGAGCAGCTACGGTGACAGCTGTCACCCATCACCTGAGACAGCTGACGGCAATCATCAGTGGGGTATATCAGCAGGACGGCACCTCCACCTCATTGCCGAGATATCGTTTCTACCGGAGAGGTAACATATCGAAGCTAACGGAGTGTATCTTTTTGGATTGTGCTAGTTTGTGGATTACTATTCCAATGAGAGGTGGAGGTAACTTCCCTGCTGTTCGGAGTCCTGGGTGCAAACGCACCCCCATCTAACTGTCCTTTGTTCCTCGCCAGCAGTACCAGGTCCGACATGCGGAGGCAGTGGCCACCTGGGAGTTCGGGACTTGGCGGTTCCAGTATTCCCGGGGTCCTGTGGCGGAGGAAGCCGTGTGGTTCCGGTCTTACCTTGGAGAGGCGTCTCCTATCTTCGAGCCTGCCCACACGACACTTTTGTGAATTGACTGTTGTTCATTTCCGTGATTGGTTGTATTCGTTGTGCACATTCACAACAGTAAAGCGTTGTTATTTTGACTTACTCCATTGTCCGTTCATTTGCGCCCCCTGTTGTGGGTCCGTGTTCCTACACTTTCACAACACCTAGGTGAAAACACGTATGAAATTGGCAGAGAACCAGAATATATGGAAATGGATGAAATACCAAATGTCCTCCCTGACACCCCCAACTATCTGACATTGTGGCATATACCCCAACAAGTGACAGGGAGGACAGGGATGGACACAATTTAGTGGTGTTGTAGACGAGGGAGAAGACATGCATGCACATTTACATTTACACACATGCACCCACAACAATGAGGGATAGGATAGACCAGGGGTGGCCAAGTTCGGTCTTCGAGAGCCACATCCCTGACACGCTTAATTGTCTCCCTGCTCCAACACACCTGAATCCAATGAAAAGCTCATTAAAGGTCTGCTAACGAGTCTTTCATTGGATTCAGGTGTGTTGAAGCAGGGAGACAGCTAAGAGTGTCAGGAATGTGGCTCTCGAGGACCGAACTTGGCCACCCCTGGGATAGACAATGTCTGAAAGAATGACATGGAGATATAGTAATGACTGTATATGTATATATTAATAGGACACAGAAGTATGGCTGAGAGACCAGACTCCTCTGACCTGGAACTTATTCCTGATCTGCCTCTACCAAGTGTGGTTGATCTCTCAGACTTATCTGGAGGAGAGGATCCAATAGAGGGCCAGTCGAGCCAAGGTGGGTCGCCACAGCCGCCAACCATCCGGCAGCTGTGCCAGCTGGCGTCAGAAGAACCCCTATTGCTTCGGCATCAAGCGACGAGGGCTCCACCGATTCAGCCTGCACCAAGAAACGGCCAAGGGACTCCGCCATTGTTTGAAGGACCTTTTGGTCTCTGGGAACCACCCCCTCCGCAGATGCTATGGAGACAGTCACATGTGCTGGCAGCAGCGGTACCTACGAGGGGAGGTAGCCAATGTCGGCCATATGTGGCAGAAGCCCGAGTGCACCCTCGACCTAACCCACAGCAAGGACCTGTCCCCAACTTCCCTTCCCCAATGCAGGGAAGGGGTTTTGAACAGCCCAATGCCTCTGGAGGAGGACCAGCACGGGTTGACCTCGGCACACTTCACCCACCAGGACAACAGGGAACCCTGTACAGACTGCTGAATGCCTATAATGTCCCAACAACTTGCTCATGCAACATCGACAATACTCCTCCTGTACGCGAGATGCCTCCCACCTTGTTGCTCCTGTCCCCTGGACTGCACGACTTTAATCTGATCATGGTCACCCCACTGGACATGGCAATCCTGTCCCGAGAGCTCAAGCTTCCCCAGGAACTTGCTCCAAAGACCATGAATCATGTTGCTGTCTGCTGTGTGTGCGCGCATATGCGCTCAGTCTCCACCCACCTGATTTCACTCACTGTGCGCACTGATAGGAATGAAATAAATTTTTTTTAAAAAACAACGCGACCCCGACGTGTGGTTTTTGAAGGTACAATGTGAGCAGTCAGATCACATCAGAGCATCGGGCCGTACAGTGTGAGAACATGAATCATGCGCTCTGAACTTTTAAACCCTGTGCAGAGTTGTGCTCCACTGCAAATGGCAGTGTGTCTTGGTGGCTTTTCTACTTATCTCACTTCATGAAAGCATTTAATTTTCTTCAATAACTTTGGAGATTTTATTAAATATTCTGGTTAAATAAATACCCAAATACTTATTGAGTGTTTTTAGAAAAAAAGGTGATGTAACAGTGGTAAACATACCACTGACCCAGCTTTTTTGAAACGTGTTGCAGGCATCCATTTAAAAATGAGCAAATATTTGCACAAAAACAATAAAGTTTATCAGTTTGAACTTTAGATAGCTGTGTGTGATGTGCGTCTGTTGTGCTCCACTGCAAATGGCAGTGTGTCTTGGTGGCTTTTCTACTTTTTATCTCACTTCATGAAAGCATTTTATTTTCTTCAACAACTTTGGAGATTTTATTAAATATTCTGGTTAAATAAATTTCAGTTATTTGCATTACTTTCTGATGATATTTTGAATTCTGTACCTGCAATATAGGGGTGTCCATCATTCTGACCTGGACTATCCACAGTATATCTCAAAGTGTAGCACAGCGTGACATTAAATCATGATTTTCTTTTCTAAAAAGTGTGTGTATTTGTGACTTTTCATGTTCTTTAGTGGTACTAGATCTCCTGAGGACTCTTGGAATGATTGCATCAAACGGGCAGTTAGTTTGGGAGACTGAGATGAGGAATATCTCTCACATTGTGAGGGAGCGTCAGCTTCCACATTTTGACCAGGTGGCACATTTCTCTGGTCCCAATCCAGCACACAGGTACCTGACTGTTGAGGACCCCAGCAGCTGGAAAATACCAAGGGGACACCCTTGGTTCCCCAGCTGCAGTAGACAGATGTTACAACCCCAATTCCAATGAAGTTGGGACGTTGTGTAAAATGTAAATAAAACAGAATACAATGATTTGTAAATCCTCTTCAACCTATATTCAATTGAATACACCACAAAGACAATATATAATTTTTAAACTAATAAACTTTATTGTTTTGTGCAAATATTTGCTCATTTTGAAATGAATGCCTGCAACACGTTTCAAAAAAGCTGTAGTAACTATCTGGATGGTCTTTTCCCTCTTGTCTGGAGGACACGACATCCATAATTTCCAAAAACAATTTGAAATGTGGACTCATCAGACCACAGCACACTTTTCCACTTTGCGTCTGTCCATTTCAAATGAGCTTGTGCTCAGAGAAGGTGGCGGCGTTTGTGGATGTTGTTGATGTATGGCTGTTGCTTTGCATGGTAGAGTTTTAACTTGCACTTGTAGATGTAGTGACAAACTGTGTTAACTGACAGTGATTTTCTGAAGTGTTCCTGAGCCCGTGCGGTAAGATCCTTTACACAATGATGTCGGTTTTTCATGCAATGTCGCCTGAGGGATCGAAGGTCAGGGTCATTCAATGTTGGTTTTCTGCCTTGCCGCTTACGTGTAGAAAGTTCTCCAGATTCTCTGAATCTTCTGATTATATTATGGACTGTTGATGATGGTAACCTGAAATTCCTTGCAATTGAACGTTGAGAAAAATTGTTCTTAAACTGTTGGACTATTTTTTCATGCAGTTGTTCACAAAGTGGTGATCCGCACCCCATCTTTGCTTGTGAATGGCTGAGACTTTTGGGGATGCTATATATACCAAATCATGACACTCAAAATTAGTATCCTCAGTTCCCAAATACTTATTGTTTTTAGAAAGAAAGGTGATGTAACACAGTGGTAAACATACCACTGACCCAGCTTTTTTGAAATGTGTTGCAGGCATCCATTTAAAAATGAGCAAATATTTGCACAAAAACAATAAAGTTTATCAGTTTGAACTTTAGATATCTTGTCTTTGTGGTGTATTCGATTGAATATAGGTTGAAGTAGACTTGCAAATCATTGTATTCTGTTTTTATTTACATTTCAAATAACGTCCCAACTTCATTGGAATTGGGGTTGTACAAATCCTTGTTACAGGTTGATAATACGCATATTGTAATATTGTACAAGATTGACACATCTTGCTGGAGTCACTGCCAGTTTCATGAGTTTCATGAAATCAATTACCACATACTGTTGAACTTTTGGATGAAATTTTGTATTTTATGTTGTGGACCAGTGCATGCATTGTCCCAACTTCATTGGAACTGGGGTTGTACTTTCCATAGGTGGGGATGGAGCCCTTATCTGTCTAGGTGGTTGCCATCCAGGAACCCAGGTGGTTCTGTGGTGTGGTGGGTGCGGCAGTACCTGACCTGAGCTGACCTTTTGTCTCCGCAGCATCTTATGCAGAGAACATAGAAATAATCATGCTTCATGTTGATCAGGATCCAGATTTGGATTTATGGCAGATTTTTTGCTTTCCTGTGAGTTGTGTGGAACCAGACGACACCTTAAACTCTCCATTTTGTTGTTTTGACATCAGGGAAACAGCTGCTATTCATTATTCATGTTTAAACTTTGTGCAAACCTTTATATATGATTCTGATTGTTTTGTGCCCTGACGGTTTCTTTTTTCTTCCCCCTCAGTGTTTGTCGTCAGGTTGTTCAGGGTGAACTGAAGGCCACACAAACTAACTGTTATGCTGTTCTGTTACCAGCTGTGGAAGTTTGGGCTCGTGCACACTCATTAGGATGCTGGTTTGTACGTCCACCAGCAGCCACAGAGATGAGCCTTCAGTAATACACAGTTTCACCACATGATGGTGCTACAGAGCTGTGACGTACTCTGTTGTGCAGCAAGAATCTGAATATTTGCCAAATTGAACCTCAGTCCTGCTACACATTCTGAAAATATTTATTGACACTGTTGATTTGCATGTATGGACAATGCTTTTTTTTTTTTTTTTTTAATTATTATTTATGTCAGTTTTAGATGAAGAATACCTTAAATAATTTATATTTTCGCTACTACTGTTCCTGTCCATCCCGTCCTCTGTCTTCCTGTTACTCCTGCTCCCCCTGAGTGAGGAGTTGTACAGTCTGATGGTCTGAGGGACAAAGGAGTTTTTCAGTCTGGTGGTCCTGCACTTGGGAAGGAGCAGTCTGTGGCTGAAGAGGCTCCTCTGGATGCTGATGACGGTGTGCAGAAGGCATTGTCCATATGTCCAGCAGTTTGTCCCATATTCTCTTCTCTGCCACAGTCAGAGATTCCAACTTCATCCCAACCACAGAGCCAGCCCACCTGATCAGTTTGTCCAGCCTGGATGTGTCCTTCTTGGACACTTCCACATTACCAGTGTTAATTCACTATAGTACTAATCAGGTACCTGCTCTGCTTTACTTCTGAGATCTGACGATGATGTACAGTATAAACTCTCAGGTCCAAATAAACTCATGTGTTCTTACGTAGGTCGACTCTCGTCATTCAACAGTTGGTGGAGCTGAATCCTTCACAAAATATATTCAGTGTCCTCTGGATTCTGAGCATTTGTCCATTCTGCTGCAGCATTTCTTACATGATGTTAATCACGTGCACGTATACAAGAAACATCAACTGTACAGACAACATGATGCAAAGTGTCTAAGTCTGGAGGAAAACAAAGGTCCATGATTTAAATTCAGTTTATTGTGATGATAAATATTTAATGCTTAAGAGCAGCCTGGGTCACTTTGAAATCCCTGTCACTGTCTGCAATAAACTCTTGATTTACTCTCAACACCTGTGTCAAAATCCTGGCTGTGAACTGGGCTTTGTCTCTTTCTTTCTTGAAAGCAGCCGCCCTGCCTTCAATCCCATGATGCAGCTCTGCAATCTGCAAGACACAAAGACAAACTGTTGACACAAACAAACAGTCTGCTGACATCATTTACAATAATATTTAATAGTTTAAAAAATATATATATATTTTTTCAAAGTTTACCTCTTTGTCTTTTTTGCTGATGACCTGCAGCAGCTCCTGGATGGTCTTTGCGAACTTGATCCCATTTTTCTTCTCAGCGCTGAGTTCATTTTTTATTTCCTCCAACTTTCCACACAGAGTCTGAGCACATAAAGAAGCAGTGACGTCACTGTGAGAAAACTCTCCATCTGAATTTAGTGTGAAAGAACAAACTGGTGTGTCCATGTACCTTGTTCTGATTCTGTGTGTCTTCCAGAGCTTTCATCAGGTTCATGAACAGTTCTTCAAATAGCGGTTCATTCTGAGCTTTGGACTCATGAACCTCAGTCTGTTTTTAAGTAGATCAACAGAAAAAAACACAGAAGAGAACATGTATTAAAGTAAAAAATAAAAAAAGAAATAAACTTCCAAACAAACAAATGCAAATGTCACAGCTGTTCTTCTTCCATGTGAGATGTTCAGACTGCAGACACACCCACACAAAAAGTCCAAAAACACTCTGAATGACAGATACACACTGTCCACTGATGTCTGTCAGCTTAACAGTCATGAGACATTTGTCCATCATTTTCAATCAGTGTATAAATAGTTGGACAGTGATACAGTTTTTGTAGTGTGCACATGTACATGCACATTCAGTTTACCGTGATGAGTTGTTCCTCCATGTCATTTTGATTGTGGTCCATGTTCGTGTCACCACGTCGACTTGTCTGCAGCTGTCTGAGCAGAACTGCAGTCATCTTCTACAAACAGAGAGGACAATAGAAGACAAACTTCACTGACAAAGTAAAATCTAAGGATAAAGTATTTGTACGTGTGCATGTTGATAATGTGTCAGAATGTCAAAAACACACTAATCAGAGCAGAAGCTGTGTGAATGTGATGCTCAATGTCAGTTTACCTCCATATCCTTTGTCCTGTCCTGCAGCGTCCTCATTTGAACTGTGAAGTCCTGGAGGAGGAAAAGTCAAAAATTAACTTTCACAAATGGTTCAATACAGCGACATGAAAAAGCTTGAATCAAAGATATGTGGAAACAAAAACATTTCTACGTCACTGAATATGTCTTGGAGTTCATTTACATCAATCATTCAAACAAGGAGACTTACTGGGAAAAAGGCAACAAGATCTCATGCCAAGTCCATGACGGCATCACGAAAAGTGATTTAATTGATTAATTTGTGACACCATCAGGAAATATAATAGATGTTCACAATGGGATCAGAAAATTGGGTTTGACATGGGGGAGGAAGGGGCATTTTGTGTTAGTTAGGGTTAAAATTAATGAGTGACAGGTGACTCTTACATTTACAGCTTCACAGTCTTTCCTTTTCTGCTGTCGAAGGTCCTTCAGTTCCTCCTCCAGCTGCTCATTTTTCTCCATCAGGTCAGTCAGCTGCTGCTCCTTTTTTTTAACGTCAAGCTGGAGCCTTTGGACCTCCAGGACCTTGGACAGATGTTGGTCCTGAATCTGGACCAGCTCCATGTCCTTTTCCCTCAAAAGATTATGGAGGTCCTCATCAACCTGACAGAGATACAGTTTGTTAAAAACTGAATTTTGCACACACACACACACACACACACACACACACACACACACACACACATATATTTATATATGTGTGTGTACTCGCTAACAGTTCTTCCTCGTCACTCTTTTTTCAGTAACTATCAGCACATTTATCAAAGTAGTTTAAACAGAATCCTTACTAGTGATACCAGGTGCTGCACTCGTAGCACCAAAGTACCAACTAGTTTTTGAGGCACCAGTTGCCAAACTTGTAACACTCAAAGTCTCACTAGTTAACTAGTGACAGGCAGAAACTGAGATGTTAACTAGTAAATCACAGAGGTGTCAAATGAATAATCAGTCAGAGATTTGAGATCATGAACATTTTCCATTCTAACGTCCACACACCCCTGTTTGGAAAACGTCCTCAGTGGAGTCTGCAGACGTCTGCTGTTGGTGTTTCTCCAGCTCATGAATTCGGAGCTTGAGAGAGAAATTTTCCCTCTTCAGATCTGCGAGTTCCTGCAGATAAAACAGAAACATTTTAATGAGCACAAACACACAAAAACCAACAACATTAATGTTGAAAAGTTTGAGCCAAAATCTGAATCGGTAACAATAATTTGGGTCAAAGAATAAAAGCAGTTCAACATTTTATCCTCATGATTCCCCTTAAAATCACAAAACCTGTTTGCTTCTAGTGGAGTTTAACTGCATAAACTTGTGTTGACAAAGTCAGAGATTTAATCAGCTAATGTTAACAGCATTAAAGTACAAATAAATAAAAAGAAGCAAAGCTGCTGGAATATTCCAATCACTTACATTGTGATACATCTTCATGCTGAGCCTTTCCATAGCTGGAGCAAAATCCAAGAAGGAAGCTGCAGAAAATAAAGAAAAATATCAAATAGGTTTTATTATTTCATTCACAACATGTAAAAAGTCAGAGATGCACAAGACCACTGAATTTGAATAATGTCTGAATTTTGCAGTCAAAACAACATTTCTTGTTCTTAATGACTGTGAGTAGATTTCACTGGAACAGAATCTGTGTGAAATTTAATTTGTCTGTGATCAGACGACTGACAGGTTCAAGGTCAGTTCCTGGTTATTGACAAACTGAATGAAATGCCAAGAAAAAAAAAAAAACTTACAAAAAGTAATTTTTCTTCCAAGATTGAAGTTTTAGTTCAATCGGTTGAAAACATTTTAAAAACTCCCAAACAAACACACTGAACATGATCACCTTTACATGTCTAACAGTAACCACAGGATACTTTGGCACTGTTTGGCCACCATAAAGAATCAAATCTGACTGAGCTTGAAGGTCACATTCAAGGATCAGCCCAACATGAAGCCCTGAACAAAAACTCTCATTCTACTGCAAAATACCTCATATGTCACAACATCCAGTCATTTTAATGAGAATTTATTCAGTTAAAACAAACAAAACCATTTTAATAAAAGAAATTTCAAAGCTGCATGAAAAGTGTAACTACATTTAATTTTAATGTGTTTCATGTTT
This sequence comes from Thalassophryne amazonica, assembly GCF_902500255.1. Lineage (NCBI taxonomy): Eukaryota > Metazoa > Chordata > Actinopteri > Batrachoidiformes > Batrachoididae > Thalassophryne > Thalassophryne amazonica. The sequence goes on along the minus strand of NC_047109.1, from coordinate 53,195,360 downwards.
TTAATCACCTGAGAGAATGAATGTTCACTGCAAATCAACTCAATATTACTGGAGTTCAAAACAACATAAGTTATTAAAATGTTTTCCACCAGTGTTTAAATAATCAATTAGCAAAAAAAAAAAAAAAAAAAAAAGATCATCAGCTATCTTAGTGATCGCTTAATTCAAATGTGACAGAGTATGTGACAGATTAAAAACAAAAATATATTTATAAATAACTGTACCTGTCGCACTGTTGAATCTACAAGTGGCAAGAAAATATTTAATTGTCGATGCAGCTGATGTAGAAATTAAGACTCTTTCTGTTTACAAACAAACAACTGTGTCTCTGATCACCAAAGAATCACAACTGACCACTGACTCATCATAAAGTGGTGGAACAAGAGCATAAGTGTCATAAAGACAACAAAGCTTTTGATCAGTGTATCCTAGCAACAACCTCCCCCCCCCCACACACATCTTTTTCTTTTTTTTTTTTTACACACTTGCATTTTAAATATAATAATTATTAATTATTATTGTTTGTTTTGGCACATGAAACTTTAAAACACTGAACAATTTCAGCTCAACATGAAATCCTGAAGAAAAACACATTACTTAATATGTTACATCACTGGATCTTTTTTTTTTTTAGATAATTTCCACCTACAGTCTAATTTTAGTACATTTGGAAATTATGATTGAAAGTACTTAAAAGTTCACAAGATTTTAAATCCTGAAAATTAAAAATTACGTGAAAAGTGCAACTCAATGCATGTTCACTGAAAATCAACGTGTTAAATAAAAACAGTCAATCAGCTAGAAAAATCATAAGATATCTGAATAATCATTTAATGTATTAATTTTAAAGGAGAATTTGACTGTTTCCATGTTTTGAACTTTGCTAATTTTTTCGATTTTAACCTGTTAGCTAAAATGTGAAGATTCTGCATTTAAAGACATTTTAAGATCATTTATTAATTTCTCATACATTAAATGATTAATTATAAAATGAATTCAGATTCTCGTCAGCAGCAACAACTAATAAAACACACAGTGAGGCAGAACCAAAGCTTTAAACTGACTGTACCTGTTACGTTTGTTGAATCTGAAACTGGACACAAACTGATTTTGTTGTTGATGCAGCGATGAAGAAATCAACACTGTTTGTGTTTAGGACCAAAGAACTATGTCTCTACTCAGCCAACAACCACAAAAGTGACCACTTACACAAAGTGGTGGCAGCAAAGACAACAAAGCTTTTGAATATTGAATGACGTCATACAGCGTCATAAAGAGATGAAACGGTTCAATGTTGCCTAGCAACCCCCCACCACCACCATACAGACTTTAGCATTTAAATTTTTTGCCTTTACATTTTAAACATTGAGGTGTAATAAATAACGTGGAAAATAGGATTAAAAGGATTATTCCAGATTATTTCAAGAGGAGCGTAAATCCATTGGTGACAAACTCATTTCTAAAGTTGTTTGTCCAAATGCTCTTGCCGTACTCAGCAATGCAAATCTGAGAAAGTTTTCCCCAAGAACTTTTTTTTTTTAATTATTTGTTTTTTTTGTGGGGTTTTTTTTCATTTGTGATGCCAAGGTCATTGTTGCATAATTCTGGCAGTTATATTATTAAACTCATGTGCAGTTCTCCAGACACATTTATCACACTATATCGTGTTGTGTGTCTTCATGATTGATGTAAATGAAGTCCAACACATATTCAGTGACTTGGACTGTATTTGACTTGTCCACCAGGGGGCGCAAACCAGTTAATTTCTGAATGTCAGTCACAAACCCACATACGAGGTCTGTTAGAAAAGTAACGGACCTTTTTATTTTATGCAAAAAAATATATGGATTTGATTCATATGTTTTTACGTCAGCCAAGCTTGAACCTTTGTGCGCATGCGTGAGTTTTTTCACGCCTGTCGGTTGCATCATTCGCCTGTGAGCAGACTTTGTGTGAGCACTGGTCCACCCCTCTCGTCGGATTTTTATTGCCAATAAATGTCTGAACGATTTGGAGCTTTGCTGCATCAATTTTTTCCAGAAACTGTGAGAGACCTCCAGGTGGACAGCATTTGGAAAATTCTGTTGGCTTTCAGGGACGATTTTATGGGGATTACACAGATTAAGGAGTGCTCCAGCCGGTTTAAAGACCGCCCACAGCTGCTGAGAGTGCGCCACGCTCCGAGTGCCGATCGACAGGCTGAATCAACCAGATCATTTCCAGCGTGAAGGCTTTGTTGATCCGGGACGTCGTCTGACTTACACAAAAATGGCAGGAGACGTGGACATCAGTACTTTTTTGGCACATTCCACTGTTACAGGAGTTTTTTTCATGGAAAGAAAAGCGGACGGATGCGCCACCGTGCCATTCATGGCGCGGCACAAAACCACCTCCGTGTTGGTCTCACAGGACGGCTTTCAGATGGCTTTCAGACGGCTGTCGGTGGGTTTTCAGTCGTGTGACTAACCGAGAAATTGTGGATGAGCCTGGACATCATCATCATCAATTTCATCAATTTTATTTCTATAGCGACAAATCACAACAAGCAGTTGCCCCAAGGCACTTTATATTGTAAGGCAAGGCCATACAATAATTACGTAAAAACCCCAACGGTCAAAACGACCCCCTGTGAGCAAGCACTTGGCGACAGTGGGAAGGAAAAACTCCCTTTTAACAGGAAGAAACCTCCAGCAGAACCAGGCTCAGGGAGGGGCAGTCTTCTGCTGGGACTGGTTGGGGCTGAGGGAGAGAACCAAGAAAAAGACATGCTGTGGAGGGGAGCAGAGATCAATCACTAATGATTAAATGCAGAGTGGTGCATACAGAGCAAAAAGAGAAAGAAACACTCAGTGCATCATGGGAACCCCCCAGCAGTCTAAGTCTATAGCAGCATAACTAAGGGATGGTTCAGGGTCACCTGATCCAGCCCTAACTATAAGCTTTAGCAAAAAGGAAAGTTTTAAGCCTAAAGCCTTTTTTGCTAAAGCTTATAGTTATGCCAGAACATGTCCTGTGAGGCTTCATCACGGCGTTGCTTTGCGCCATGCGGCACCGCCGCGACGCGCGAAATTCCTCCACTCCTCTTTCCATGACAAAAACTCCTGTAACAGTGGAATGTGCCGTTCATTTCCAAACTGGATGCTGTGTTTTATCCGGGACGTCCTCTGACTAGCACAGGAATTGCGGAAGACGTGGACATCAGCACTTTTTTGGCACATTGAGACAGACGTGCGGAGGAATTCTGCGCGTCGCGGTGGAGCTGCATGGCGCAAAGCAACGCCATGATGAAGCCTCACAGGACATGTTCTGGCATGTCCACCTCATCCACAATTTTTCGGTTAGTCACACGACTGAAAACCCCCTGACAGCCGTCTGAAAGCCATCTCAAAGCCGTCCTGTGAGACCAACACGGAGGTGGTTTTGTGCCGCGCCATGAACGGCACGGTGGCACATCCGTCCGGTTTTCTTTCCATGAAAAAAACTCCTGTAACAGTGGAATGTGCCGAAAAAGTACTTATGTCCACGTCTCCTGCCATTTATGTGTAAGTCAGACGACGTCCCGGATCAACAAAGCCTTCACGTTGGAAATGATCTGGTTGTTTCAGCAGGGTTTGAGCCTGTCGATCAGTGCTCAGAGCGTGGCGCGCTCTCAGCAGTTGTGGGCGGTCTTTAAACCGGCTGGAGCACTCCTTAATCTGTGTAATCCCCATAAAATCGTCCCTGAAAGCCATTTGAATTGTCCGAATGGTGTCCACCTGGAGGTCTCTCACAGTTTCTGGAAAAAATTGATGCAGCAAAGCTCCAAATCGTTCAGACATTTATTCGCAATAAAAATTCGACGAGAGGGGTGGACCACTGCTCACACAAAGCCTGCTCACAGGCAAATGACGCAACCGACAGGCGTGAAAAAACTCACACATGCGCACAAAGGTTCAAGCTTGGCTGATGCAATCACACGTGATTCAAATCCATATGGTTTTTGAAAAAAATAAAAAGGTTGGATACTTTTCTAACAGACCTTGTACATGAGAAGGTTTGAATGAGGAAGATTATTCTGCATGTTTGTCCAACAGAGCATCCAGATAAAAAATAGTTTCCATCCTGGATCAGTTGAGATCCAAATGAACAACAACCACCACCAGGGTGTTGGTGCAAACCCTGTTACTTTTTGATGAATAATGGAGTCTGAATAGGCAGCAGAGGAGGAAGGTCAGAAGTGTGGAGGTCAGAAGATGGAACCTTGGAGTTCACAACTCAACAGAGTGTGAACAGCAAAAACCAACTAACTTAGTTTACTTGATGACACCATCTTCAAGTAACTTCTTCTGATGGTCATTTTTGATACCAGTTCTGCAGGACATCCAAGTCTTGCTGTAACCTGTCAGTCTTTAACTCAGTGAAATCTTGGTGTCATCTGCAAAGATCAGAATCTGTCAGTGGACGACTTCCAGCATTTTGTGAACAAAAATAATGAACAAGAAGGCTCAAGACATTTCCTTCAAGATGTCACTAAAATCTTCTGACAATTCTGAAGGACACTTTATAGTAAAACCTGTTGTCTTTGTCCTTGTACAAATTCAGTGTCCAGTCCATTGCTTACTTTGGATTTCATAGTTTTCCACCTTAAATATGAACATCCTCAGAGGTCAGGTCAGGTCAGGGAGCATGAGCTCATGCTGCATGTTACCAAATCCACCACACTACAGACCATAATGATCATCTGCTGCAGCCAGGTGGAACGTGGGCATCTCCTTGGCTTTCTCCAGCCACTGGGGTCAACAGCCAGTAACTGGAAACGTTAAGGGGGTACCATGTATCCAGAGCTGGCCCAAGGCATACCCCAACTACGTGGTCACTTAGGGCCTCCATGCCACCAGGGGGCCCCGAGAGCACCGAGACGTTGTGATAAAAAAGTAAATATATACATGAAATTAAAATAATATTGAATAATTTAAATGGAATTGTATTACACCCGAAAAAAATAAATTCATTTTGATAAAATACCAATACTAGGTTAATTGATGCCTCCTGTTGGCTGATGCCACCGTTGGGCAAATTTAGATGCACCGCTTGGGTCAGGTGGTTGATGACTAATCGTGAGGAATGAAGTGAGTGCAAGTCATGTCTCAGAAAAGAAATTATCCCTCTGGAGCGGAGAAAAGAAAAAAGAAGAAGTTGGAAGACGAGAAAAAACAACAAGACAAAGGTAGGTTTGCATGTCCAATATTACAATTTTTGTTGTCATTATTTGCGAAATGCTCTGTTTGTTTAGTGTAAAGTGCTTTAGGTGTCTTAAAGTCAGAGGCGATTGCTCTGATGCCGCGTTCACACTGGGTGCGACGCGAGCGACTGCAGCCACAGGTTGCCATGTAATCCCTATGTAAGGACGCGTTTTGGTGCCAAACCACGCAGCTGCACGCAATGGACGCGAGTGAAGTGATTTTGAGTGTTTTGCACGTTTGTGGCACGATATTGCGTCGCGTCATGTCACGTTGCCCTCCTCCCCAAGTTCAAAAATCTGAACTTTTTCATCTCATCGCGCCGCGATGACCAATCAGGGACTGAATATGTAGTGACGTGGAGATGTCTGGAGTTTGACTGAAGATGTGAACATGTCCTGTATCTGGTAGCAGCCTGTGAGCAGGACTTATGTCTCTTTTGTCCTTTATTTCACAATCATGACAGAGTTTTTGGAGCGAGCAGCAGCACCACAGCAGCGGGGAGCGGAGTTTCTTTTTATTTTTATTTTACGTGCACGCGCGCGAATCGTCCTGGAGATTATTTTACTTATTAACTACACAGCTGTATAATAAAGCAAATGGTGACTGGTTTCTAAACACAATTATGACAGAGTTTTTGGAGCGAGCAGCAGCCCTACTTGCAGCAGCGGGAGCGGAGCTTTTTCCTTTTCTTTTTCTTTTACGTGCGCGCGCGAGTGAATCGTCTGTAGAGAATATTTTATTAATTAACTACACAGATGTATAATAAAACAAATGGTGACTGGTTTCTAAACACAATTATGACAGAGTTTTTTTGGGGAAGAGCCAGCTGCAGCAAGCAGCGGAGTTTCTTTCTTTTTTTTTTTTTTAATTATTTACATGTGCGCGCATGAACGGGACAGTTGATCCTAAAACTGGGTCCCGCAGAGGTATTGGGAGCTTTCCACAGCAACTCGCTCCGTGTGATCAAGGTCCGTGACAACCGGAGCCGGTGAGCGGAATGGAAGCTCCACCTATTTGATGATGCACCGGGGCGAATTTTCGCAGCGAAAGTCCACCCAAGCAGAGCGACACACCGGGCGAAGGAGGCGCGTCCGTCGCCCGGCGAACCGCGCGAATTTGTAGCGTCTGATCGCGCCCAGTGTGAACGCAGCTTAAGACTGCAAGGGAAGCTCAGCTTCCCCTAAAATGTCAAATAAGAAGTGATCAAATATACGAGTATTGTTGTGTGGGCCGCCAGAAGAGGAGGTACTGCTGGCCCACCACCAAAGGGCGCCCTGCCTGAATTGCGGGCTTCAGGCACGAGAGGGCGCTGCCGCCACGGACACAGCCGGGAGTGACAGCTGTCACTCATTAATTCCTGACAGCTGTCACTCATTCTTCATCATCGCACTCCATAAAACCCAGACGTCATCTCCACCTCATCGCCGAGATATCATACTTCATTGGAGGTAATATCCTCAGCCATTTGTGTTTACTTATAAGCTGTATATTGTGAGTGTTTGCAGGAGTACCGGTCCCTCTTCCTGTGGAGGCTGAGTGAGTGCAGGACGGCACTCTTTTCCTCTGAGGGATCACTGTAAATTCATCAGCATATTGAGTGAGAGGTGGAGGTGGCATTCCCACCGTTGTTGTTACTGGGTGTGCACACACCTACACTTGACTGTCTTTGTTCTCACCAGCAGTACCAGATCCGACAGTCGGGGACGGTGATCACCTGGGAATTCGGGACTTGGCGGCTCCAGTATTCACCAGGTTCGGTGGCGGCAGAAATCGTGTGGTTCCGGCTCTTCTCAGGACAGACGTCTTCTATCCTCGAGCCTGCCCACAGGTCATCTTTGTGGATTGACTGTAATCTTATTCTGAGATTGTCTGTATGTTCGTTGTGCTCCTTCACAACATTAAATTGTTAATTTTTGGCTCATCTATTGACCGTTCATTTGCGCCCCCTGTTGTGGGTCCGTGTCACTACACTTTCACAACAAGTATACTGTTGTGTGTACATGTCATTGACTAAATATGCGCTACAACGCGCTCAACTTTTGTTCAGAATCAGCTTCTTATCACGGCTTTCCTCTCACTCAAACCCGCAGCTTCACAGTGCTTTAAACAGTCCACAGACTTCAATAGCGACACAAAGCATGCAGCATGCAGCAATCTATTTAAGCATAAAAATTCAAAAAGAAAAAATTATATAGCACCTTCAACTGCACCACAGACTAAAACAGTTAAATGTGGTTTATTAAACATTAGGTCTCTCTCTTCTAAGTCCCTGTTAGTAAATGATATAATAATTGATCAACATATTGATTTATTCTGCCTTACAGAAACCTGGTCACAGTAGGATGAATATGTTAGTTTAAATGAGTCAACATCCCCGAGTCACACTAACTGTCAGAATGCTCGTAGCACGGGCCGAGGGGGGGATTAGCAGCAATCTTCCACTCCAGCTTATTAATTAATCAAAAACCCAAACAGAGCTTTAATTAATTTGAAAGGTTGACTATTAGTCTTGTCCATCCAAATTGGAAGTCCCAAAAAACAGTTTTATTTGTTGTTATCTATTGTCCACCTGGTCGTTACTGTGAGTTTCTCTGTGAATTTTCAGACCTTTTGTCTGACTTAGTGCTTAGCTCAGATAAGATAAGCGCTCTATTGGGGTGATATGGTACTATGAGGTCCCTAAGATAAGATGGGACCTGATTATTCAAAACCTTATAAGTAAGAAGAAGAATTTTAAATTCTATTCTAGAATTAAAGGAAGCCAATGAAGAGAGGCCAATATGAGTGAGATATGCTCTCTCCTTCTAGTCCCCGTTAGTACTGTAGCTGCAACATTTTGAATTAACTGAAGGTTTTTCAGGGAACTTTTAGGACAACCTGATAATAATGAATTACAATAGTCCAGCCTAGAGGTAATAAATGCATTATTAGTTTTTCAGCATCACTCTGAGACAAGACCTTTCTAATTTTAGAGATATTGTGTAAATGCAAAAAAGCAGTCCTACATATTTGTTTAATATGCGCTTTGAATGACATATCCTGAACAAAAATGACTCCAAGATTTCTCACAGTATTACTAGAGGTCAGGGTAATGCCATCCAGAGTAAGGATCTGGTTAGACACCATGTTTCTAAGATTTGTGGGGCCAAGTACAATAACTTCAGTTTTATCTGAGTTTAAAAGCAGGAAATTAGAGGTCATCCATGTCTTTATGTCTGTAAGACAATCCTGCAGTTTAGCTAATTGGTGTGTGTCCTCTGGCTTCATGGATAAAGCTGGATATCATCTGCGTAACAATGAAAATTTAAGCAATGCTGTCTAATAATACTGCCTAAGGGAAGCATGTATAAAGTGAATAAAATTGGTCCTAGCACAGAACCTTGTGGAACTCCATAATTAACCTTAGTCTGTGAAGAAGATTCCCCATTTACATGAACAAATTGTAATCTATTAGATAAATATGATTCAAACCACCGCAGCGCAGTGCCTTTAATACCTATGGCATGCTCTAATCTCTGTAATAAAATTTTATGGTCAACAGTATCAAAAGCAGCACTGAGGTCTAACAGAACAAGCACAGAGATGAGTCCACTGTCTGAGGCCATAAGAAGATCATTTGTAACCTTCACTAATGCTGTTTCTGTACTATGATGAATTCTAAAACCTGACTGAAACTCTTCAGATAGACCATTCCTCTGCAGATGATCAGTTAGCTGTTTTACAACTACCCTTTCAAGAATTTTTGAGAGAAAAGGAAGGTTGGAGATTGGCCTATAATTAGCTAAGATAGCTGGGTCAAGTGATGGCTTTTTAAGTAATGGTTTAATTACTGCCACCTTAAAAGCCTGTGGTACATAGCCAACTAATAAAGATAGATTGATCATATTTAAGATCGAAGCATTAAATAATGGTAGGGCTTCCTTGAGCAGCCTGGTAGGAATGAGGTCTAATAGACATGTTGATGGTTTGGATGAAGTAACTAATGAAAATAACTCAGACAGAGCAATCTGAGAGAAAGAGTCTAACCAAATACCGGCATCACTGAAAGCAGCCAAAGATAACGATACGTCTTTGGGATGGTTATGAGTAATTTTTTCTCTAATAGTTAAAAAAGTCATGAACTCATTACTAGTTAAAGTTAAAGGAATACTCGGCTCAATAGAGCTCTGACTCTTTGTCAGCCTGGCTACAGTGCTGAAAAGAAACCTGGGGTTGTTCTTATTTTCTTCAATTAGTGATGAGTAGTAAGATGTCCTAGCTTTACGGAGGGCTTTTTTTTTAGAGCAAGTTAGTACCATATCACCCCAATAGAGCGCTTCGCTCTCAGACTGCAGGCTTACTTGTAGTTCCTAGGGTTTTTAAGAGTAGAATGGGAGGCAGAGCCTTCAGCTTTCAGGCTCCTTTCCTGTGGAACCAGCTCCCAATTCGGATCAGGGAGACAGACACCCTCTCTGCTTTTAAGATTAGGCTGCTATAGACTTAGACTGCTGGGGGGTTCCCCTTGATGCACTGAGTGTTTCTTTCTCTTTTTGCTCTGTATGCACCACTCTGCATTTAATCATTAGTGATTGATCTCTGCTGTCTTCCACAGCATGTCTTTTTCCTGATTCTCTCCCCTCAGCCCCAACCAGTCCCAGCAGAAGACTGCCCCTCCCTGAGCCTGGTTCTGCTGGAGGTTTCTTCCTGTTAAAAGGGAGTTTTTCCTTCCCACTGTCGCCAAGTGCTTGCTCACAGGGGGTCGTTTTGACCGTTGGGGTTTTTCTGTAATTATTGTATGGCTTTTGCCTTGCAATATAAAGCGCCTTGGGGCAACTGTTGTTGTGATTTGGCGCTATATAAATAAAATTGATTTGATTTGATAACTCATACCAAGTAGTGCTATCCGCAGTGTGTTATGAAAATGGCAGCAGGTGAGGAAAGGTATGCAGCCGACAGTAAATGTTTGTCCTGTGCCCTTAAATACACAAGGGGGTACAACCCTCCCACCCATTATTAGAATAGAGAAAGGGATGATACACCCATTTTGTATAGCTAAAGGCTCAGCAGCACAATACATAAGTAATTGGCAGGTCGGGATGGCCAAATCAAAACACCCTATACAGTGTACGCAAAAGAAACAAGAGTATAAACCGGCCCAAACATCATGGAATATTACTGTATGTCACACCCTGCCTACAGCAGGCATACAGTGTGAACAAGTAGTACCGGCCACAGGGGGATCTGTAATTGGAATGAATCTCACCCATGCTTCATGGATATCTATCCCAAATGTAGCTAATGGGACGGTACCCTTAGCTGATATTTTTTGGACATGCGGACAAAAAAAAAGAAACTTGTCATCTCTGTCCCCTAATTGGAAAGGCCTTTGTGCCCCTGTAATGCTCACAGGAGCAATAACAGTAATTGAAATGCTACGTTCAACACAAACCATACCCCAGAAACTTCATAAGAAAAGAGGACTAATGACACTCAATATAGACCACAACATCACAGTTAAGGATGGGGTACCAGAAGGGATACCCCGACAATTAGAAGCCATAGACAGTAGCAGAGTTAAAGCAGACGAAGATTGGGACAAATGGGGATGGATAGCAGCTCTGTTCGGGGTTGCCCCAAAAGTTCGTTCTAGGCTCCAGGAGGTGCAGTGGATTAATTACCTGTGGTATAATCAACAAAGATACTTGAATTGGACATTAGCAGCTGTAAGCTTTATCAGAACAACTGCATGCCACCTCACTAATGACAATGCAAAACAGATTAGCTATCGAAGTGATGATGGCTGATGAGCAAGGAGTCTGCATCATGATTGAAGCAACAGAATGTTGCACAGCTATACCCATGCATACGGGGGAAGATGGAAATTTAACCAAACTCCTAATCGAACTCGAAGAGTTTCAACAAGAGCTATTAAGTAACTCCGTAGGAGGGAGGAACGGAACTGATGAGACCTCTGGAAATACCTTAAGAGATAGAGTAAATGTTGGCCCACTGTTCACGCTTTTTGGGGCTTTAAGGAAAGGGTGGATATCATGGAAGGACTGGTTATATCAGATGGGTGTGGTCTTGGCGCTAATAGGAGTGGCTATCTTGCTAGTAGTATGTTGTGGTATTCCCTTCCTAAAATTTCTGGTTAATAAGTTGATTGCATCCACAGTAGGACAACTCCCCCTTTTAGCCATCCAAGCCCTAGGTGAAAACACGTATGAAATTGGCAGAGAACCAGAATATATGGAAATGGATGAAATACCAAATGTCCTCCCTGACACCCCCCAACTATCTGACATTGTGGCATATACCCCAACAAGTGACAGGGAGGACAGGGATGGACACAATTTAGTGGTGTTGTAGACGAGGGAGAAGACATGCATGCACATTTACATTTACACACATGCACCCACAACAATGAGGGATAGGATAGACCAGGGGTGGCCAAGTTCGGTCTTCGAGAGCCACATCCCTGACACGCTTAGTTGTCTCCCTGCTCCAACACACCTGAATCCAATGAAAAGCTCATTAAAGGTCTGCTAACGAGTCTTTCATTGGATTCAGGTGTGTTGAAGCAGGGAGACAGCTAAGAGTGTCAGGAATGTGGCTCTCGAGGACCGAACTTGGCCACCCCTGGGATAGACAATGTCTGAAAGAATGACATGGAGATATAGTAATGACTTAATATGTATATATTAATAGGACACAGAAGTATGGCTGAGAGACCAGACTCCTCTGACCTGGAACTTATTCCTGATCTGCCTCTACCAAGTGTGGTTGATCTCTCAGACTTATCTGGAGGAGAGGATCCATTAGAGGGCCAGTCGAGCCAAGGTGGGTCGCCACAGCCGCCAACCATCCGGCAGCTGTGCCAGCTGGCGTCAGAAGAACCCCCATTGCTTCGGCATCAAGCGACGAGGGCTCCACCGATTCAGCCTGCACCAAGAAACGGCCAAGGGACTCCGCCATTGTTTGAAGGACCTTTTGGTCTCTGGGAACCACCCCCTCCGCAGATGCCATGGAGACAGTCACATGTGCTGGCAGCAGCGGTACCTACGAGGGGAGGTAGCCAATGTCGGCCATATGTGGCAGAAGCCCGAGTGCACCCTCGACCTAACCCACAGCAAGGATCTGTCCCCAACTTCCCTTCCCCAATGCAGGGAAGGGGTTTTGAACAGCCCAATGCCTCTGGAGGAGGACCAGCACGGGTTGACCTCGGCACACTTCACCCACCAGGACAACAGGGAACCCTGTACAGACTGCTGAATGCCTATAATGTCCCAACAACTTGCTCATGCAACATCGACAATACTCCTCCTGTACGCGAGATGCCTCCCACCTTGTTGCTCCTGTCCCCTGGACTGCACGACTTTAATCTGATCATGGTCACCCCACTGGACATGGCAATCCTGTCCCGAGAGCTCAAGCTTCCCCAGGAACTTGCTCCAAAGACCATGGATCACATTCTGCCCCTCACGAATCACATTCCCAGCATGGTATTTGATGACCTCATGCCCAAATTAAGTCTGTCGGCCGCATACCTGCTAAGGATGCACCGTGACATTGCCAACATTTCTTGTGATCAGGAGTGCCTTCAGACTACAATGTATTGTCTTCAGACTAGCATAGGCAAGCTGTTCGGCCTGTTGGACCATACGAGAAGGGAACACCTTGAAATGTCCACATCCACCCTGAACGTGGGGAAAAAATACTCTGCGTGCCCTATTCCAGTTGACCAAGCAGAACAATGAGCTGGAGAGAACCTTCAGAGCACTGTGCGACTGTCTGCAAGCCAGAATCCCTGATGATCCTCATTCCACTGCCCCTGAAATCCAAACCCCCTCATATTCCCCAACTTCCCCTCCCTAAAACTCGGACGCTGAGTGAACGCTGAGGACTCGGACTAATTTAACGGCTCTGAAAACGGACAAGGACTTTGGTTCTCGGATTTGGATTATGGACTGGTTTCAGAAATGAGTGTACAAAAAGTGGATTGGTATATGTCAATAACGAAGGTCTAATAAATGTCTATCCTTACCATCATTTGTGTAACACAAGTAGAGCTAAATGCACACACATAGTTAACACATTGGTTGATTTATAAAAGGGGACCCTTACACAGCGTATCCGGAGAGTTAGTGGTGAATAGGCGCCATAGGGACCCCTTTTGTTATTTAGTGCATGCCTCAAGAGACATGCATTGCTTAGGTTTGGCGTCTTGCCGAACGGGCATTGAAAACAAGCTGAAAAAGAAGAAAAAAAAAGTGGAAAATGTTAAGAAATGGCCTATAATGATAACCTGTTATATGATTAGATAAGATAAATGACTCAAGAACGGACATGAAGGGTAACAATTCATTATGTTTATCAATAGGCTAGACTTAGTTGTGCTGACCTAGAATAGTTCCTTGGTTGGCTGAATAAATAGTGATAAGGTAGTCCTTGCTTGATATGCCTGAATAATAGACGTGTGAGCTTTGATAAGAAAATAATATGTAGAACCAAGTATAATGGGTTGGAGCCTCTGGTTGAGTGAGACAATAGATGCCAGAAGATGATTTGTTACACAAAATGCCCATGTAATGCCTGTGTTTTGCTATGACTAAAAGCTTGTTGTAAGTTGTCTTATGTAACCATTTTAAGTGCCTTGGTTTACCCAACTTAATGATGTTCGAGTGTTTTGCTTTGATATGTAATCCAGTTGATAACTGACCACTTTGTGCCTTAGTATGTAGGAATACCAGCATGTATGTTCACCAGCACTTAAATGTATTTACTGTGTTAGTATCACTTGTACCCTTTAGATATCCGCACCAGCCTTATCAGTAATTTGAGTGATGTTATTTTTGTTTTAAATGCGCAGATGATGATGTCCTGTCATTAAACAGCACAAGGGTATATTTGGTGAGATGGGACTCTGAGTCCTAGAGGAGGGACTGTAGAGGGTTTTAACTGTCAAGTGTCCCCATCTGAACTGTGTGCCCTCTAGTTGAACTGTCAGGTGTCCTCCATCTGAACTGTGTGTCCTCTAGTTGAACTAACAGGTGTCCTCCTAATAAGTGCCCCATTAGTCTCTCAGACTGTCAGGTACTTTCTAACCTGGTAGCAGAGTTGGCTGGCGCCTAAGCAGTAATGAGCCCTCATGCCAGGTGCAGCTGGCAGAAAGTGATGTTTTTGTTTAAAACAGTTGTAAATCTATCAGAACATAATGGGGGAACTGTCATATAGGAATAATTAAGCTTTACACCTGCTTAGGGTGAACTAGAGGTCACTTCCATTAGAAAACCATGTTTGGGGAATGAAATAAATAAAATATCGAAGGAGGAGCGATGCCCGTGGGTTTTCTATAAAAAGATGAGCGCGGGTGGAACATATTCAGTCTTTCTAGAGGACTCAGTTTATACGGGTGTTCTGTTTTGAACGCTTGAATAAACTTAAACTCTGTGCATTTTATCCTGTCCAAGGCTGAGTTTTTTCTAAGTGTTGTGTTCCTTCTCTGCAAACCACCTGCAGTCATTTTTGAGTTATCCAAGAAGGCATTCTGAGACTAACAGAGAGAAGGACCACGACAAGTTTAATCTCCAACCGGCCCAAAAACCGCCAGCGCACAGCGATAAGAGTTCTGCTGTGGCATTTCAATCCAGCATTTATGTGCTGACTGACTGAAAACTGGGTGGCTTATAATAGAAAGTAAAAGCTAGTTAGTTAAAACAAGAACGGTATTGTTAACTCACCATTTTTGGCCCTTTTTCAGCCAATTTTTCACTCCTGCGAGAATTTTTTGGATCGCGCCGAGTTTCAGTTTAATCGTACGTCCTGCATCGTGCAGTCGACATGGAGTAACGAGCTGCATTTAACATCTCACGACCACCTCCCGATGGGGAATCATATGGTCGGATGAATATCAACCCTGTTTGATATTTTGGTCGGCCGTCGTGACTCGAGAGGGTTCCGCGCTGTTGAAGCAGCGCTACAAGCGTCTACGTGCTGATTACGTCGCGCACTGTGCGCGTGCAAACACCGGAGACAGCAAACAGTGATCTCATGTAAAGTCTTGTTGTTTTTTTATTGCGTTCCCTCTCAATAACCTAATATCATATTAAAGTTCATGCCTATCAGCGCGCACAGTGAGTGGAATCAGGTGGGGGGAGACTTAACGTATATGCACGCGCGCGCACACACACACACACACACACACACACACACACACACACAGCAGACAACAACAGGATTCACGACAGATGAGGGAATAAGTTGCTACACCTTGCGCAGCTGTATGACTCCGTATGAAATATAGTTTATTTATACAACAGTGTAAGTAGCAACACTTTTTTGTCCTCATGAATCATGTTGCTGTCTGCTGTGTGTGCGTGTGCGCGCATATGCGCTCAGTCTCCACCCACCTGATTTCACTCACTGTGCGCACTGATAGGAATATTTCATTCCTATCAGTGCGCACAAAAAAAACACGACCCCGACGTGTGGTTTTTGAAGGTACAATGTGAGCAGTCAGATCACATCAGAGCATCGGGCCGTACAGTGTGAGAACATGAATCATGCGCTCTGAACTTTTAGACCCTGTGCAGAGTTGTGCTCCACTGCAAATGGCAGTGTGTCTTGGTGGCTTTTCTACTTATCTCACTTCATGAAAGCATTTTATTTTCTTCAATAACTTTGGAGATTTTATTAAATATTCTGGTTAAATAAATACCCAAATACTTATTGAGTGTTTTTAGAAAAAAGGTGATGTAACAGTGGTAAACATACCACTGTACCAGCTTTTTTGAAACGTGTTGCAGGCATCCATTTAAAAATGAGCAAATATTTGCACAAAAACAATAAAGTTTATCAGTTTGAACTTTAGATATCTGTGTGTGATGTGCGTCTGTTGTGCTCCACTGCAAATGGCAGTGTGTCTTGGTGGCTTTTCTACTTTTTATCTCACTTCATGAAAGCATTTTATTTTCTTCAACAACTTTGGAGATTTTATTAAATATTCTGGTTAAATAAATTTCAGTTATTTGCATTAATTTCTGATGATATTTTGAATTCTGTACCTGCAATATAGGGGTGTCCATCATTCTGACCTGGACTATCCACAGTATATCTCAAAGTGTAGCACAGCGTGACATTAAATCATGATTTTCTTTTCTAAAAAGTGTGTGTATTTGTGACTTTTCATGTTCTTTAGTGGTACTAGATCTCCTGAGGACTCTTGGAATGATTGCATCAAACGGGCGGTTAGTTTTGGAGACTGAGATGAGGAATATCTCTCACATTGTGAGGGAGCGTCAGCTTCCACATTTTGACCAGGTGGCACATTTCTCTGGTCCCAATCCAGCACACAGGTACCTGACTGTTGAGGACCCCAGCAGCTGGAAAATACCAAGGGGACACCCTTGGTTCCCCAGCTGCAGTAGACAGATGTTACAACCCCAATTCCAATGAAGTTGGGACGTTGTGTAAAATGTAAATAAAACAGAATACAATGATTTGTAAATCCTCTTCAACCTATATTCAATTGAATACACCACAAAGACGATATATAATTTTTAAACTAATAAACTTTATTGTTTTGTGCAAATATTTGCTGCTCATTTTGAAATGGATGCCTGCAACACGTTTCAAAAAAGCTGTAGTAACTATCTGGATGGTCTTTTCCCTCTTGTCCGGAGGACACGACATCCATAATTTCCAAAAACAATTTGAAATGTGGACTCATCAGACCACAGCACACTTTTCCACTTTGCGTCTGTCCATTTCAAATGAGCTTGTGCTCAGAGAAGGTGGCGGCATTTGTGGATGTTGTTGATGTATGGCTGTTGCTTTGCATGGTAGAGTTTTAACTTGCACTTGTAGATGTAGTGACAAACTGTGTTAACTGACAGTGATTTTCTCAAGTGTTCCTGAGCCCGTGCGGTAAGATCCTTTACACAATGATGTCGGTTTTTTATGCAATGTCGCCTGAGGGATCGAAGGTCAGGGTCATTCAATGTTGGTTTTCTGCCTTGCCGCTTACGTGTAGAAAGTTCTCCAGATTCTCTGAATCTTCTGATTATATTATGGACTGTTGATGATGGTAACCTGAAATTCCTTGCAATTGAACGTTGAGAAAAATTGTTCTTAAACTGTTGGACTATTTTTTCATGCACTTGTTCACAAAGTGGTGATCCGCACCCCATCTTTGCTTGTGAATGGCTGAGACTTTTGGGGATGCTATATATACCAAATCATGACACTCAAAATTAGTATCCTCAGTTCCCAAATACTTATTGTTTTTAGAAAGAAAGGTGATGTAACACAGTGGTAAACATACCACTGACCCAGCTTTTTTGAAACGTGTTGCAGGCATCCATTTAAAAATGAGCAAATATTTGCACAAAAACAATAAAGTTTATCAGTTTGAACTTTAGATATCTTGTCTTTGTGGTGTATTCGATTGAATATAGGTTGAAGTAGACTTGCAAATCATTGTATTCTGTTTTTATTTACATTTCAAATAACGTCCCAACTTCATTGGAATTGGGGTTGTACAAATCCTTGTTACAGGTTGATAATACGCATATTGTAATATTGTACAAGATTGACACATTTTGCTGGAGTCACTGCCAGTTTCATGAGTTTCATGAAATCAATTACCATATACCGTTGAACTTTTGGATGAAATTTTGTATTTTATGTTGTGGACCAGTGCATGCATTGTCCCAACTTCATTGGAACTGGGGTTGTACTTTCCATAGGTGGGGATGGAGCCCTTATCTGTCTAGGTGGTTGCCATCCAGGAACCCAGGTGGTTCTGTGGTGTGGTGGGTGCGGCAGTACCTGACCTGAGCTGACCTTTTGTCTCCGCAGTATCTTATGCAGAGAACATAGAAATAATCATGCTTCATGTTGATCAGGATCCAGATTTGGATTTATGGCAGATTTTTTGCTTTCCTGTGAGTTGTGTGGAACCAGACGACACTTTAAACTCTCCATTTTGTTGTTTTGACATCAGGGAAACAGCTGCTATTCATTATTCATGTTTAAACTTCGTGCAAACCTTTATATATTATTCTGATTGTTTTGTGCCCTGACGGTTTCTTTTTTCTTCCCCCTCAGTGTTTGTCATCAGGTTGTTCAGGGTGAACTGAAGGCCACACAAACTAACTGTTATGCTGTTCTGTTACCAGCTGTGGAAGTTTGGGCTCGTGCACACTCATTAGGATGCTGGTTTGTACGTCCACCAGCAGCCACAGAGATGAGCCTTCAGTAATACACAGTTTCACCACATGATGGTGTTACAGAGCTGTGACGTACTCTGTTGTGCAGCAAGAATCTGAATATTTGCCAAATTGAACCTCAGTCCTGCTACACATTCTGAAAATATTTATTGACACTGTTGATTTGCATGTATGGACAATGCTTTTTTTTTTTTTTTTTTTTTAATATTATTATTTATGTCAGTTTTAGATGAAGAATACCTTAAATAATTTATATTTTCGCTACTATTGTTCCTCTCCATCCCGTCCTCTGTCTTCCTGTTACTCCTGCTCCCCCTGAGTGAGGAGTTGTACAGTCTGATGGTCTGAGGGACAAAGGAGTTTTTCAGTCTGGTGGTCCTGCACTTGGGAAGGAGCAGTCTGTGGCTGAAGAGGCTCCTCTGGATGCTGATGACGGTGTGCAGAAGGTGACTGGCATTGTCCATATGTCCAGCAGTTTGTCCCATATTCTCTTCTCTGCCACAGTCAGAGATTCCAACTTCATCCCAACCACAGAGCCAGCCCACCTGATCAGTTTGTCCAGCCTGGATGTGTCCTTCTTGGACACTTGGACACAAACTCAGGTGTTCTTACGTAGGTCGACTCTCGTCATTCAACAGTTGGTGGAGCTGAATCCTTCACAAAATATATTCAGTGTCCTCTGGATTCTGAGCATTTGTCCATTCTGCTGCAGCATTTCTTACATGATGTTAATCACGTGCACGTATACAAGAAACATCAACTGTACAGACAACATGATGCAAAGTGTCTAAGTCTGGAGGAAAACAAAGGTCCATGATTTAAATTCAGTTTATTGTGATGATAAATATTTAATGCTTAAGAGCAGCCTGGGTCACTTTGAAATCCCTGTCACTGTCTGCAATAAACTCTTGATTTACTCTCAACACCTGTGTCAAAATCCTGGCTGTGAACTGGGCTTTGTCTCTTTCTTTCTTGAAAGCAGCCGCCCTGCCTTCAATCCCATGATGCAGCTCTGCAATCTGCAAGACACAAAGACAAACTGTTGACACAAACAAACAGTCTGTTGACATCATTTACAATAATATCTAATAGTTAAAAAATATATATATATTTTTTCAAAGTTTACCTCTTTGTCTTTTTTGCTGATGACCTGCAGCAGCTCCTGGATGGTCTTTGCGAACTTGATCCCATTTTTCTTCTCAGCGCTGAGTTCATTTTTTATTTCCTCCAACTTTCCACACAGAGTCTGAGCACATAAAGAAGCAGTGACGTCACTGTGAGAAAACTCTCCATCTGAATTTAGTGTGAAAGAACAAACTGGTGTGTCCATGTACCTTGTTCTGATTCTGTGTGTCTTCCAGAGCTTTCATCAGGTTCATGAACAGTTCTTCAAATAGCGGTTCATTCTGAGCTTTGGACTCATGAACCTCAGTCTGTTTTTAAGTAGATCAACAGAAAAAAACACAGAAGAGAACATGTATTAAAGTAAAAAATAAAAAAAGAAATAAACTTCCAAACAAACAAATGCAAATGTCACAGCTGTTCTTCTTCCATGTGAGATGTTCAGACTGCAGACACACCCACACAAAAAGTCCAAAAACACTCTGAATGACAGATACACACTGTCCACTGATGTCTGTCAGCTTAACAGTCATGAGACATTTGTCCATCATTTTCAATCAGTGTATAAATAGTTGGACAGTGATACAGTTTTTGTAGTGTGCACATGTACATGCACATTCAGTTTACCGTGATGAGTTGTTCCTCCGTGTCATTTTGATTCTGGTCCATGTTCGTGTCACCACGTCGACTTGTCTGCAGCTGTCTGAGCAGAACTGCAGTCATCTTCTACAAACAGAGAGGACAATAGAAGACAAACTTCACTGACAAAGTAAAATCTAAGGATAAAGTATTTGTACGTGTGCATGTTGATAATGTGTCAGAATGTCAAAAACACACTAATCAGAGCAGAAGCTGTATGAATGTGATGCTCAATGTCAGTTTACCTCCATATCCTTTGTCCTGTCCTGCAGCGTCCTCATTTGAACTGTGAAGTCCTGGAGGAGGAAAAGTCAAAAATTAACTTTCACAAATGGTTCAATACAGCGACATGAAAAAGCTTGAATCAAAGATATGTGGAAACAAAAACATTTCTACATCACTGAATATGTCTTGGAGTTCATTTACATCAATCATTCAAACAAGGAGACTTACTGGGAAAAAGGCAACAAGATCTCATGCCAAGTCCATGACGGCATCACGAAAAGTGATTTAAGTGATTAATTTGTGACACCATCAGGAAATATAATAGATGTTCACAATGGGATCAGAAAATTGGGGTTGACATGGGGGAGGAAGGGGCATTTTGTGTTAGTTAGGGTTAAAATTAATGAGTGACAGGTGACTCTTACATTTACAGCTTCACAGTCTTTCCTTTTCTGCTGTCGAAGGTCCTTCAGTTCCTCCTCCAGCTGCTCATTTTTCTCCATCAGGTCAGTCAGCTGCTGCTCCTTTTTTTTAACATCAAGCTGGAGCCTTTGGACCTCCAGGACCTTGGACAGATGTTGGTCCCGAATCTGGACCAGCTCCATGTCCTTTTCCCTCAAAAGATTATGGAGGTCCTCATCAACCTGACAGAGATACAGTTTGTTAAAAACTGAATTTTGCACACACACACACACACACACACACATGTGTGTGTGTGTGTGTGTGTGTGTGTGTACTCGCTAACAGTTCTTCCTCGTCACTCTTTTTTCAGTAACTACCAGCACATTTATCAAAGTAGTTTAAACAGAATCCTTACTAGTGATACCAGGTGCTGCACTCGTAGCACCAAAGTACCAACTAGTTTTTGAGGCACCAGTTGCCAAACTTGTAACACTCAAAGTCTCACTAGTTAACTAGTGACAGGCAGAAACTGAGATGTTAACTAGTAAATCACAGAGGTGTCAAATGAATAATCAGTCAGAGATTTGAGATCATGAACATTTTCCGTTCTAACGTCCACACACCCCTGTTTGGAAAACGTCCTCAGTGGAGTCTGCAGACGTCTGCTGTTGGTGTTTCTCCAGCTCATGAATTCGGAGCTTGAGAGAGAAATTTTCCCTCTTCAGATCTGCGAGTTCCTGCAGATAAAACAGAAACATTTTAATGAGCACAAACACACAAAAACCAACAACATTAATGTTGAAAAGTTTGAGCCAAAATCTGAATCAGTAACAATAATTTGGGTCAAAGAATAAAAGCAGTTCAACATTTTATCCTCATGATTCCCCTTAAAATCACAAAACCTGTTTGCTTCTAGTGGAGTTTAACTGCATAAACTTGTGTTGACAAAGTCAGAGATTTAATCAGCTAATGTTAACAGCATTAAAGTACAAATAAATAAAAAGAAGCAAAGCTGCTGAAATATTCCAATCACTTACATTGTGATACATCTTCATGCTGAGCCTTTCCATAGCTGGAGCAAAATCCAAGAAGGAAGCTGCAGAAAATAAAGAAAAATATCAAATAGTTTTTATTATTTCATTCACAACATGTAAAAAGTCAGAGATGCACAAGACCACTGAATTTGAATAATGTCTGAATTTTGCAGTCAGAACAACATTTCTTGTTCTTAATGACTGTGAGTAGATTTCACTGGAACAGAATCTGTGTGAAATTTAATTTGTCTGTGATCAGACGACTGACAGGTTCAAGGTCAGTTCCTGGTTATTGACAAACTGAATGAAATGCCAAGAAAAAAAAAACTTACAAAAAGTCATTTTTCTTCCAAGATTTAAGTTTTAGTTCAATCGGTTGAAAACATTTTAAAAACTCCCAAACAAACACACTGAACATGATCACCTTTACATGTCTAACAGTAACCACAGGATACTTTGGCACTGTTTGGCCACCATAAAGAATCAAATCTGACTGAGCTTGAAGGTCACATTCAAGGATCAGCCCAACATGAAGCCCTGAACAAAAACTCTCATTCTACTGCAAAATACCTCATATGTCACAACATCCAGTCATTTTAATGAGAATTTATTCAGTTAAAACAAACAAAACCATTTTAATAAAAGAAATTTCAAAGCTGCATGAAAAGTGTAACTACATTTAATTTTAATGTGTTTCATGTTTTTAATCACCTGAGAGAATGAATGTTCACTGCAAATCAACTCAATATTACTGGAGTTCAAAACAACATAAGTTATTAAAATGTTTTCCACCAGTGTTTAAATAATCAATTAGCAAAAAAAAAGAAAGAAAGAAAAGATCATCAGCTATCTTAGTGATCGCTTAATTCAAATGTGACAGAGTATTTGACTGATTAAAAACAAAAATATATTTATAAATAACTGTACCTGTCGCACTGTTGAATCTACAAGTGGCAAGAAAATATTTAATTGTCGATGCAGCTGATGTAGAAATTAAGACTCTTTCTGTTTACAAACAACTGTGTCTCTGATCACCAAAGAATCACAACTGACCACTGACTCATCATAAAGTGGTGGAACAAGAGCATAAGTGTCATAAAGACAACAAAGCTTTTGATCAGTGTATCCTAGCAACAACCTCCTACCCCCCCAACACACACACATCTTTTTCTTTTTTTTTTACACACTTGCATTTTAAATATAATAATTATTAATTATTATTGTTTGTTTTGGCACATGAAACTTTAAAACACTGAACAATTTCAGCTCAACATGAAATCCTGAAGAAAAACACATTACTTAATATGTTACATCACTGGATCTTTTTTTTTTTTTTTAGATAATTTCCACCTACAGTCTAATTTTAGTACATTTGGGAATTATGATTGAAAGTACTTAGTTCACAAGATTTTAAATCCTGAAAATTAAAAATTACGTGAAAAGTGCAACTCAATGCATGTTCACTGAAAATCAACGTGTTAAATAAAAACAGTCAATCAGCTAGAAAAATCATCAGATTTCTGAATAATCATTTAATGTATTAATTTTAAAGGAGAATTTGACTGTTTCCATGTTTTGAACTTTGCACATTTTTTCGATTTTAACCTGTTAGCTAAAATGTGAAGATTCTGCATTTAAAGACATTTTAAGATCATTTATTAATTTCTCATACATTAAATGATTAATTATAAAATGAATTCAGATTCTCGTCAGCAGCAACAACTAATAAAACACACAATGAGGCAGAACCAAAGCTTTAAACTGACTGTACCTGTTACGTTTGTTGAATCTGAAACTGGACACAAACTGATTTTGTTGTTGATGCAGCGATGAAGAAATCAACACTGTTTGTGTTTAGGACCAAAGAACTATGTCTCTACTCAGCCAACAACCACAAAAGTGACCACTTACACAAAGTGGTGGCAGCAAAGACAACAAAGCTTTTGAATATTGAATGACGTCATACAGCGTCATAAAGAGATGAAACGGTTCAATGTTGCCTAGCAACCCCCCACCACCACCATACAGACTTTAGCATTTAAATTTTTTGCCTTTACATTTTAAACATTGAGGTGTAATAAATAACGTGGAAAATAGGATTAAAAGCATTATTCCAGATTATTTCAAGAGGAGCGTAAATCCATTGGTGACAAACTCATTTCTAAAGTTGTTTGTCCAAATGCTCTTGCCGTACTCAGCAATGCAAATCTGAGAAAGTTTTCCCCAAGAACTTTTTTTTTAATTATTTGTTTTTTGTGTTTTTTTTTGTGTTTTTTTTTTTTTTCATTTGTGATGCCAAGGTCATTGTTGCATAATTCTGGCAGTTATATTATTAAACTCATGTGCAGTTCTCCAGACAGATTTATCACACTATATCGTGTTGTGTGTCTTCATGATTGATGTAAATGAAGTCCAACACATATTCAGTGACTTGGACTGTATTTGACTTGTCCACCAGGGGGCGCAAACCAGTTAATTTCTGAATGTCAGTCACAAACCCACACACGAGGTCTGTTAGAAAAGTAACGGACTTTTTTATTTTATGCAAAAAATATATGGATTTGATTCATATGTTTTTACGTCAGCCAAGCTTGAACCTTTGTGCGCATGCGTGAGTTTTTTCACGCCTGTCGGTTGCGTCATTCGCCTGTGAGCAGACTTTGTGTGAGCACTGGTCCACCCCTCTCGTCGGATTTTTATTGCCAATAAATGTCTGAACGATTTGGAGCTTTGCTGCATCAATTTTTTTCCAGAAACTGTGAGAGACCTCCAGGTGGACAGCATTTGGAAAATTCTGTTGGCTTTCAGGGACGATTTTATGGGGATTACACAGATTAAGGAGTGCTCCAGCTGGTTTAAAGACCGCCCACAGCTGCTGAGAGTGCGCCACGCTCCGAGCGCCGATCGACAGGCTGAATCAACCAGATCATTTCCAACGTGAAGGCTTTGTTGATCCGGGACGTCATCTGACTTACACAAAAATGGCAGGAGACGTGGACATCAGTACTTTTTTGGCACATTCCACTGTTACAGGAGTTTTTTTGATGGAAAGAAAAGCGGACGGATGCGCCACCGTGCCGTTCATGGCGCGGCACAAAACCACCTCCGTGTTGGTCTCACAGGACGGCTTTCAGACGGCTGTCGGTGGGTTTTCAGTCGTGTGACTAACCGAGAAATTGTGGATGAGCCTGGACATCATCATCATCAATTTCATCAATTTTATTTATATAGCGCCAAATCACAACAAGCAGTTGCCCCAAGGCGCTTTATATTGTAAGGCAAGGCCATACAATAATTACGTAAAAACCCCAACGGTCAAAACGACCCCCTGTGAGCAAGCACTTGGCGACAGTGGGAAGGAAAAACTCCCTTTTAACAGGAAGAAACCTCCAGCAGAACCAGGCTCAGGGAGGGGCAGTCTTCAGGGAGGGGCAGTCTTCTGCTGGGACTGGTTGGGGCTGAGGGAGAGAACCAAGAAAAAGACATGCTGTGGAGGGGAGCAGAGATCAATCACTAATGATTAAATGCAGAGTGGTGCATACAGAGCAAAAAGAGAAAGAAACACTCAGTGCATCATGGGAACCCCCCAGCAGTCTAAGTCTATAGCAGCATAACTAAGGGATGGTTCAGGGTCACCTGATCCAGCCCTAACTATAAGCTTTAGCAAAAAGGTTAGACCTTGCCTGTGTGAAATGACTTGAGGCAGCATTGTTATGATTTGGCAGCTTCAGAGCTGCGTCAGTCACAGTCAGTCAGAGCTGCGTGTCGTCAGAGCGAGCTGCAAAAAGTTTGTACCTGAGTTTTCAGAGGTGGTGTTTGTAGTTGCCATCTGCCACGCCGGTGTTTGCCAACCCGGACAGTGGGAATACCACCTCAACCGGCAACTTAGCCCCGCGACTGGACAGCAACAACGTCCGAGGCCCAACGTGGTGAATTCACTGAGGCCGCGCGCTGCGTCATTAGAGCCGCGCGTCACGAGTGCCGCTTCCCCGAGGCCTCGTGCAGCCACCGCGGATCCATCAGCGCGGAAACACCGAGGCCGCGCGGCACCAGCGCAGTGCAGATCCATCCCAGTGACAAACAACGCAGGCTGTTAACATCGGCGATCGACAAGCTGCTCATAAGCCGACCATGGGGCCTAAGAAGGTTCTGACAGCGGAGGAAGGTGACGATATTAAAAAATCTCTGGACTTTCTATCAGAGGAGATTTCTGTTGTGAAGCAGCAACAAAAATCAATTATGGATCTGGTGGAGGAGGTGAAGGCATTACGGCTCCAGAATGCCGAGAAAGACCGGCATCTGGTGCAGCTGGAAAATAGAGTGGCTGAATTGGAGCAGTACACCAGAATTAACGACGTCATCATCACAGGTCTTCATATCAAACCACGGTCCTACGCACGGGCGGTAACAGATGAGAGCGGAGGGGAGCCCAGTGAACAGGAGGTCAGCTCTGTGGAAAAACAGGTTGCTGATTTCCTCCTATCTAAAGGTATAGAAATGGATTTAAATAACATTGAAGCGTGCCACCCTCTGCCCCGGAGAAATGACGGTGATAAACGAACCGTCATCATGAGATTCATCAACAGAAAACACAAAACAGCACTGTTAAAACAAGGAAGAAAACTGAAAGGGACAAACGTATTCATCAATGAACATCTCACCAAACGGAATGCCGACATCGCCAGGAAAGCACGCTTCTTGAAGAAACAGGGAAAAATCCAGCACACATGGACTTCAAACTGTAAAATATTCATCAAACTGAACGGATCACCAGAACAAGCAAAAGTCATGGCAATAAGGAACATCGAGGAGCTGGACAAATATGAACAATAGTGTTTCTTAAAGCGAGGATCTGGACAAATATGACCAATAAGGTATGAGGACACAAACACATCACAACACCATGACACAGACCAGAGGAACCTATTCATCTACATCTGGAGACAAGAAGGATATAACTCAAAGGATTGCTGATCATGGAAAAGTAGAACTGAGAACATTTAAATACACAGACCACAATGTACTGGACTTGGAGCACGATATAGACCCGGACAATAATTTCTTCTCAAATATCAATGACAGTTGTTGCTATTATACAGATGAACAGTTTAATCGGATCATTAAAACGGATAACAAATTATCAATAATCCATTTCAACAGCAGAAGTCTATATGCAAACTTTAACAACATTAAAGAATATTTAAGTCAGTTTAAAAAAATATTTAACATAATTGCTATATCAGAAACATGGATCAATGAAGATAAAGGAATGGATTTTGAACTGGATGGATATGAATTTAATTGTGTAAACAGAAAAAATAAGAGTGGTGGAGGAGTGGCTGTGTATGTGGATAAGAACATGGATTATAAAATAGTAGACAATATGACAACTGTGATTGATAACTTATTAGAATGTATAACTATTGAAATATGTGAAGAAAAAAGCAAAAATGTATTAGTCAGCTGTATATATAGAGCACCAGGATCTAGTATTGAAACATTCACTGACTGTATGGGAAAAATGTTCTCAAAAACT
Organism: Thalassophryne amazonica; assembly: GCF_902500255.1. Classification (NCBI taxonomy): domain Eukaryota; kingdom Metazoa; phylum Chordata; class Actinopteri; order Batrachoidiformes; family Batrachoididae; genus Thalassophryne; species Thalassophryne amazonica. The sequence goes on along the minus strand of NC_047109.1, from coordinate 53,167,972 downwards.
AATCAAAAAACTGTGTTCATTTGTGGTGACTTAAATATTGATCTGCTCAATCCAAATAAGCATAAAATAACAGATGAATTTATCAGTATAATGTACAGTATGAGTTTATATCCAAAAATCACCAGGCCAAGCAGAATTACATCCCATAGTGCTACCTTAATTGATAATATATTCAGCAATGATATTGAGAATAACACTGTGAGTGGATTATTAATCAATGACATTAGTGATCATCTACCAGTTTTCATCGTTTATAATAGAAACCATCGGCGGAATCAGCCAGAGGAGAAAATAAAATACAGGCGAGTGCGGACAGAGGAAAACATGAACACACCAAAGAAGGATTTACAGGAGCAAAACTGGGAAAAGGTATACAGTGAAAGTGATGTTGATAGTGCATATGAAACTTTTTTACAAATATTTACATCATTATATGATAAAAATTGTCCAATTAAACAAGACTACAGAAAACAAAAAATCCAAGCTCGACCATGGATGACGAAAGGGTTACGAAATGCATGTAATAAGAAAAATACACTGTATAGAGAATTCATAAAACTAAAGACTAAAGAGGCAGAAAATAGATATAAGAAATACAAAAATAGATTAACTAATATTATACGGGTATGTAGGAAGGAATATTATAGTAACATATTATATAATAACAAAAACAATATTAAAGAAATATGGGATATATTAAATAGCATTATCAAAAATGGTAATAAAAAACTTAATAATACTTATAAAGGTACAACACAATCACTATCAGTAATGCAGAAAAGAGCTATAAGAATTATTCATAATACTGGCTATAGAGATCATACAAATCCACTATTTTTACAATCCAAATTCTTAAAATTCACAGACTTGGTTCATTTTCAAACAGTACAAATTGTGTATAAAGCAATAAACAATTTACTTCCAGCAAATATTAAAAATATGTTTTTTAACAGATCAGGGGATTACAGTCTGAGGGGGAAATTTAATTTAAAGCATCAGTGGGCACGAACAACATTAAAAGGTTTCTGTATTTCTGTCTGTGGGGTGAGGATGTGGAACAGATTGGGAGTGGGGCTCAAGCAATGTCCAAGCATGAACCAGTTCAAACAGCGGTACAAAAATATGTTTTTTTCTGGGTATAGGGAGGAGGAAGGGTAATGAGGGTTAGGGTGTTTTTGTTTATTGCTTCGGCTTGTAAATATATAGTATTTTGTATGTAAGTAGGTATGTGTAGGTGTATATTTATGTTTGTGTATATATATATGTATATGTGTATATATGTGTATGTATATGTGTATGTATGTTGATGTGTGTATGTATATGTGTATGTGTATATATATGTATATATATATATTGATATCGGTTTAGGTGTGTAGGAATCTATGTGTATATGTGGCAAAGGGTATTACTGGTTGTGGGGAAGAAGGGGTAGGGATAAGTAAGCTGATGCTTCACCCTACCCCTTTTCGGACATGTTGGGTATACAGTAGGAACTTTTTTGTTGTTGTCTTTACTGATCTATCTTGTAATTGTTGTTGTATCAAATGTTCGAAATAAACAGTTTTCATTCATTCATTCATTCATTCAAAAAGGAAAGTTTTAAGCCTAAAGCCTTTTTTGCTAAAGCTTATAGTTATGCCAGAACATGTCCTGTGAGGCTTCATCACGGTGTTGCTTTGCGCCATGCGGCACCGCCGCAACGCGCGGAATTCCTCCACTCCTCTTTCCATGACAAAAACTCCTGTAACAGTGGAATGTGCCGTTCATTTCCAAACTGGATGCTGTGTTTTATCCGGGACGTCCTCTGACTAGCACAGGAATTGCGGAAGACATGGACATCAGCACTTTTTCGGCACATTGAGACAGACGTGCGGAGGAATTCTCCGCGTCGCGGTGGAGCTGCATGGCGCAAAGCAACGCCATGATGAAGCCTCACAGGACATGTTCTGGCATGTCCAGCTCATCCACAATTTTTCGGTTAGTCACACGACTGAAAACCCCGACAGCCATCTGAAAGCCATCTCAAAGCCGTCCTGTGAGACCAACACGGAGGTGGTTTTGTGCCGCGCCATGAACGGCACGGTGGCACATCCGTCCGGTTTTCTTTCCATGAAAAAAACTCCTGTAACAGTGGAATGTGCCGAAAAAGTACTTATGTCCTTATGTACTTATGTTTTTGTGTAAGTCAGACGACGTCCCGGATCAACAAAGCCTTCACGTTGGAAATGATCTGGTTGTTTCAGCAGGGTTTGAGCCTGTCGATCGGTGCTCAGAGCGTGGCGCACTCTCAGCAGTTGTGGGCGGCTTTAAACCGGCTGGAGCACTCCTTAATCTGTGTAATCCCCATAAAATCGTCCCTGAAAGCCATTTGAATTGTCCGAATGGTGTCCACCTGGAGGTCTCTCACAGTTTCTGAAAAAAATTGATGCAGCAAAGCTCCAAATCGTTCAGACATTTATTCACAATAAAAATTCGACGAGAGGGGTGGACCACTGCTCACACAAAGCCTGCTCACAGGCAAATGACGCAACCGACAGGCGTGAAAAAACTCACACATGCGCACAAAGGTTCAAGCTTGGCTGATGCAATCACACGTGATTCAAATCCATATGGTTTTTGAAAAAAATAAAAAGGTTGGATACTTTTCTAACAGACCTCGTACATGAGAAGGTTTGAATGAGGAAGATTATTCTGCATGTTTATCAACCAGAGCATCCAGATAAAAAATTGTTTCCATCCTGGATCAGTTGAGATCCAAATGAACAACAACCACCACCAGGGTGTTGGTGCAAATCCTGTTGCTTTTTGGTGAATAATGGAGTCTGAATAGGCAGCAGAGGAGGAAGGTCAGAAGTGTGGAGGTCAGAAGATGGAACCTTGGAGTTCACAACTCAACAGAGTGTGAACAGCAAAAACCAACTAACTTAGTTTACTTGATGACACCATCTTCAAGTAACTTCTTCTGATGGTCATTTTTGATACCAGTTCTGCAGGACATCCAAGTCTTGCTGTAACCTGTCAGTCTTTAACTCAGTGAAATCTTGGTGTCATCTGCAAAGATCAGAATCTGTCAGTGGACGACTTCCAGCATTTTGTGAACAAAAATAATGAACAAGAAGGCTCAAGACATTTCCTTCAAGATGTCACTAAAATCTTCTGACAATTCTGAAGGACACTTTATAGTAAAACCTGTTGTCTTTGTCCTTGTACAAATTCAGTGTCCAGTCCATTGCTTACTTTGGATTTCATAGTTTTCCACCTTAAATATGAACATCCTCAGAGGTCAGGTCAGGGAGCATGAGCTCATGCTGCATGTTACCAAATCCACCACACTACAGACCATAATGATCATCTGCTGCAGCCAGGTGGAACGTGGGCATCTCCTTGGCTTTCTCCAGCCACTGGGGTCAACAGCCAGTAACTGGAAACGTTAAGGGGGTACCATGTATCCAGAGCTGGCCCAAGGCATATGTTAAAGATTTTGTATATATGTTATCACTGTTAAACGTTTGTACATTTGTCTTCTTTCTCATGAGAACGGTGTTGTGCTGTTTTGCACTTCACCCTGAGAACGTACGTGTTATTCAACCTTGTTTAGCTTGTCTTCTTTCTCATGAGAACGGTGTTGTGCTGTTTTGCACTTCACCCTGAGAACGTACGTGTTATTCAACCTTGTTTTAGCTTTGTCTTCTTTCTCATGAGAACGGAGATGTGCTGTTTTGCACCTGTCTTAATGCAATCCTGAGAAATCAATTTTGTTTTAGCACTCTGGGGTCAATCTGAACTGGGAATGAAGGACTGGATGTACTTATTGTTATAACATAACTTTGTTTTCGTAGCCGCTAACGACTGGGAGTAAAAGAACTGAAGGTTGAATTTTGACTGATTGTGATGCTTAGTGTTCCAGGCAGATGCAAAACAGCTGATAACTGCAACAGACGAACGAGATGTGCTGACCTGAAGTGTTCTTCCTTACAGCTGCACTTGACGTATGCGTTTATGTTATGGGAAGAAACTTGTCTTGCGTCATTACCCCCACCCTTAGGACAAGTTTCTTGTTTATGTGATGAGGGCGTCTCTTAATAAAAAGAGCGGAAAAGCAGGCCAGACTTTAGTGTAGCCTTGGTGTACAGCCTGGCCGCACTCCGCGCGTAATATTTGACTTTCTGTCTCACTGGTGTTTCTTGACTCTGTTTGTCTTGTTAAAGGTTTTAAAAATGTTTGGAGGAGAAAATACCCAACATTGACTGGGGGCTCGTCCGGGATCTCAACAACACCGGAGGTGTCCAGCGGAGGTCGTCAAGTCCAGACGTAAATCCTTGGCCAAGGTCCGATCGATTGATCGTGTCTGCAATTGTCGACCACCGTTGGCATCGTCTGGTTGACGAGATTTTCCCGAAGAAAACAGACAGGAAGTCGAGTCAGTGAGTAGAATTTCTTTGTAAATAGTACCGAGTGAGTGGTGATCAGATCACATAAACAGTTAAATTCCGCAAGCGATGATACAGAATCGTCTGTTAATGCAAAGCAGTTAAACTCTGTAAGGAGGGTGCGGACTCCTCTGTTTATATACGTGCACTGTAAAAAGTAGTTAAATTTGGCAGGGACGGCGGAGTCCCCTAATGCAGGACAGTAGTTAAATTTCACGGGAGGGCGAGCTCCCCTGACATAAGAATGCGCGTACGATTATTAGGAGTGTTTCTATGTGTAAATAGTGTTTTGTGTAAGTGTAAATAACTGTGTGAAAGTGCAATACTTTGGACAACGTTAGTGACAACCGTGCGTGTGGAAGCAGAGGCAAGTGATTCCGCTTCCTACGGGGAGGTGAAAGGAATCAACCACACGACGGCAAATTAATTGTCACGTCCAAAGAAAGTGTGAAAACTTCAGATTTAGAACACCCTAGGTGTGCCCCCGTCTGAAGTCCAAATTATAACAAGGGATAATAAAAATGGGGGGTAAGACGTCTATAAATAAGGAAAATTTATCAACTGACGACTGGAAATTTATGGAAGCAAAAAAAAAAATCCAAAAGCAACAAAGAAATTGGAGACCTGGATAAATAAACATGACTTTGACGGACGACTGAACCTGATCAGTATACAGAAGCTAAAGAAGGAGTTAGAACAGCAACATAAAGGTGATGAGAAAAAGATGCAGAAAGTAGGGGCAGATTTAGTGGCATTTTGGGAGGAGGAAGCAGAGAACAGACAGAAGGGAGCAGAGAAGCAACGATTAGAGAAAGCAAGGAAAAAGAAAGCTGTAGGTAAGGCAGAAGAAGATGTGATAATTCAGCACAGAGAACCAGAACAACCTCAACAACCACCGCCGGCTGGACCGTCGGTGGCAAAGAGACCTTTATCTCCTCTACCAGAGGATGACGATGTACCGCCACCACAGTATGATTTAGCAGTAAAACCTAAGGTAAAAAGAGAAAAACCAGAAAAACCACAAACACGCAGTCAAGCAAAAGTGCCTACAGCCCCTCCCATGGTGGAACACAGTGACCAGGGAGGTGCCTATCCTATGATAGAAGTACCAAATCCTCGTGCAGGAACAGCAGGACAGCAATCAACCATGCTCGTATATCGGACATGGAATGCTGATGATATCAAAGCAGCAGTCGACATGATACCATCGCCACGTGTCGACATTGAGGGATTTATGCAGGATATAGAAAACATTAGAACATCTTACCACCTTAATGGACCTGAAGTCCAACAGGTGTGGATGAAAGCATGTGGCCCTAAAATGGAGTCAGATACGCGGAGACTGGAATCCTGCAGACCAGGATGGCGTACCATTGCCACATGATGATCCAGTCTTGAAAACAAGAGTGGAAGCTATGATTACACGTGCAAAAGGTGTGTTAGGACCAAAGATAAATTATACTGAAATTACCAGGACAACTCAGAAAGAAGGAGAGCCATGGATAGAGTTTAGATGCAGATTTGAGAGTGTATTTAGAGTCCATAGTGGCATATTGCCAGGAACACCAGTGTATGAAAACAAATTGAAAAATGTTTCACCTGTGAAGCTGACAATGACCGATTTGATTCATGATGGCAACTCAACAGCTGTCATAACAGTAACAGGTGCCACTGAAGATGTTTTAAAATTGAGATTCACAGGTATGCCATTACATGTGTCACTTTGTAAACCATATTTGACAGAATGGCAAGAATTGGGACTGACAGTCATAACAGCTTTGTCAGCCACTGATTGGAGCAGAGTTGGACCACGAACGGAGTTCAGTCCATCAACTAAATTGTATAAAGTGCCAGTTAATGTCTCATTGGTGCTGACAGCTGGAACACACATTGATGTGTCCACTTCACAATCCTGAGTGTTTCAGTTGAGTCCTGAAGAGGATGATCTTCTCTCTTCTGTACCATCAGGATTGTGGACAACAGGTCCTTCAGACGTAGGACTGATAAAAAATGCACAACCTGTAGTTATAAGAACAAAAACAGAATACAGACCATGTGTAAGACAGTATCCATTGAAACCTGATGCAATTGAAGGAATCAGGCCAGTAATAGAGAATTTATTAACAGCAGGAGTAATAGTGCCATGTCCAGATTCACCATGTAACACACCCATATTTCCTGTAAAAAAAGGCTCCGCCCTCAGTGGGGTGGAGAATGATTCAAGATCTGCAGGCAGTAAATGCTGCTGTGATTAAAAGAGCACCATGTGTACCAGATCCGCACACACTGTTAAGCTCATTGAGATTAAATTCTAGTTGTTTTTCTGTAATAGATATCAGAAATGCATTTTTTTTTTTTTTTTTCTGTACCAGTACACCCAGATAGTCAATTCTGGTTTGCTTTTACCTTTAAAGGACAACGATATACATTCACCAGATTACCGCAGGGTTACGCAGAGAGTCCAACTATTTATTCTCAAGTCATGTCAGCATGTTTAGCCAATTTCGTTCCACCGGCAGATAGCCAACTATTAGTGTATGTCGATGACATTCTGATTGCCTCTGACACACGGGACAACTGCATAACTGACACAGTAGCATTATTATGTTTCTTATTTGACAATGGCCACAGAGTGAGTAAAAACAAAGTTCAGTTGTGTAGGGATAAAGTAAAATATTTAGGACATGAATTATCAGCCACAGGGCGCACGATCCTGTCTGACAGGAAGGAAGCAATTTTACACGCTCCAAAACCACAAACCAAAAAGCAGATGATGTCATTTCTTGGATTGACAAATTACTGCAGGGCATGGATTCCCTGCTATGCAGAATTGACTAGTCCACTTTCTGATTTGATGTACAAGAATGATATTTCAATGTCAACCGTGTTGGAATGGAACAAAGATGCTGAGGAAGCTTTTGTAAAAGTAAAACAAACATTAGTGTCATCCACAGTTTTGGCACTACCAGATTATAGTAAACCATTCATTCAAACAGCTGATTGTAAGAATAAGTTCATGACTAGTGTTTTGGTTCAAGTGTATGGCTCCAAATTGAGGCCAGTTGCCTACTACTCATCTAAATTGGATGCAGTAGCAAGTGCTTTACCACCATGCGTACAGGCTGTTGTTGCAGCCTCTATGGCTGTTCAAAGTAGCAGTAATGTTGTTCTATTCCATCAGTTGACACTGAAAGTTCCACATGCAGTTTCTGCACTTCTGTTGCAGACAAAAATGAGCCTTTTGTCCCCAGCAAGACATCTTTCGTGCATGTCCTTGCTATTATCACAACCACACCTTACGGTAGAGTGCTGTACGACATTGAATCCATCCACATTGATACCTTTACCTGAGGATGGTGAGCCGCACAATTGTCTTGATGTAGCTACGGTCTGTACGAAAGCACGCCCAGACCTCCAGGACACACCCATCCCAAACAGTACAATTGTGTATGTGGATGGTTCTTCCACTAAAAACGCTTATGGACAAACGCAATCTGGATATGCTGTCGTCACAAATTCAGAAGTATTAGATTCTGCTTCATTGCCATCGTCATTTTCAGCACAAGCAGCTGAATTAGTTGCTTTAACTGCAGCTTGCTATCTGTTTAAAGGTACGGCTGTAACAATTTATACAGACAGCCAGTACGCTTTCAACACAGTGCATGTGTTTGCAAAACTGTGGGAGGAGCGTGGAATGGTGACATCATCTGGAAAGCCAGTGACTCATGCCACTCTCCTAACTGCCCTACTGCAAGCTGTGAAGTTGCCTCAACAAATTGCTATATGCAAATGTGCGGCTCACACCAAAGGCTCTGACAGTGTTTCAAAAGGAAATGACGTTGCTGACAAAACCGCAAAGGCGGCAACAGCTCTTTCTATTTTTCTCTTATATGACACCCCTCCGGATATGACCACAAAAGAAACCCATATTGCCAAAAAATATGTTTAAATGGGCAGCTATTATGAGCCATGGCGTGACGCATGTCTCATCAGGGGGTATGATATCGCAATTGCAATCTATTTTTTGTCTTTATGGGTTCGATGCATATGCAAAACAGCATTGTAGAGCATGCATGATATGTGCAAAACACAACTCACAAGGCAATTTGAGACCCCAAAGAGGCAAATTTCCAACACCACAATATCCCTTTCAAGTGATTCATATGGATTATATACAGCTGAGTAAACATGAAGGGAAGGAATTTTGTTTAGTCATAATTGATGCCTTCTCAAAATGGGTAGAATTGTTCCCTACAAAACATGCAGGTGCACTTACAGTGGCTAAGGCATTGTGCAAAGACATCATTCCATGATTTGGAATACCAGAAACAGTCTATTCAGATAATGGAGCGCATTTTGTTAATACAATAGTGCAATACGTAGGAGAAGCGCTACAGGTCAATCTCAAAAATCATTGTGCTTATCAACCACACAGTGCCGGATTAGTGGAAAGGACAAAGGGCACATAAAAGGGCGCAATAAAAATAAGATTAAGGAAATGTATAGAAGAGACAAAACAAACCTGGATTGAATGTTGGACCTAGTAAAATTGTATATGAGAATAACACCAACACCATCAGGGTTAACACCATTTGAGATACTTTATGGACGACCATATCGTCTACCAATTTTGACATGGATACTAAAACAGCAGATGAGGAACAAACATTAGCAAATTTTATGAAAAAGACATTAACACAGAAAGAGATAACTTAAACACATTTACTGCCGAATAATTTTGATCTTCCACAGGACGGCCTTCCGGTAGTCTAGCCAGGAGACTGGGTGTTCATCAGAGTCCAGTCCTCGTTGGGAAGGTCTATACCAAGTGCTGTTAACAACACCAACTGCAGTAAAGATAGCGGAGAGATCAACGTGGATACATCACTGTAAGATACAGCGTGTGTTGGCGGCCTCCACAGTGTAAGGGGAAGTCTGGCTACAAAGGGAGTCTATTTAATTAGCAATAGATTGTCTCAATGCCAGTGAAGCAGGGAGATCCTTGCACTATTAGGTGAGGTGGTTAACAACACTGTATCCTAGCAATCATGACTGAACTACAGCAGACCCCGGAGCGGCGTGCTCAGCGCCGCCGCTGCCGGACTGTTGGTAGGGCAGCCGGTTGCGTTGTGATCTTAGTGTGTTTCGTGCTCCTCGGATTCCTGGCCTGGTGGAATGGAATTATGTTACTAATTGTTATGTTTGTTCACAGATACCTATATCCTCAACACACCCAGCTCTGACAGCTAAACCGTACCCTGCTAGGGTGACAGAATGTCTTATCATACGGATACATAATCAAACTGTATTTCGGGGGCAGCAGTTCTCAGCAAATCTGATAAGATGTAACACCACTTGCCTCAGTGCAACCACTTATATGATAGGGATTTCAACAGAGGATGTACAAGCGTGCCCAAGTGCTGCTCCATTGACTAGACTGAAGGGAAATAAAAAATATCATCACGTTAAATTGTCATCACAACGGCCATTCCCAATTTGCTTTTACGGGACAGGGAATAAAAATGTAGGTAAAATTAAGAAACGTCTGTGTACCCAAACGTATGTTTTATCAAATAATTTAAGCCTAACCAAAACATAATATGTGGATGGTACTTATCTTCATCACATTGGACGGGGATGTAATTATACAGGCTCCTGTTCATGGGGAACGGATGAATCATGTGCTTATGTTAGTAAGTTTTTGCTACCACCTATAAATGGTACTCCGGTGTATGACGACATCTATTGGCTTTATGGTTCCAGACTGTACATGAGTCTCCCACCAAATTGGGGTGGTGTGTGTGCACCTACCCAGGTGACTGACCATACATATGTGGTAGGACCTCCACAGAGAAGAATGGCAGCACCAGACGGAGGAGATTGATATACCCAGATGTGTTACCACATGATCACATGTGGGGCTCGGATGTACTAAAGGACCAAAAAATTGTGGTCTGTAGGAGATAAAATAGCACATTCATTGTTCCCCTGGATACGAGTGGGAAAAAATTCATTAATGATTGAAACTCTGAATTATTGATTGGGTCTGTTCATGAATGTAACTAAAAAAAATAGTAGCAGCTCAAAACACTGAAATAGATGCTTTACGTACCATGGTGATGCAAAATCACATGGTTTTAGACTTGCTTACTGGTTCACAGGGAGGAGTTTGTGTTCTGCTGAACACAACATGCTGTACTTTCATCCCAGACTCCATTCATTCAGTGGATATGCAGGACGCATTGGAAGAGCTGAATAAACTTCGTGATGCAATGCATAAAGACACCCTAGCCGTGAACCGGTGGAATCCCTGGTCCTGGTTGACTTCAGGACCATGTTGGCAGTTACTATTGAAAATGGTGACACCAGTTATTATAGTCCTAATTCTGATTGGACTTTGCATGTGTTGTGTGATCCCTTATATCAAAACAATGGTTGGCAAAATGGTGTCAAATACATTTGTACAGTGTAATCTGGCCTTCCAACAAACTATGCCAAAATATCAAGCATTGAAACAGTCAGACCTTAGTGGAGAAAACTGTAATGACTGTACTGAGAATTATGATGATATTGAAAAGCTCACAACTCCAGTTCAAGCTTGAACTGTTGACGTGATGAGTTAACACACTCTTAGCCTATGAAGCTTTAGCTGAAAAAGTAATAAGACAAGTGGTGTAGTCGAATAATACAGAAAAAACAGTTCATTTATACCAGTCGGTAGGAGTGATGTATGGTGGTGGTGTGGTGATAACAGAATCTTTGACAGACTGCCACGAAATGTGTCAGGTTATTGTGCATTAATATCATTATTGTTACCCATGACCCCTGAAGACGTTACGACATATGCAGCCTCTCTTATTCCTGAAGATTGGCAGAAAGGCATAGCCAGACATAGAGTGAAAAGAGATTGGAAAGGAGTGGGAAATCCAACATATATTGACGCAATAGGAGTCCCCAGGGGAGTGCCTGACGAGTATAAACTGGTTAATCAAATAGCAGCTGGATTCGAATCTTCCATCTGTTGGTGGTGCTCAATTAATAAAAACGTGGACAGAATAAACTACATCCACTACAATGTACAGAAATTAGGAAATTGGACTGAGGAAGGATTTAAGGCTGTCCATTCACAGTTAGAAGCCACGTCCCTTATGGCCTTCCAGAATCATATTGCTCTGGATATGTTGTTGGCAGAGAAAGGAGGTGTTTGTGCCATGTTCGGAGAACAATGCTGCACATTCATTCCCAACAACACGGCTGCAGACGGCAGTCTCACTCAAGCCATTGACGGGCTGAGGACGTTGAACAGGAAGATGAAAGAGCACAGTGGAGTAAACACCGAAGGCTGGGATTGGTGGCTGGAAGGGATGGGAAAATGGAGGTCTTTGATTTCTTCACTATTAGTGTCTATAGCAGTATTTGCTGCAATTCTAACATTGTGTGGATGTTGTTGTATTCCATGTCTCCGAGGCCTTGTAAATAGAATGATAACCACAGCAATAAGTCCAGGACCAGGAGGGGGTCCAGCATCATATCCACTTCTGGGGACAGATGACGACAAGGAGGACGATGGCTCTCCTGACCTGTACCCAGACCAATGGAAGTATGATGACCCAGACACCGATGATGGTGACAATGATGACATCACCTCTGGGGTGTAAGCCTATAGAGAAAACATACCATGATGAACCTCTTAGTGAAAATCTCAAAAAGAAGTGCTAAGCTGAGTGATGCCTACTGTATGTTTAACAGGCGATAAACAGGAGGGGAATGTTAAAGATTTTGTATATATGTTATCACTGTTAAACGTTTGTACATTTGTCTTCTTTCTCATGAGAACGGTGTTGTGCTGTTTTGCACTTCACCCTGAGAACGTACGTGTTATTCAACCTTGTTTAGCTTGTCTTCTTTCTCATGAGAACGGTGTTGTGCTGTTTTGCACTTCACCCTGAGAACGTACGTGTTATTCAACCTTGTTTTAGCTTTGTCTTCTTTCTCATGAGAACGGAGATGTGCTGTTTTGCACCTGTCTTAATGCAATCCTGAGAAATCAATTTTGTTTTAGCACTCTGGGGTCAATCTGAACTGGGAATGAAGGACTGGATGTACTTATTGTTATAACATAACTTTGTTTTCGTAGCCGCTAACGACTGGGAGTAAAAGAACTGAAGGTTGAATTTTGACTGATTGTGATGCTTAGTGTTCCAGGCAGATGCAAAACAGCTGATAACTGCAACAGACGAACGAGATGTGCTGACCTGAAGTGTTCTTCCTTACAGCTGCACTTGACGTATGCGTTTATGTTATGGGAAGAAACTTGTCTTGCGTCATTACCCCCACCCTTAGGACAAGTTTCTTGTTTATGTGATGAGGGCGTCTCTTAATAAAAAGAGCGGAAAAGCAGGCCAGACTTTAGTGTAGCCTTGGTGTACAGCCTGGCCGCACTCCGCGCGTAATATTTGACTTTCTGTCTCACTGGTGTTTCTTGACTCTGTTTGTCTTGTTAAAGGTTTTAAAAATGTTTGGAGGAGAAAATACCCAACAGCATACTCCAACTACGTGGTCACTTAGGGCCTCCATGCCACCAGGGGGCCCCGAGAGCACCGAGACGTTGTGATAAAAAAGTAAATATATACATGAAATTAAAATAATATTGAATAATTTAAATGAAATTGTATTACACCCGAAAAAAATAAATTCATTTTGATAAAATACCAATACTAAGTTAATTGATGCCTCCTGTTGGCTGATGCCACCGTTGGGCAAATTTAGATGCACCGCTTGGGTCAGGTGGTTGATGACTAATCGTGAGGAATGAAGTGAGTGCAAGTCATGTCTCAGAAAAGAAATTATCCCTCTGGAGCGGAGAAAAGAAAAAAGAAGAAGTTGGAAGACGAGAAAAAACAACAAGACAAAGGTAGGTTTGCATGTCCAATATTACAATTTTTGTTGTCATTATTTGCGAAATGCTCTGTTCGTTTAGTGTAAAGTGCTTTAGGTGTCTTAAAGTCAGAGGCGATTGCTCTGATGCCGCGTTCACACCGGATGCGACGCGAGCGACTGCAGCCACAGGTTGCCATGTAATCCCTATGTAAGGACGCGTTTTGGTGCCAAACCACGCAGCGGCACGCAATGGATGCGAGTGAAGTGATTTTGAGCGTTTTGCGCATTTTGAGCGTTTTGCGCATTTGTGGCACGATATTGCGTCGCGTCATGTCGCGTTGCCCTCCTCCCCAAGTTCAAAAATCTGAACTTTTTCATCTCATCGCGCCGCGATGACCAATCAGGGACTGAATATGTAGTGACATGGAGATGTCTGGAGTTTGACTGAAGATGTGAACATGTCCTGTATCTGGTAGCAGCCTGTGAGCAGGACTTATGTCTCTTTTGTCCTTTATTTCACAATCATGACAGAGTTTTTGGAGCGAGCAGCAGCACCACAGCAGCGGGGAGCGGAGTTTCTTTTTATTTTTATTTTACATGCGCGCGCGCGAATCGTCCTGGAGATTATTTTACTTATTAACTACACAGCTGTATAATAAAGCAAATGGTGACTGGTTTCTAAACACAAGTATGACAGAGTTTTTGGAGCGAGCAGCAGCCCTACTTGCAGCAGCGGGAGCGGAGCTTTTTCTTTTTCTTTTTCTTTTACGTGCGCGCGCGAGTGAATCGTCTGTAGAGAATATTTTATTAATTAACTACACAGATGTATAATAAAACAAATGGTGACTGGTTTCTAAACACAATTATGACAGAGTTTTTTTGGGGAAGAGCCAGCTGCAGCAAGCAGCGGAGTTTCTTTCTTTTTTTTTTTTTTTAATTATTTACATGTGCGCGCGTGAACGGGACAGTTGATCCTAAAACTGGGTCCCGCAGAGGTGGAAGGACCGCTGAAAGCGGCCGTCACCCAGACACAGCTCCTGCAGCAAATAATGATACTCTCTGTATTGGGAGCTTTCCACAGCAACTCGCTCCGTGTGATCAAGGTCCGTGACAACCGGAGCCGGTGAGCGGAATGGAAGCTCCTCCTATTTGATGAATTTTCGCAGCGAAAGTCCACCCAAGCAGAGCGACACACCGGGCGAAGGAGGCGCGTCCGTCGCCCGGCGAACTGCGCGAATTTGTAGCGTCTGATCGCGCCTGGTGTGAACGCGGCTTAAGACTGCAAGGGAAGCTCAGCTTCCCCTAAAATGTCAAATAATAAGTGATCAAATATACGAGTATTGTTGTGTGGGCCACCAGAAGAGGAGGTACTGCTGGCCCACCACCAAAGGGCGCCCTGCCTGAATTGCGGGCTTCAGGCACGAGAGGGCGCTGCCGCCACGGACACAGCCGGGAGTGACAGCTGTCACTCATTAATTCCTGACAGCTGTCACTCATTCTTCATCATCGCACTCCATAAAACCCAGACGTCATCTCCACCTCATCGCCGAGATATCGTACTTCATTGGAGGTAATATCCTCAGCCATTTGTGTTTACTTATAAGCTGTATATTGTGAGTGTTTGCAGGAGTACCGGTCCCTCTTCCTGTGGAGGCTGAGTGAGTGCAGGACGGCACTCTTTTCCTCTGAGGGATCACTGTAAATTCATCAGCATATTGAGTGAGAGGTGGAGGTGGCATTCCCACCGTTGTTGTTACTGGGTGTGCACACACCTACACTTGACTGTCTTTGTTCTCGCCAGCAGTACCAGATGCGACAGTCGGGGACAGTGATCACCTGGGAATTCGGGACTTGGCGGCTCCAGTATTCACCAGGTTCGGTGGCGGCGGAAATCGTGTGGTTCCGGCTCTTCTCAGGACAGACGTCTTCTATCCTCGAGCCTGCCCACATGTCATCTTTGTGGATTGACTGTAATCTTATTCTGAGATTGTCTGTATGTTCGTTGTGCTCCTTCACAACATTAAATTGTTAATTTTTGGCTCATCTATTGACCGTTCATTTGCGCCCCCTGTTGTGGGTCCGTGTCACTACACTTTCACAACAAGTATACTGTTGTGTGTACATGTCATTGACTAAATATGCGCTACAACGCGCTCAACTTTTGTTCAGAATCAGCTTCTTATCACGGCTTTCCTCTCACTCAAACCCGCAGCTTCACAGTGCTTTAAACAGTCCACAGACTTCAACAGCGACACAAAGCATGCAGCATGCAGCAATCTATTTAAGCATAAAAATTCAAAAAGAAAAAATAATATAGCACCTTCAACTGCACCACAGACTAAAACAGTTAAATGTGGTTTATTATATATTAGGTCTCTCTCTTCTAAGTCCCTGTTAGTAAATGATATAATAATTGTTCAACATATTGATTTATTCTGCCTTACAGAAACCTGGTCACAGCAGGATGAATATGTTAGTTTAAATGAGTCAACATCCCCGAGTCACACTAACTGTCAGAATGCTCGTAGCACGGGCCGAGGGGGGGATTAGCAGCAATCTTCCACTCCAGCTTATTAATTAATCAAAAACCCAAACAGAGCTTTAATTCATTTGAAAGGTTGACTCTTAGTCTTGTCCATCCAAATTGGAAGTCCCAAAAAACAGTTTTATTTGTTGTTATCTATTGTCCACCTGGTCGTTACTATGAGTTTCTCTGTGAATTTTCAGACCTTTTGTCTGACTTAGTGCTTAGCTCAGATAAGATAATTATAGTGGGCAATTTTAACATCCACAAAGATGCTGAGAATGACAGCCTCAACACTGCATTTAATCTATTGTTAGACTCAATTGGCTTTGCTCAAAATGTAAATGAGTCCACCCACCACTTTAATCATACTTTAGATCTTGTTTTGACTTGTGGTATGGAAATTGAAGACTTAACAGTATTCCCTGAAAACCCCCTTCTGTCTGATCATTTCTTAATAACATTTACATTTACTTTAATGGACTACCCAGCAGTGGGGAATAAGTTTCATTACAGTAGAAGTCTCTCGGAAAGCGCTGTAACTAGGTTGAAGGATATGATTCCTTCTTTGTTATGTTCTCCAATGCCATATACCAACACAGTGCAGAGTAGCTACCTAAACTCTGTGAGTGAGATAGATTATCTCGTCAATAGTTTTACATCCTCATTGAGAACAACTTTGGATGCTGTAGTTCCTCTGAAAAAGAGAGCCTTAAATCAGAAGTGCCTGACTCCGTGGTATAACTCACAAACTCGCAGCTTAAAGCAGATAACCCGTAAGTTGGAGAGGAAATGGCATCTCACTAATTTAGAAGATCTTCACTTAGCCTGGAAAAAGAGTCTGTTGGTCTATCAAAAAAAAAAAAAAAGCCCTCCGTAAAGCTAGGACATCTTACTACTCATCACCAATTGAAGTAAATAAGAACAACCCCAGGTTTCTTTTCAGCACTGTAGCCAGGCTGACAAAGAGTCAGAGCTGTATTGAGCCGAGTATTCCTTTAACTTTAACTAGTAATGACTTCATGACTTTCTTTGCTAATAAAATTTTAACTGTTAGAGAAAAAATTACTCATAACCATGCCAAAGACATATCGTTATCTTTGGCTGCTTTCCGTAATGCTGGTATTTGGTTAGACTCTTTCTCTCCGATTGTTCTGTCTGAGTTATTTTCATTAGTCACTTCCTCCAAACCATCAACATGTCTATTAGACCCCATTCCTACCAGGCTGCTCAAGGAAGTCCTACCATTAATTAATGCTTCGATCTTAAATATGATCAATCTATCTTTATTAGTTGGCTATGTACTACAGGCTTTTAAGGTGGCAGTAACTAAACCATTACTTAAAAAGCCATCACTTGACCCAGCTATCTTAGCTAATTATAGGCCAATCTCCAGCCTTCCTTTTCTCTCAAAAATTCTTGAAAGGGTAGTTGTAAAACAGCTAACTGATCATCTGCAGAGGAATGGTCTATTTGAAGAGTTTCAGTCAGGTTTCAGAATTCATCATAGTACAGAAACAGCATTAGTGAAGGTTACAAATGATCTTCTTATGGCCTCAGACAGTGGACTCATCTCTGTGCTTGTCCTGTTAGACCTCAGTGCTGCTTTTGATACTGTTGACCATAAAATTTTATTACAGAGATTAGAGCATGCCATAGGTATTAAAGGCACTGCGCTGCAGTGGTTTGAATCATATTTATCTAATAGATTACAATTTGTTCATGTAAATGGGGAGACTTCTTCACAGACTAAGGTTAAATATGGAGTTCCACAAGGTTCTGTGCTTGGACCAATTTTATTCACTTTATACATTGTTTCCCTTAGACAGTATTATTAGACAGCATTGCTTAAATTTTCATTGTTACGCAGATTATACCCAGCTTTATCTATCCATGAAGCCAGAGGACACACACCAATTAGTTAAACTGCAGGAATGTCTTACAGACATAAAGGCACGGATGACCTCTAATTTCCTCCTTTTAAATTCAGATAAAATGGGAGTAGAATGGGAGGCAATAATCAGGTCCCATCTTATCTTAGGGACCTCTTACCAATCAATCAATCAATTTTATTTATATAGCGCCAAATCACAACAAACAGTTGCCCCAAGGCGCTTTATATTGTAAGGCAAGGCCATACAATAATTACGTAAAAACCCCAACGGTCAAAACGACCCCCTGTGAGCAAGCACTTGGCGACAGTGGGAAGGAAAAACTCCCTTTTAACAGGAAGAAACCTCCAGCAGAACCAGGCTCAGGGAGGGGCAGTCTTCTGCTGGGACTGGTTGGGGCTGAGGGAGAGAACCAGGAAAAAGACATGCTGTGGAGGGGAGCAGAGATCAATCACTAATGATTAAATGCAGAGTGGTGCATACAGAGCAAAAACAGAAAGAAACACTCAGTGCATCATGGGAACCCCCCAGCAGTCTAAGTCTATAGCAGCATAACTAAGGGATGGTTCAGGGTCACCTGATCCAGCCCTAACTATAAGCTTTAGCAAAAAGGAAAGTTTTAAGCCTAATCTTAAAAGTAGAGAGGGTGTCTGTCTCCCTGATCTGAATTGGGAGCTGGTTCCACAGGAGAGGAGCCTGAAAACTGAAGGCTCTGCCTCCCATTCTACTCTTACAAACCCTAGGAACTACAAGTAAGCCTGCAGTTTGAGAGCGAAGCGCTCTATTGGGGTTATATGGTACTATGAGGTCCCTAAGATAAGATGGGACCTGATTATTCAAAACCTTATAAGTAAGAAGAAGAATTTTAAATTCTATTCTAGAATTAAAGGAAGCCAATGAAGAGAGGCCAATATGAGTGAGATATGCTCTCTCCTTCTAGTCCCCGTTAGTATTCTAGCTGCAGCATTTTGAATTAACTGAAGGCTTTTCAGGGAACTTTTAGGACAACCTGATAATAATGAATTACAATAGTCCAGCCTAGAGGTAATAAATGCATGAATTAGTTTTTCAGCATCACTCTGAGACAAGACCTTTCTAATTTTAGAGATATTGTGTAAATGCAAAAAAGCAGTCCTACATATTTGTTTAATATGCGCTTTGAATGACATATCCTGATCAAAAATGACTCCAAGATTTCTCACAGTATTACTAGAGGTCAGGGTAATGCCATCCAGAGTAAGGATCTGGTTAGACACCATGTTTCTAAGATTTGTGGGGCCAAGTACAATAACTTCAGTTTTATCTGAGTTTAAAAGCAGGAAATTAGAGGTCATCCATGTCTTTATGTCTGTAAGACAATCCTGCAGTTTAGCTAATTGGTGTGTGTCCTCTGGCTTCATGGATAAAGCTGGATATCATCTGTGTAACAATGAAAATTTAAGCAATGCTGTCTAATAATACTGCCTAAGGGAAGCATGTATAAAGTGAATAAAATTGGTCCTAGCACAGAACCTTGTGGAACTCCATAATTAACTTTAGTCTGTGAAGAAGATTCCCCATTTACATGAACAAATTGTAATCTATTAGACAAATATGATTCAAACCACCGCAGCGCAGTGCCTTTAATACCTATTTCATGCTCTAATCTCTGTAATAAAATGTTATGGTCAACAGTATCAAAAGCAGCACTGAGGTCTAACAGAACAAGCACAGAGATGAGTCCACTGTCTGAGGCCATAAGAAGATCATTTGTAACCTTCACTAATGCTGTTTCTGTACTATGATGAATTCTAAAACCTGACTGAAACTCTTCAGATAGACCATTCCTCTGCAGATGATCAGTTAGCTGTTTTACAACTACCCTTTCAAGAATTTTTGAGAGAAAAGGAAGGCTGGAGATTGGCCTATAATTAGCTAAGATAGCTGGGTCAAGTGATGGCTTTTTAAGTAATGGTTTAATTACTGCCACCTTAAAAGCCTGTGGTACATAGCCAACTAATAAAGATAGATTGATCATATTTAAGATCGAAGCATTAAATAATGGTAGGGCTTCCTTGAGCAGCCTGGTAGGAATGAGGTCTAATAGATATGTTGATGGTTTGGATGAAGTAACTAATGAAAATAACTCAGACAGAACAATCTGAGATAAAGAGTCTAACCAAATACCGGCATCACTGAAAGCAGCCAAAGATAACGATACGTCTTTGGGATGGTTATGAGTAATTTTTTCTCTAATAGTTAAAATTTTATTAGCAAAGAAAGTCATGAAGTCATTACTAGTTAAAGTTAAAGGAATACTCGGCTCAATAGAGCTCTGACTCTTTGTCAGCCTGGCTACAGTGCTGAAAAGAAACCTGGGGTTGTTCTTATTTTCTTCAATTAGTGATGAGAAGTAACATGTCCTAGCTTTACGGAGGGCTTTTTTATAGAACAAGTTAGTACCATATCACCCCAATAGAGCGCTTCGCTCTCAGACTGCAGGCTTACTTGTAGTTCCTAGGGTTTTTAAGAGTAGAATGGGAGGCAGAGCCTTCAGCTTTCAGGCTCCTTTCCTGTGGAACCAGCTCCCAATTCGGATCAGGGAGACAGACACTCTCTCTGCTTTTAAGATTAGGCTGCTATAGACTTAGACTGCTGGGGGGTTCCCCTTGATGCACTGAGTGTTTCTTTCTCTTTTTGCTCTGTATGCACCACTCTGCATTTAATCATTAGTGATTGATCTCTGCTGTCTTCAGCCCCAACCAGTCCCAGCAGAAGACTGTCCCTCCCTGAGCCTGGTTCTGCTGGAGGGTTCTTCCTGTTAAAAGGGAGTTTTTCCTTCCCACTGTCGCCAAGTGCTTGCTCACAGGGGGTCGTTTTGACCGTTGGGGTTTTTCTGTAATTATTGTATGGCTTTTGCCTTGCAATATAAAGCGCCTTGGGGCAACTGTTGTTGTGATTTGGCGCTATATAAATAAAATTGATTTGATTTGATAACTCATACCAAGTAGTGCTATCCGCAGTGTGTTATGAAAATGGCAGCAGGTGATGAAAGGTATGCAGCCGACAGTAAATGTTTGTCCTGTGCCCTTAAATACACAAGGGGGTACAACCCTCCCACCCATTATTAGAATAGAGAAAGGGATGATACACCCATTTTGTATAGCTAAAGGCTCAGCAGCACAATACATAAGTAATTGGCAGGTCGGGATGGCCAAATCAAAACACCCTATACCGTGTAC
Organism: Thalassophryne amazonica; assembly: GCF_902500255.1. Lineage (NCBI taxonomy): Eukaryota > Metazoa > Chordata > Actinopteri > Batrachoidiformes > Batrachoididae > Thalassophryne > Thalassophryne amazonica. The sequence goes on along the minus strand of NC_047109.1, from coordinate 53,147,025 downwards.
GCAAAAGAAACAAGAGTATAAACCGGCCCAAACATCATGGAATATTACTGTATGTCACACCCTGCCTACAGCAGGCATACAGTGTGAACAAGTAGTACCAGCCACAGGGGGATCTGTAATTGGAATGAATCTCACCCATGCTTCATGGATATCTATCCCAAATGTAGCTAATGGGATGGTACCCTTAGCTGATATTTTTTGGACATGCGGACAAAAAAAAAGAAACTTGTCATCTCTGTCCCCTAATTGGAAAGGCCTTTGTGCCCCTGTAATGCTCACAGGAGCAATAACATTAATTGAAATGCCACATTCAACACAAACCATACCCCAGAAACTTTGTAAGAAAAGAGGACTAATGACACTCAATATAGACCACAACATCACAGTTAAGGATGGGGTACCAGAAGGGATACCCCGACAATTAGAAGCCATAGACAGTAGCAGAGTTAAAGCAGACGAAGATTGGGACAAATGGGGATGGATAGCAGCTCTGTTCGGGGTTGCCCCAAAAGTTCGTTCTAGGCTCCAGGAGGTGCAGTGGATTAATTACCTGTGGTATAATCAACAAAGATACTTGAATTGGACATTAGCAGCTGTAAGCTTTATCAGAACAACTGCATGCCACCTCACTAATGACAATGCAAAACAGATTAGCTATCGAAGTGATGATGGCTGATGAGCAAGGAGTCTGCATCATGATTGAAGCAACAGAATGTTGCACAGCTATACCCATGCATACGGTGGAAGATGGAAATTTAACCGAACTCCTAATCGAACTCGAAGAGTTTCAACAAGAGCTATTAAGTGACTCCGTAGGAGGGAGGAACGGAAATGATGAGACCTCTGGAAATACCTTAAGAGATAGAGTAAATGTTGGCCCACTGTTCACGCTTTAAGGAAAGGGTGGATATCATGGAATCAATCAATCAATCAATCAACATTTATTTATAAAGCGCTTTACAGCAGCGACTGGTGTCCAAAGTGCTTAACATTAAAAACACAAATTTACAAAATAAAACACATATAAAATAAAATTTTAAAACAACACATAAAAAAAAAACATAAAAATAACAGAACATGTCACCTCCCCACTAAGTGTTAAAAGCCAGTTTAAATAAATAAGTCTTTAACTTAGATTTAAAAAGTGCTAGGTCAGGAATAGTACGTAACTCAAGAGGTAGCTCATTCCACAGTCTGGGGCCAGCTACCGCGAAAGCATGATCACCCCAGCGTTTATATCTTGACCTTGGAACATCTAAGTAAAGCTGGCCAGACGCCCTTAACGTCCTACTGTAGGTGCGCAAACTTAAAATTTCAGACAAGTAGGGAGGTGCAAGGCCATAAATAGCTTTAAAAACAAACATTAAAATTTTAAAATCAATTCTAAAACGAACTGGAAGCCAGTGGAGTGAGTATAGGATGGGCGCAATATGCTCACGTCTAGAAGTGTTTGTCAAAAGATGAGCAGCAGCATTCTGCACCAACTGGAGACGCGCAAGAGACGACTGATTAATGCCCGCATAAAGTGCATTACAATAATCAAGTCTGGAGCTGATGAAAGCATGAATGGCCGTCTCAAGATCACGTCTACTGAGAAAGTGCTTTATTTTAGCCAAGAGCCGAAGTTGGAAAAAACTAGCTTTGACAACAGAATTTATCTGTTGATAAATTAGCCAAAGCACCAAAATTTGGTGTTACCACATTTGGTATGCCAGTGCGCTCAAACACCATGATCTCAGTTTTACCATCATTCAGGTAAAGGAAGTTTCGGGACAGCCACTGCTTCACATCACGAATACAATTAAATAATGATGACAAAGCATCACTCCCATTAGTCCTCACAGGCAGATAGATTTGCAGATCATCTGCATAACAATGAAAGGATAAATTGTGCTGGGTTAGGAAGGACTGGTTATATCAGATGGGTGTGGTCTTGGCGCTAATAGGAGTGGCTATCTTGCTAGTAGTATGTTGTGGTATTCCCTTCCTAAAATTTCTGGTTAATAAGTTGATTGCATCCACAGTAGGACAACTCCCCCTTTTAGCCATCAAGCCCTAGGTGAAAACACGTATGAAATTGGCAGAGAACCAGAATATATGGAAATGGATGAAATACCAAATGTCCTCCCTGACACCCCCAAACTATCTGACATTGTGGCATATACCCCAACAAGTGACAGGGAGGACAGGGATGGACACAATTTAGTGGTGTTGTAGACGAGGGAGAAGACATGCATGCACATTTACATTTACACACATGCACCCACAACAATGAGGGATAGGATAGACCAGGGGTGGCCAAGTTCGGTCTTCGAGAGCCACATTCCTGACACGCTTAGTTGTCTCCCTGCTCCAACACACCTGAATCCAATGAAAAGCTCATTAAAGGTCTGCTAACGAGTCTTTCATTGGATTCAGGTGTGTTGAAGCAGGGAGACAGCTAAGAGTGTCAGGAATGTGGCTCTCGAGGACCGAACTTGGCCACCCCTGGGATAGACAATGTCTGAAAGAATGACATGGAGATATAGTAATGACTGTATATGTATATATTAATAGGACACAGAAGTATGGCTGAGAGACCAGACTCCTCTGACCTGGAACTTATTCCTGATCTGCCTCTACCAAGTGTGGTTGATCTCTCAGACTTATCTGGAGGAGAGGATCCAATAGAGGGCCAGTCGAGCCAAGGTGGGTCGCCACAGCCGCCAACCATCTGGCAGCTGTGCCAGCTGGCGTCAGAAGGACCCCCATTGCTTCGGCATCAAGCGACGAGGGCTCCACCGATTCAGGCTGCACCAAGAAACGGCCAAGGGACTCCGCCATTGTTTGAAGGACCTTTTGGTCTCTGGGAACCACCCCCTCCGCAGATGCCATGAAGACAGTCACATGTGCTGGCAGCAGCGGTACCTACGAGGGGAGGTAGCCAATGTCGGCCATATGTGGCAGAAGCCCGAGTGCACCCTCGACCTAACCCACAGCAAGGATCTGTCCCCAACTTCCCTTCCCCAATGCAGGGTAGGGGTTTTGAACAGCCCAATGCCTCTGGAGGAGGACCAGCACGGGTTGACCTCGGCACACTTCACCCACCAGGACAACAGGGAACCCTGTACAGACTGCTGAATGCCTATAATGTCCCAACAACTTGCTCATGCAACATCGACAATACTCCTCCTGTACGCGAGATGCCTCCCACCTTGTTGCTCCTGTCCCCTGGACTGCACGACTTTAATCTGATCATGGTCACCCCACTGGTCATGGCAATCCTGTCCCGAGAGCTCAAGCTTCCCCAGGAACTTGCTCCAAAGACCATGGATCACATTCTGCCCCTCACGAATCACATTCCCAGCATGGTATTTGATGACCTCATGCCCAAATTAAGTCTGTCGGCCGCATACCTGCTAAGGATGCACCGTGACATTGCCAACATTTCTTGTGCTCAGGAGTGCCTTCAGACTACAATGTATTGTCTTCAGACTAGCATAGGCAAGCTGTTCGGCCTGTTGGACCATACGAGAAGGGAACACCTAGAAATGTCCACGTCCACCCTGAACGTGGGGAAAAAATACTCTGTGTGCCCTATTCCAGTTGACCAAGCAGAACAATGAGCTGGAGAGAACCTTCAGAGCACTGTGCGACTGTCTGCGAGCCAGAATCCCTGATGATCCTCATTCCACTGCCCCTGAAATCCAAACCCCCTCATATTCCCCAACTTCCCCTCCCTAAAACTCGGATGCTGAGTGAACACTGAGGACCCGGACTAATTTAACGGCTCTGAAAACAGACAAGGACTTTGGTTCTCGGATTTGGATTATGGACTGGTTTCAGAAATGAGTGTACAAAAAATGGATTGGTATATGTCAATAACGAAGGTCTAATAAATGTCTATCCTTACCATCATTTGTGTAACACAAGTAGAGCTAAATGCACACACATAGTTAACACATTGGTTGATTTATAAAAGGGGACCCTTACACAGCGTATCCGGAGAGTTAGTGGTGAATAGGCGCCATAGGGTCCCCTTTTGTTATTTAGTGCATGCCTCAAGAGACATGCATTGCTTAGGTTTGGCGTCTTGCCGAACGGGCATTGAAAACAAGCTGAAAAAGAAGGAAAAAAAGTGGAAAATGTTAATAAATGGCCTATAATGATAACCTGTTATATGATTAGATCAGATAAATGACTCAAGAACGGACATGAAGGGTAACAATTCATTATGTGTTGTGTGGGCTGCCAGAAGAGGAGGTACTGCTGGCCCACCACCAGAAGGCGCCCTGCCTGAAGTGCGGGCTTCAGGCACGAGAGGGCGCTGCCGCCTCAGGAACAAGCCGTGGTGACAGCTGTCACCCATCATCCGTGACAGCTGTCACTAATCAACACATCTGGTATAAAAGCAGGAAGACACCTCCACCAAACTGCCGAGATATCATCTTCATCTGGAGGTAATATCCTCAGCCTTTTGTAAATCTGTTTATTGTGAGTGTTTGCAGGAGAACCGGTCGTTTTGAGGAGGCTGTGCAAGACGGCGCTCCTTTTCAGCTGAGACCGCTGCAACGCGCTGAGTGAGAGGTGGAGGTGGCATTCCCACCAGTGTTACTGGGTGTTCACACACCCACCCTTTGACTGTCTTTTGCTTTCTGCCAGCAGTACCAGATCCGACACGCCGGGAAGGTGGCCACCTGGGGACTCCGCGACTTGGCGGCTCCAGTATTCCTCGGGTTCAGGTGGCGGTGGAAATCGTGTGGTTCCGGTTCGTTTCCAGACGGGCGTCTCCTATCGTCGAGCCTGCCCACACGACACCTTTTATTAATTGACTGTTGCACATTCTGATTCTGCTGTGTTTGGTTGTGACATTCACACCAGTAAAGTGTTATAATTTGACTCCTTCCATTGTCCGTTCATTTACGCCCCCTGTTGTGGGTCCGTGTCACTACACTTTCCCAACATTATGTTTATCAATAGGCTAGACTTAGTTGTGCTGACCTAGAATAGTTCCTTGGTTGGCTGAATAAATAGTGATAAGGTAGTCCTTGCTTGATATGCCTGAATAATAGACGTGTGAGCTTTGATAAGAAAATAATATGTAGAACCAAGTATAATGGGTTGGAGCCTCTGGTTGAGTGAGACAATAGATGCCAGAAGATGATTTGTTACACAAAATGCCAATGTAATGCCTGTGTTTTGCTATGACTAAAAGCTTGTTGTAAGTTGTCTTATGTAACCATTTTAAGTGCCTTGGTTTACCCAACTTAATGATGTTCGAGTGTTTTGCATTGATATGTAATCCAGTTGATAACTGACCACTTTGTGCCTTAGTATGTAGGAATACCAGCATGTATGTTCACCAGCACTTAAATGTATTTACTGTGTTAGTATCACTTGTACCCTTTAGATATCCGCACCAGCCTTATCAGTAATTTGAGTGATGTTATTTTTGTTTTAAATGCGCAGATGATGATGTCCTGTCATTAAACAGCACAAGGGTATATTTGGTGAGATGGGACTCTGAGTCCTAGAGGAGGGACTGTAGAGGGGTTTAACTGTCAAGTGTCCCCATCTGAACTGTGTGCCCTCTAGTTGAACTGTCAGGTGTCCTCCATCTGAACTGTGTGTCCTCTAGTTGAACTAACAGGTGTCCTCCTAATAAGTGCCCCATTAGTCTCTCAGACTGTCAGGTACTGTCCAACCTGGTAGCAGAGTTGGCTGGCGCCCAAGCAGTAATGAGCCCTCATGCCAGGTGCAGCTGGCAGAAAGTGATGTTTTTTTTAAAAACAGTTGTAAATCTATCAGAACATAATGGGGGAACTGTAGTATAGGAATAATTAAGCTTTACACCTGCTTAGGGTGAACTAGAGGTCACTTCCATTAGAAAACCATGTTTGGGGAATGAAATAAATAAAATATCGAAGGAGGAGCGATGCCCGTGGGTTTTCTATAAAAAGATGAGCGCGGGTGGAATATATTCAGTCTTTGTAGAGGACTCAGTTTATACGGGTGTTCTGTTTTGAACGCTTGAATAAACTTAAACTCTGTGCATTTTATCCTGTCCAAGGCTGAGTTTTTTCTAAGTGTTGTGTTCCTTCTCTGCAAACCACCTGCAGTCATTTTTGAGTTATCCAAGAAGGCATTCTGAGACTAACAGAGAGAAGGACCACGACAAGTTTAATCTCCAACCGGCCCAAAAACCGCCAGCGCACAGCGATAAGAGTTCTGCTGTGGCATTTCAATCCAGCATTTATGTGCTGACTGACTGAAAACTGGGTGGCTTATAATAGAAAGTAAAAGCTAGTTAGTTAAAACAAGAACGGTATTGTTAACTCACCATTTTTGGCCGTTTTTCAGCCAATTTTTCACTCCTGCGAGAATTTTTTGGATCGCGCCGAGTTTCAGTTTAATCGTACGTCCTGCATCGTGCAGTCGACATGGAGTAACGAGCTGCATTTAACATCTCACGACCACCTCCCGATGGGGAATCATATGGTCGGATGAATATCAACCCTGTTTGATATTTTGGTCGGCCGTCGTGACTCGAGAGGGTTCCGCGCTGTTGAAGCAGCGCTACAAGCGTCTACGTGCTGATTACGTCGCGCACTGTGCGCGTGCAAACACCGGAGACAGCAAACAGTGATCTCATGTAAAGTCTTGTTGTTTTTTTATTGCGTTCCCTCGCAATAACCTAATATCATATTAAAGTTCATGCCTATCAGCGCGCACAGTGAGTGGAATCAGGTGGGGGGAGACTTAACGTATATGCACGCGCGCACACACACACACACAGCAGACAACAACAGGATTCACGACAGATGAGGGAATAAGTTGCTACACCTTGCGCAGCTGTATGACTCCGTATGAAATATAGTTTATTTATACAACAGTGTAAGTAGCAACACTTTTTTGTCCTCATGAATCATGTTGCTGTCTGCTGTGTGTGCGCGTGCGCGCATATGCGCACAGTCTCCACCCACCTGATTTCACTCACTGTGCGCACTGATAGGAATGAAATAAATTTTTTTAAAAAACAATGCGACCCCGACGTGTGGTTTTTGAAGGTACAATGTGAGCAGTCAGATCACATCAGAGCATCGGGCCGTACAGTGTGAGAACATGAATCATGCGCTCTGAACTTTTAAACCCTGTGCAGAGTTGTGCTCCACTGCAAATGGCAGTGTGTCTTGGTGGCTTTTCTACTTATCTCACTTCATGAAAGCATTTAATTTTCTTCAATAACTTTGGAGATTTTATTAAATATTCTGGTTAAATAAATACCCAAATACTTATTGAGTGTTTTTTGAAAAAAAGGTGATGTAACAGTGGTAAACATACCACTGTCCCAGCTTTTTTGAAACGTGTTGCAGGCATCCATTTAAAAATGAGCAAATATTTGCACAAAAACAATAAAGTTTATCAGTTTGAACTTTAGATATCTGTGTGTGATGTGCGTCTGTTGTGCTCCACTGCAAATGGCAGTGTGTCTTGGTGGCTTTTCTACTTTTTATCTCACTTCATGAAAGCATTTTATTTTCTTCAACAACTTTGGAGATTTTATTAAATATTCTGGTTAAATAAATTTCAGTTATTTGCATTAATTTCTGATGATATTTTGAATTCTGTACCTGCAATATAGGGGTGTCCATCATTCTGACCTGGACTATCCACAGTATATCTCAAAGTGTAGCACAGCGTGACATTAAATCATGATTTTCTTTTCTAAAAAGTGTGTGTATTTGTGACTTTTCATGTTCTTTAGTGGTACTAGATCTCCTGAGGACTCTTGGAATGATTGCATCAAACGGGCGGTTAGTTTTGGAGACTGAGATGAGGAATATCTCTCACATTGTGAGGGAGCGTCAGCTTCCACATTTTGACCAGGTGGCACATTTCTCTGGTCCCAATCCAGCACACAGGTACCTGACTGTTGAGGACCCCAGCAGCTGGAAAATACCAAGGGGACACCCTTGGTTCCCCAGCTGCAGTAGACAGATGTTACAACCCCAATTCCAATGAAGTTGGGACGTTGTGTAAAATGTAAATAAAACAGAATACAATGATTTGTAAATCCTCTTCAACCTATATTCAATTGAATACACCACAAAGACGATATATAATTTTTAAACTAATAAACTTTATTGTTTTGTACAAATATTTGCTGCTCATTTTGAAATGGATGCCTGCAACACGTTTCAAAAAAGCTGTAGTAACTATCTGGATGGTCTTTTCCCTCTTGTCCGGAGGACACGACATCCATAATTTCCAAAAACAATTTGAAATGTGGACTCATCAGACCACAGCACACTTTTCCACTTTGCGTCTGTCCATTTCAAATGAGCTTGTGCTCAGAGAAGGTGGCGGCATTTGTGGATGTTGTTGATGTATGGCTGTTGCTTTGCATGGTAGAGTTTTAACTTGCACTTGTAGATGTAGTGACAAACTGTGTTAACTGACAGTGATTTTCTCAAGTGTTCCTGAGCCCGTGCGGTAAGATCCTTTACACAATGATGTCGGTTTTTTATGCAATGTCGCCTGAGGGATCGAAGGTCAGGGTCATTCAATGTTGGTTTTCTGCCTTGCCGCTTACGTGTAGAAAGTTCTCCAGATTCTCTGAATCTTCTGATTATATTATGGACTGTTGATGATGGTAACCTGAAATTCCTTGCAATTGAACGTTGAGAAAAATTGTTCTTAAACTGTTGGACTATTTTTTCATGCACTTGTTCACAAAGTGGTGATCCGCACCCCATCTTTGCTTGTGAATGGCTGAGACTTTTGGGGATGCTATATATACCAAATCATGACACTCAAAATTAGTATCCTCAGTTCCCAAATACTTATTGTTTTTAGAAAGAAAGGTGATGTAACACAGTGGTAAACATACCACTGACCCAGCTTTTTTGAAACGTGTTGCAGGCATCCATTTAAAAATGAGCAAATATTTGCACAAAAACAATAAAGTTTATCAGTTTGAACTTTAGATATCTTGTCTTTGTGGTGTATTCGATTGAATATAGGTTGAAGTAGACTTGCAAATCATTGTATTCTGTTTTTATTTACATTTCAAATAACGTCCCAACTTCATTGGAATTGGGGTTGTACAAATCCTTGTTACAGGTTGATAATACGCATATTGTAATATTGTACAAGATTGACACATTTTGCTGGAGTCACTGCCAGTTTCATGAGTTTCATGAAATCAATTACCATATACCGTTGAACTTTTGGATGAAATTTTGTATTTTATGTTGTGGACCAGTGCATGCATTGTCCCAACTTCATTGGAACTGGGGTTGTACTTTCCATAGGTGGGGATGGAGCCCTTATCTGTCTAGGTGGTTGCCATCCAGGAACCCAGGTGGTTCTGTGGTGTGGTGGGTGCGGCAGTACCTGACCTGAGCTGACCTTTTGTCTCCGCAGTATCTTATGCAGAGAACATAGAAATAATCATGCTTCATGTTGATCAGGATCCAGATTTGGATTTATGGCAGATTTTTTGCTTTCCTGTGAGTTGTGTGGAACCAGACGACACTTTAAACTCTCCATTTTGTTGTTTTGACATCAGGGAAACAGCTGCTATTCATTATTCATGTTTAAACTTCGTGCAAACCTTTATATATTATTCTGATTGTTTTGTGCCCTGACGGTTTCTTTTTTCTTCCCCCTCAGTGTTTGTCATCAGGTTGTTCAGGGTGAACTGAAGGCCACACAAACTAACTGTTATGCTGTTCTGTTACCAGCTGTGGAAGTTTGGGCTCGTGCACACTCATTAGGATGCTGGTTTGTACGTCCACCAGCAGCCACAGAGATGAGCCTTCAGTAATACACAGTTTCACCACATGATGGTGCTACAGAGCTGTGACGTACTCTGTTGTGCAGCAAGAATCTGAATATTTGCCAAATTGAACCTCAGTCCTGCTACACATTCTGAAAATATTTATTGACACTGTTGATTTGCATGTATGGACAATGCTTTTTTTTTTTCTTTTTTTTTAATATTATTATTTATGTCAGTTTTAGATGAAGAATACCTTAAATAATTTATATTTTCGCTACTATTGTTCCTCTCCATCCCGTCCTCTGTCTTCCTGTTACTCCTGCTCCCCCTGAGTGAGGAGTTGTACAGTCTGATGGTCTGAGGGACAAAGGAGTTTTTCAGTCTGGTGGTCCTGCACTTGGGAAGGAGCAGTCTGTGGCTGAAGAGGCTCCTCTGGATGCTGATGACGGTGTGCAGAAGGTGACTGGCATTGTCCATATGTCCAGCAGTTTGTCCCATATTCTCTTCTCTGCCACAGTCAGAGATTCCAACTTCATCCCAACCACAGAGCCAGCCCACCTGATCAGTTTGTCCAGCCTGGATGTGTCCTTCTTGGACACTTGGACACAAACTCAGGTGTTCTTACGTAGGTCGACTCTCGTCATTCAACAGTTGGTGGAGCTGAATCCTTCACAAAATATATTCAGTGTCCTCTGGATTCTGAGCATTTGTCCATTCTGCTGCAGCATTTCTTACATGATGTTAATCACGTGCACGTATACAAGAAACATCAACTGTACAGACAACATGATGCAAAGTGTCTAAGTCTGGAGGAAAACAAAGGTCCATGATTTAAATTCAGTTTATTGTGATGATAAATATTTAATGCTTAAGAGCAGCCTGGGTCACTTTGAAATCCCTGTCACTGTCTGCAATAAACTCTTGATTTACTCTCAACACCTGTGTCAAAATCCTGGCTGTGAACTGGGCTTTGTCTCTTTCTTTCTTGAAAGCAGCCGCCCTGCCTTCAATCCCATGATGCAGCTCTGCAATCTGCAAGACACAAAGACAAACTGTTGACACAAACAAACAGTCTGTTGACATCATTTACAATAATATCTAATAGTTAAAAAAATATATATATATTTTTTCAAAGTTTACCTCTTTGTCTTTTTTGCTGATGACCTGCAGCAGCTCCTGGATGGTCTTTGCGAACTTGATCCCATTTTTCTTCTCAGCGCTGAGTTCATTTTTTATTTCCTCCAACTTTCCACACAGAGTCTGAGCACATAAAGAAGCAGTGATGTCACTGTGAGAAAACTCTCCATCTGAATTTAGTGTGAAAGAACAAACTGGTGTGTCCATGTACCTTGTTCTGATTCTGTGTGTCTTCCAGAGCTTTCATCAGGTTCATGAACAGTTCTTCAAATAGCGGTTCATTCTGAGCTTTGGACTCATGAACCTCAGTCTGTTTTTAAGTAGATCAACAGAAAAAAACACAGAAGAGAACATGTATTAAAGTAAAAAATAAAAAAAGAAATAAACTTCCAAACAAACAAATGCAAATGTCACAGCTGTTCTTCTTCCATGTGAGATGTTCAGACTGCAGACACACCCACACAAAAAGTCCAAAAACACTCTGAATGACAGATACACACTGTCCAATGATGTCTGTCAGCTTAACAGTCATGAGACATTTGTCCATCATTTTCAATCAGTGTATAAATAGTTGGACAGTGATACAGTTTTTGTAGTGTGCACATGTACATGCACATTCAGTTTACCGTGATGAGTTGTTCCTCCGTGTCATTTTGATTCTGGTCCATGTTCGTGTCACCACGTCGACTTGTCTGCAGCTGTCTGAGCAGAACTGCAGTCATCTTCTACAAACAGAGAGGACAATAGAAGACAAACTTCACTGACAAAGTAAAATCTAAGGATAAAGTATTTGTACGTGTGCATGTTGATAATGTGTCAGAATGTCAAAAACACACTAATCAGAGCAGAAGCTGTATGAATGTGATGCTCAATGTCAGTTTACCTCCATATCCTTTGTCCTGTCCTGCAGCGTCCTCATTTGAACTGTGAAGTCCTGGAGGAGGAAAAGTCAAAAATTAACTTTCACAAATGGTTCAATACAGCGACATGAAAAAGCTTGAATCAAAGATATGTGGAAACAAAAACATTTCTACATCACTGAATATGTCTTGGAGTTCATTTACATCAATCATTCAAACAAGGAGACTTACTGGGAAAAAGGCAACAAGATCTCATGCCAAGTCCATGACGGCATCACGAAAAGTGATTTAAGTGATTAATTTGTGACACCATCAGGAAATATAATAGATGTTCACAATGGGATCAGAAAATTGGGGTTGACATGGGGGAGGAAGGGGCATTTTGTGTTAGTTAGGGTTAAAATTAATGAGTGACAGGTGACTCTTACATTTACAGCTTCACAGTCTTTCCTTTTCTGCTGTCGAAGGTCCTTCAGTTCCTCCTCCAGCTGCTCATTTTTCTCCATCAGGTCAGTCAGCTGCTGCTCCTTTTTTTTAACATCAAGCTGGAGCCTTTGGACCTCCAGGACCTTGGACAGATGTTGGTCCCGAATCTGGACCAGCTCCATGTCCTTTTCCCTCAAAAGATTATGGAGGTCCTCATCAACCTGACAGAGATACAGTTTGTTAAAAACTGAATTTTGCACACACACACACACACACACACACACACACACACATGTGTGTGTGTGTGTGTGTGTGTGTGTGTACTCGCTAACAGTTCTTCCTCGTCACTCTTTTTTCAGTAACTACCAGCACATTTATCAAAGTAGTTTAAACAGAATCCTTACTAGTGATACCAGGTGCTGCACTCGTAGCACCAAAGTACCAACTAGTTTTTGAGGCACCAGTTGCCAAACTTGTAACACTCAAAGTCTCACTAGTTAACTAGTGACAGGCAGAAACTGAGATGTTAACTAGTAAATCACAGAGGTGTCAAATGAATAATCAGTCAGAGATTTGAGATCATGAACATTTTCCGTTCTAACGTCCACACACCCCTGTTTGGAAAACGTCCTCAGTGGAGTCTGCAGACGTCTGCTGTTGGTGTTTCTCCAGCTCATGAATTCGGAGCTTGAGAGAGAAATTTTCCCTCTTCAGATCTGCGAGTTCCTGCAGATAAAACAGAAACATTTTAATGAGCACAAACACACAAAAACCAACAACATTAATGTTGAAAAGTTTGAGCCAAAATCTGAATCAGTAACAATAATTTGGGTCAAAGAATAAAAGCAGTTCAACATTTTATCCTCATGATTCCCCTTAAAATCACAAAACCTGTTTGCTTCTAGTGGAGTTTAACTGCATAAACTTGTGTTGACAAAGTCAGAGATTTAATCAGCTAATGTTAACAGCATTAAAGTACAAATAAATAAAAAGAAGCAAAGCTGCTGAAATATTCCAATCACTTACATTGTGATACATCTTCATGCTGAGCCTTTCCATAGCTGGAGCAAAATCCAAGAAGGAAGCTGCAGAAAATAAAGAAAAATATCAAATAGTTTTTATTATTTCATTCACAACATGTAAAAAGTCAGAGATGCACAAGACCACTGAATTTGAATAATGTCTGAATTTTGCAGTCAGAACAACATTTCTTGTTCTTAATGACTGTGAGTAGATTTCACTGGAACAGAATCTGTGTGAAATTTAATTTGTCTGTGATCAGACGACTGACAGGTTCAAGGTCAGTTCCTGGTTATTGACAAACTGAATGAAATGCCAAGAAAAAAAAAACTTACAAAAAGTCATTTTTCTTCCAAGATTTAAGTTTTAGTTCAATCGGTTGAAAACATTTTAAAAACTCCCAAACAAACACACTGAACATGATCACCTTTACATGTCTAACAGTAACCACAGGATACTTTGGCACTGTTTGGCCACCATAAAGAATCAAATCTGACTGAGCTTGAAGGTCACATTCAAGGATCAGCCCAACATGAAGCCCTGAACAAAAACTCTCATTCTACTGCAAAATACCTCATATGTCACAACATCCAGTCATTTTAATGAGAATTTATTCAGTTAAAACAAACAAAACCATTTTAATAAAAGAAATTTCAAAGCTGCATGAAAAGTGTAACTACATTTAATTTTAATGTGTTTCATGTTTTTAATCACCTGAGAGAATGAATGTTCACTGCAAATCAACTCAATATTACTGGAGTTCAAAACAACATAAGTTATTAAAATGTTTTCCACCAGTGTTTAAATAATCAATTAGCAAAAAAAAAAAAGAAAGAAAAGATCATCAGCTATCTTAGTGATCGCTTAATTCAAATGTGACAGAGTATTTGACTGATTAAAAACAAAAATATATTTATAAATAACTGTACCTGTCGCACTGTTGAATCTACAAGTGGCAAGAAAATATTTAATTGTCGATGCAGCTGATGTAGAAATTAAGACTCTTTCTGTTTACAAACAACTGTGTCTCTGATCACCAAAGAATCACAACTGACCACTGACTCATCATAAAGTGGTGGAACAAGAGCATAAGTGTCATAAAGACAACAAAGCTTTTGATCAGTGTATCCTAGCAACAACCTCCTACCCCCCCAACACACATCTTTTTCTTTTTTTTTACACACTTGCATTTTAAATATAATAATTATTAATTATTATTGTTTGTTTTGGCACATGAAACTTTAAAACACTGAACAATTTCAGCTCAACATGAAATCCTGAAGAAAAACACATTACTTAATATGTTACATCACTGGATCTTTTTTTTTTTTTTTAGATAATTTCCACCTACAGTCTAATTTTAGTACATTTGGGAATTATGATTGAAAGTACTTAGTTCACAAGATTTTAAATCCTGAAAATTAAAAATTACGTGAAAAGTGCAACTCAATGCATGTTCACTGAAAATCAACGTGTTAAATAAAAACAGTCAATCAGCTAGAAAAATCATCAGATTTCTGAATAATCATTTAATGTATTAATTTTAAAGGAGAATTTGACTGTTTCCATGTTTTGAACTTTGCAAATTTTTTCGATTTTAACCTGTTAGCTAAAATGTGAAGATTCTGCATTTAAAGACATTTTAAGATCATTTATTAATTTCTCATACATTAAATGATTAATTATAAAATGAATTCAGATTCTCGTCAGCAGCAACAACTAATAAAACACACAATGAGGCAGAACCAAAGCTTTAAACTGACTGTACCTGTTACGTTTGTTGAATCTGAAACTGGACACAAACTGATTTTGTTGTTGATGCAGCGATGAAGAAATCAACACTGTTTGTGTTTAGGACCAAAGAACTATGTCTCTACTCAGCCAACAACCACAAAAGTGACCACTTACACAAAGTGGTGGCAGCAAAGACAACAAAGCTTTTGAATATTGAATGACGTCATACAGCGTCATAAAGAGATGAAACGGTTCAATGTTGCCTAGCAACCCCCCACCACCACCATACAGACTTTAGCATTTAAATTTTTTGCCTTTACATTTTAAACATTGAGGTGTAATAAATAACGTGGAAAATAGGATCAAAAGCATTATTCCAGATTATTTCAAGAGGAGCGTAAATCCATTGGTGACAAACTCATTTCTAAAGTTGTTTGTCCAAATGCTCTTGCCGTACTCAGCAATGCAAATCTGAGAAAGTTTTCCCCAAGAACTTTTTTTTTAATTATTTGTTTTTTGTGTTTTTTTTTGTGTTTTTTTTTTTTTCATTTGTGATGCCAAGGTCATTGTTGCATAATTCTGGCAGTTATATTATTAAACTCATGTGCAGTTCTCCAGACAGATTTATCACACTATATCGTGTTGTGTGTCTTCATGATTGATGTAAATGAAGTCCAACACATATTCAGTGACTTGGACTGTATTTGACTTGTCCACCAGGGGGCGCAAACCAGTTAATTTCTGAATGTCAGTCACAAACCCACACACGAGGTCTGTTAGAAAAGTAACGGACTTTTTTATTTTATGCAAAAAATATATGGATTTGATTCATATGTTTTTACGTCAGCCAAGCTTGAACCTTTGTGCGCATGCGTGAGTTTTTTCATGCCTGTCGGTTGCGTCATTCGCCTGTGAGCAGACTTTGTGTGAGCACTGGTCCACCCCTCTCGTCGGATTTTTATTGCCAATAAATGTCTGAACGATTTGGAGCTTTGCTGCATCAATTTTTTTCCAGAAACTGTGAGAGACCTCCAGGTGGACAGCATTTGGAAAATTCTGTTGGCTTTCAGGGACGATTTTATGGGGATTACACAGATTAAGGAGTGCTCCAGCTGGTTTAAAGACCGCCCACAGCTGCTGAGAGTGCGCCACGCTCCGAGCGCCGATCGACAGGCTGAATCAACCAGATCATTTCCAACGTGAAGGCTTTGTTGATCCGGGACGTCATCTGACTTACACAAAAATGGCAGGAGACGTGGACATCAGTACTTTTTTGGCACATTCCACTGTTACAGGAGTTTTTTTGATGGAAAGAAAAGCGGACGGATGCGCCACCGTGCCGTTCATGGCGCGGCACAAAACCACCTCCGTGTTGGTCTCACAGGACGGCTTTCAGACGGCTGTCGGTGGGTTTTCAGTCGTGTGACTAACCGAGAAATTGTGGATGAGCCTAGACATCATCATCATCATCAATTTCATCAATTTTATTTATATAGCGCCAAATCACAACAAGCAGTTGCCCCAAGGCGCTTTATATTGTAAGGCAAGGCCATACAATAATTACGTAAAAACCCCAACGGTCAAAACGACCCCCTGTGAGCAAGCACTTGGCGACAGTGGGAAGGAAAAACTCCCTTTTAACAGGAAGAAACCTCCAGCAGAACCAGGCTCAGGGAGGGGCAGTCTTCAGGGAGGGGCAGTCTTCTGCTGGGACTGGTTGGGGCTGAGGGAGAGAACCAAGAAAAAGACATGCTGTGGAGGGGAGCAGAGATCAATCACTAATGATTAAATGCAGAGTGGTGCATACAGAGCAAAAAGAGAAAGAAACACTCAGTGCATCATGGGAACCCCCCAGCAGTCTAAGTCTATAGCAGCATAACTAAGGGATGGTTCAGGGTCACCTGATCCAGCCCTAACTATAAGCTTTAGCAAAAAGGTTAGACCTTGCCTGTGTGAAATGACTTGAGGCAGCATTGTTATGATTTGGCAGCTTCAGAGCTGCGTCAGTCACAGTCAGTCAGAGCTGCGTGTCGTCAGAGCGAGCTGCAAAAAGTTTGTACCTGAGTTTTCAGAGGTGGTGTTTGTAGTTGCCATCTGCCACGCCGGTGTTTGCCAACCCGGACAGTGGGAATACCACCTCAACCGGCAACTTAGCCCCGCGACTGGACAGCAACAACGTCCGAGGCCCAACGTGGTGAATTCACTGAGGCCGCGCGCTGCGTCATTAGAGCCGCGCGTCACGAGTGCCGCTTCCCCGAGGCCTCGTGCAGCCACCGCGGATCCATCAGCGCGGAAACACCGAGGCCGCGCGGCACCAGCGCAGTGCAGATCCATCCCAGTGACAAACAACGCAGGCTGTTAACATCGGCGATCGACAAGCTGCTCATAAGCCGACCATGGGGCCTAAGAAGGTTCTGACAGCGGAGGAAGGTGACGATATTAAAAAATCTCTGGACTTTCTATCAGAGGAGATTTCTGTTGTGAAGCAGCAACAAAAATCAATTATGGATCTGGTGGAGGAGGTGAAGGCATTACGGCTCCAGAATGCCGAGAAAGACCGGCATCTGGTGCAGCTGGAAAATAGAGTGGCTGAATTGGAGCAGTACACCAGAATTAACGACGTCATCATCACAGGTCTTCATATCAAACCACGGTCCTACGCACGGGCGGTAACAGATGAGAGCGGAGGGGAGCCCAGTGAACAGGAGGTCAGCTCTGTGGAAAAACAGGTTGCTGATTTCCTCCTATCTAAAGGTATAGAAATGGATTTAAATAACATTGAAGCATGCCACCCTCTGCCCCGGAGAAATGACGGTGATAAACGAACCGTCATCATGAGATTCATCAACAGAAAACACAAAACAGCACTGTTAAAACAAGGAAGAAAACTGAAAGGGACAAACGTATTCATCAATGAACATCTCACCAAACGGAATGCCGACATCGCCAGGAAAGCACGCTTCTTGAAGAAACAGGGAAAAATCCAGCACACATGGACTTCAAACTGTAAAATATTCATCAAACTGAACGGATCACCAGAACAAGCAAAAGTCATGGCAATAAGGAACATCGAGGAGCTGGACAAATATGAACAATAGTGTTTCTTAAAGCGAGGATCTGGACAAATATGACCAATAAGGTATGAGGACACAAACACATCACAACACCATGACACAGACCAGAGGAACCTATTCATCTACATCTGGAGACAAGAAGGATATAACTCAAAGGATTGCTGATCATGGAAAAGTAGAACTGAGAACATTTAAATACACAGACCACAATGTACTGGACTTGGAGCACGATATAGACCCGGACAATAATTTCTTCTCAAATATCAATGACAGTTGTTGCTATTATACAGATGAACAGTTTAATCGGATCATTAAAACGGATAACAAATTATCAATAATCCATTTCAACAGCAGAAGTCTATATGCAAACTTTAACAACATTAAAGAATATTTAAGTCAGTTTAAAAAAATATTTAACATAATTGCTATATCAGAAACATGGATCAATGAAGATAAAGGAATGGATTTTGAACTGGATGGATATGAATTTAATTGTGTAAACAGAAAAAATAAGAGTGGTGGAGGAGTGGCTGTGTATGTGGATAAGAACATGGATTATAAAATAGTAGACAATATGACAACTGTGATTGATAACTTATTAGAATGTATAACTATTGAAATATGTGAAGAAAAAAGCAAAAATGTATTAGTCAGCTGTATATATAGAGCACCAGGATCTAGTATTGAAACATTCACTGACTGTATGGGAAAAATGTTCTCAAAAACTAATCAAAAAACTGTGTTCATTTGTGGTGACTTAAATATTGATCTGCTCAATCCAAATAAGCATAAAATAACAGATGAATTTATCAGTATAATGTACAGTATGAGTTTATATCCAAAAATCACCAGGCCAAGCAGAATTACATCCCATAGTGCTACCTTAATTGATAATATATTCAGCAATGATATTGAGAATAACACTGTGAGTGGATTATTAATCAATGACATTAGTGATCATCTACCAGTTTTCATCGTTTATAATAGAAACCATCGGCGGAATCAGCCAGAGGAGAAAATAAAATACAGGCGAGTGCGGACAGAGGAAAACATGAACACACCAAAGAAGGATTTACAGGAGCAAAACTGGGAAAAGGTATACAGTGAAAGTGATGTTGATAGTGCATATGAAACTTTTTTACAAATATTTACATCATTATATGATAAAAATTGTCCAATTAAACAAGACTACAGAAAACAAAAAATCCAAGCTCGACCATGGATGACGAAAGGGTTACGAAATGCATGTAATAAGAAAAATACACTGTATAGAGAATTCATAAAACTAAAGACTAAAGAGGCAGAAAATAGATATAAGAAATACAAAAATAGATTAACTAATATTATACGGGTATGTAGGAAGGAATATTATAGTAACATATTATATAATAACAAAAACAATATTAAAGAAATATGGGATATATTAAATAGCATTATCAAAAATGGTAATAAAAAACTTAATAATACTTATAAAGGTACAACACAATCACTATCAGTAATGCAGAAAAGAGCTATAAGAATTATTCATAATACTGGCTATAGAGATCATACAAATCCACTATTTTTACAATCCAAATTCTTAAAATTCACAGACTTGGTTCATTTTCAAACAGTACAAATTGTGTATAAAGCAATAAACAATTTACTTCCAGCAAATATTAAAAATATGTTTTTTAACAGATCAGGGGATTACAGTCTGAGGGGGAAATTTAATTTAAAGCATCAGTGGGCACGAACAACATTAAAAGGTTTCTGTATTTCTGTCTGTGGGGTGAGGATGTGGAACAGATTGGGAGTGGGGCTCAAGCAATGTCCAAGCATGAACCAGTTCAAACAGCGGTACAAAAATATGTTTTTTTCTGGGTATAGGGAGGAGGAAGGGTAATGAGGGTTAGGGTGTTTTTGTTTATTGCTTCGGCTTGTAAATATATAGTATTTTGTATGTAAGTAGGTATGTGTAGGTGTATATTTATGTTTGTGTATATATATATGTATATGTGTATATATGTGTATGTATATGTGTATGTATGTTGATGTGTGTATGTATATGTGTATGTGTATATATATGTATATATATATATATTGATATCGGTTTAGGTGTGTAGGAATCTATGTGTATATGTGGCAAAGGGTATTACTGGTTGTGGGGAAGAAGGGGTAGGGATAAATAAGCTGATGCTTCACCCTACCCCTTTTCGGACATGTTGGGTACACAGTAGGAACTTTTTTGTTGTTGTCTTTACTGATCTATCTTGTAATTGTTGTTGTATCAAATGTTCAAAATAAACAGTTTTCATTCATTCATTCATTCATTCAAAAAGGAAAGTTTTAAGCTTAAAGCCTTTTTTGCTAAAGCTTATAGTTATGCCAGAACATGTCCTGTGAGGCTTCATCACGCGTTGCTTTGCGCGGAATTCCTCCACTCCTCTTTCCATGACAAAAACTCCTGTAACAGTGGAATGTGCCGTTCATTTCCAAACTGGATGCTGTGTTTTATCCGGGACGTCCTCTGACTAGCACAGGAATTGCGGAAGACGTGGACATCAGCACTTTTTCGGCACATTGAGACAGACGTGCGGAGGAATTCTCGGCGTCGCGGTGGAGCTGCATGGCGCAAAGCAACGCCATGATGAAGCCTCACAGGACATGTTCTGGCATGTCCAGTTCATCCACAATTTTTCGGTTAGTCACACGACTGAAAACCCCGACAGCCGTCTGAAAGCCATCTCAAAGCCGTCCTGTGAGACCAACACGGAGGTGGTTTTGTGCCGCGCCATGAACGGCACGGTGGCACATCCGTCCGGTTTTCTTTCCATGAAAAAAACTCCTGTAACAGTGGAATGTGCCGAAAAAGTACTTATGTCCTTATGTACTTATGTTTTTGTGTAAGTCAGACGACGTCCCGGATCAACAAAGCCTTCACGTTGGAAATGATCTGGTTGTTTCAGCAGGGTTTGAGCCTGTCGATCGGTGCTCAGAGCGTGGCGCACTCTCAGCAGTTGTGGGCGGTCTTTAAACCGGCTGGAGCACTCCTTAATCTGTGTAATCCCCATAAAATCGTCCCTGAAAGCCATTTGAATTGTCCGAATGGTGTCCACCTGGAGGTCTCTCACAGTTTCTGAAAAAAATTGATGCAGCAAAGCTCCAAATCGTTCAGACATTTATTCACAATAAAAATTCGACGAGAGGGGTGGACCACTGCTCACACAAAGCCTGCTCACAGGCAAATGACGCAACCGACAGGCGTGAAAAAACTCACACATGCGCACAAAGGTTCAAGCTTGGCTGATGCAATCACACGTGATTCAAATCCATATGGTTTTTGAAAAAAATAAAAAGGTTGGATACTTTTCTAACAGACCTCATACATGAGAAGGTTTGAATGAGGAAGATTATTCTGCATGTTTATCAAACAGAGCATCCAGATAAAAAATTGTTTCCATCCTGGATCAGTTGAGATCCAAATGAACAACAACCACCACCAGGGTGTTGGTGCAAATCCTGTTGCTTTTTGGTGAATAATGGAGTCTGAATAGGCAGCAGAGGAGGAAGGTCAGAAGTGTGGAGGTCAGAAGATGGAACCTTGGAGTTCACAACTCAACAGAGTGTGAACAGCAAAAACCAACTAACTTAGTTTACTTGATGACACCATCTTCAAGTAACTTCTTCTGATGGTCATTTTTGATACCAGTTCTGCAGGACATCCAAGTCTTGCTGTAACCTGTCAGTCTTTAACTCAGTGAAATCTTGGTGTCATCTGCAAAGATCAGAATCTGTCAGTGGACGACTTCCAGCATTTTGTGAACAAAAATAATGAACAAGAAGGCTCAAGACATTTCCTTCAAGATGTCACTAAAATCTTCTGACAATTCTAAAGGACACTTTATAGTAAAACCTGTTGTCTTTGTCCTTGTACAAATTCAGTGTCCAGTCCATTGCTTACTTTGGATTTCATAGTTTTCCACCTTAAATATGAACATCCTCAGAGGTCAGGTCAGGGAGCATGAGCTCATGCTGCATGTTACCAAATCCACCACACTACAGACCATAATGATCATCTGCTGCAGCCAGGTGGAACGTGGGCATCTCCTTGGCTTTCTCCAGCCACTGGGGTCAACAGCCAGTAACTGGAAACGTTAAGGGGGTACCATGTATCCAGAGCTGGCCCAAGGCATACTCCAACTACGTGGTCACTTAGGGCCTCCATGCCACCAGGGGGCCCAGAGAGCACCGAGACGTTGTGATAAAAAAGTAAATATATACATGAAATTAAAATAATATTGAATAATTTAAATGAAATTGTATTACACCCGAAAAAAATAAATTCATTTTGATAAAATACCAATACTAAGTTAATTGATGCCTCCTGTTGGCTGATGCCACCGTTGGGCAAATTTAGATGCACCGCTTGGGTCAGGTGGTTGATGACTAATCGTGAGGAATGAAGTGAGTGCAAGTCATGTCTCAGAAAAGAAATTATCCCTCTGGAGCGGAGAAAAGAAAAAAGAAGAAGTTGGAAGACGAGAAAAAACAACAAGACAAAGGTAGGTTTGCATGTCCAATATTACAATTTTTGTTGTCATTATTTGCGAAATGCTCTGTTCGTTTAGTGTAAAGTGCTTTAGGTGTCTTAAAGTCAGAGGCGATTGCTCTGATGCCGCGTTCACACCGGGTGCGACACGAGCGACTGCAGCCACAGGTTGCCATGTAATCCCTATGTAAGGACGCGTTTTGGTGCCAAACCACGCAGCGGCACGCAATGGATGCGAGTGAAGTGATTTTGAGCGTTTTGCGCATTTTGAGCATTTTGCGCATTTGTGGCACGATATTGCGTCGCATCATGTCGCGTTGCCCTCCTCCCCAAGTTCAAAAATCTGAACTTTTTCATCTCATCGCGCCGCGATGACCAATCAGGGACTGAATATGTAGTGACGTGGAGATGTCTGGAGTTTGACTGAAGATGTGAACATGTCCTGTATCTGGTAGCAGCCTGTGAGCAGGACTTATGTCTCTTTTGTCCTTTATTTCACAATCATGACAGAGTTTTTGGAGCGAGCAGCAGCACCACAGCAGCGGGGAGCGGAGTTTCTTTTTATTTTTATTTTACATGCGCGCGCGCGAATCGTCCTGGAGATTATTTTACTTATTAACTACACAGCTGTATAATAAAGCAAATGGTGACTGGTTTCTAAACACAAGTATGACAGAGTTTTTGGAGCGAGCAGCAGCCCTACTTGCAGCAGCGGGAGCGGAGCTTTTTCCTTTTCTTTTTCTTTTATGTGCGCGCGCGAGTGAATCGTCTGTAGAGAATATTTTATTAATTAACTACACAGATGTATAATAAAACAAATGGTGACTGGTTTCTAAACACAATTATGACAGAGTTTTTTTGGGGAAGAGCCAGCTGCAGCAAGCAGCGGAGTTTCTTTCTTTTTTTCTTTTTTTTTAATTATTTACATGTGCGCGCGTGAACGGGACAGTTGATCCTAAAACTGGGTCCCGCAGAGGTGGAAGGACCGCTGAAATCGGCCGTCACCCAGACACAGCTCCTGCAGCAAATAATGATACTCTCTGTATTGGGAGCTTTCCACAGCAACTCGCTCCGTGTGATCAAGGTCCGTGACAACCGGAGCCGGTGAGCGGAATGGAAGCTCCTCCTATTTGATGAATTTTCGCAGCGAAAGTCCACCCAAGCAGAGCGACACACTGGGCGAAGGAGGCGCGTCCGTCGCCCGGCGAACCGCGCGAATTTGTAGCGTCTGATCGCGCCTGGTGTGAACGCGGCTTAAGACTGCAAGGGAAGCTCAGCTTCCCCTAAAATGTCAAATAATAAGTGATCAAATATACGAGTATTGTTGTGTGGGCCGCCAGAAGAGGAGGTACTGCTGGCCCACCACCAAAGGGCGCCCTGCCTGAATTGCGGGCTTCAGGCACGAGAGGGCGCTGCCGCCACGGACACAGCCGGGAGTGACAGCTGTCACTCATTAATTCCTGACAGCTGTCACTCATTCTTCATCATCGCACTCCATAAAACCCAGACGTCATCTCCACCTCATCGCCGAGATATCATACTTCATTGGAGGTAATATCCTCAGCCATTTGTGTTTACTTATAAGCTGTATATTGTGAGTGTTTGCAGGAGTACCGGTCCCTCTTCCTGTGGAGGCTGAGTGAGTGCAGGACGGCACTCTTTTCCTCTGAGGGATCACTGTAAATTCATCAGCATATTGAGTGAGAGGTGGAGGTGGCATTCCCACCGTTGTTGTTACTGGGTGTGCACACACCTACACTTGACTGTCTTTGTTCTCGCCAGCAGTACCAGATGCGACAGTCGGGGACAGTGATCACCTGGGAATTCGGGACTTGGCGGCTCCAGTATTCACCAGGTTCGGTGGCGGCGGAAATCGTGTGGTTCCGGCTCTTCTCAGGACAGACGTCTTCTATCCTCGAGCCTGCCCACACATCATCTTTGTGGATTGACTGTAATCTTATTCTGAGATTGTCTGTATGTTCGTTGTGCTCCTTCACAACATTAAATTGTTAATTTTTGGCTCATCTATTGACCGTTCATTTGCGCCCCCTGTTGTGGGTCCGTGTCACTACACTTTCACAACAAGTATACTGTTGTGTGTACATGTCATTGACTAAATATGCGCTACAACGCGCTCAACTTTTGTTCAGAATCAGCTTCTTATCACGGCTTTCCTCTCACTCAAACCCGCAGCTTCACAGTGCTTTAAACAGTCCACAGACTTCAATAGCAACACAAAGCATGCAGCATGCAGCAATCTATTTAAGCATAAAAATTCAAAAAGAAAAAATAATATAGCACCTTCAACTGCACCACAGACTAAAATAGTTAAATGTGGTTTATTATATATTAGGTCTCTCTCTTCTAAGTCCCTGTTAGTAAATGATATAATTGTTCAACATATTGATTTATTCTGCCTTACAGAAACCTGGTCACAGCAGAATGAATATGTTAGTTTAAATGAGTCAACATCCCCGAGTCACACTAACTGTCAGAATGCTCGTAGCACGGGCCGAGGGGGGGATTAGCAGCAATCTTCCACTCCAGCTTATTAATTAATCAAAAACCCAAACAGAGCTTTAATTCATTTGAAAGGTTGACTCTTAGTCTTGTCCATCCAAATTGGAAGTCCCAAAAAACAGTTTTATTTGTTGTTATCTATTGTCCACCTGGTCGTTACTATGAGTTTCTCTGTGAATTTTCAGACCTTTTGTCTGACTTAGTGCTTAGCTCAGATAAGATAATTATAGTGGGCAATTTTAACATCCACAAAGATGCTGAGAATGACAGCCTCAACACTGCATTTAATCTATTGTTAGACTCAATTGGCTTTGCTCAAAATGTAAATGAGTCCACCCACCACTTTAATCATACTTTAGATCTTGTTTTGACTTGTGGTATGGAAATTGAAGACTTAACAGTATTCCCTGAAAACCCCCTTCTGTCTGATCATTTCTTAATAACATTTACATTTACTTTAATGGACTACCCAGCAGTGGGGAATAAGTTTTATTACAGTAGAAGTCTCTCGGAAAGCGCTGTAACTAGGTTGAAGGATATGATTCCTTCTTTGTTATGTTCTCCAATGCCATATACCAACACAGTGCAGAGTAGCTACCTAAACTCTGTGAGTGAGATAGATTATCTCGTCAATAGTTTTACATCCTCATTGAGAACAACTTTGGATGCTGTAGTTCCTCTGAAAAAGAGAGCCTTAAATCAGAAGTGCCTCACTCCGTGGTATAACTCACAAACTCGCAGCTTAAAGCAGATAACCCGTAAGTTGGAGAGGAAATGGCATCTCACTAATTTAGAAGATCTTCACTTAGCCTGGAAAAAGAGTCTGTTGGTCTATCAAAAAAAAAAAAAAGCCCTCCATAAAAGCTAGGACATCTTACTACTCATCACTAATTGAAGAAAATAAGAACAACCCCAGGTTTCTTTTCAGCACTGTAGCCAGGCTGACAAAGAGTCAGAGCTGTATTGAGCTGAGTATTCCTTTAACTAGTAATGACTTCATGACTTTCTTTGCTAATAAAATTTTAACTGTTAGAGAAAAAATTACTCATAACCATGCCAAAGACATATCGTTATCTTTGGCTGCTTTCAGTAATGCTGGTATTTGGTTAGACTCTTTCTCTCAGATTGTTCTGTCTGAGTTATTTTCATTAGTCACTTCCTCCAAACCATCAACATGTCTATTAGACCCCATTCCTACCAGGCTGCTCAAGGAAGTCCTACCATTAATTAATGCTTCGATCTTAAATATGATCAATCTATCTTTATTAGTTTCCTATGTACTACAGGCTTTTAAGGTGGCAGTAACTAAACCATTACTTAAAAAGCCATCACTTGACCCAGCTATCTTAGCTAATTATAGGCCAATCTCCAGCCTTCCTTTTCTCTCAAAAATTCTTGAAAGGGTAGTTGTAAAACAGCTAACTGATCATCTGCAGAGGAATGGTCTATTTGAAGAGTTTCAGTCAGGTTTCAGAATTCATCATAGTACAGAAACAGCATTAGTGAAGGTTACAAATGATCTTCTTATGGCCTCAGACAGTGGACTCATCTCTGTGCTTGTCCTGTTAGACCTCAGTGCTGCTTTTGATACTGTTGACCATAAAATTTTATTACAGAGATTAGAGCATGCCATAGGTATTAAAGGCACTGCGCTGCAGTGGTTTGAATCATATTTATCTAATAGATTACAATTTGTTCATGTAAATGGGGAGTCTTCTTCACAGACTAAGGTTAAATATGGAGTTCCACAAGGTTCTGTGCTTGGACCAATTTTATTCACTTTATACATGTTTCCCTTAGGCAGTATTATTAGACAGCATTGCTTAAATTTTCATTGTTACGCAGATTATACCCAGCTTTATCTATCCATGAAGCCAGAGGACACACACCAATTAGTTAAACTGCAGGAATGTCTTACAGACATAAAGGCACGGATGACCTCTAATTTCCTCCTTTTAAATTCAGATAAAATGGGAGTAGAATGGGAGGCAATAATTAGGTCCCATCTTATCTTAGGGACCTCTTACCAATCAATCAATCAATTTTATTTATATAGCGCCAAATCACAACAAACAGTTGCCCCAAGGCGCTTTATATTGTAAGGCAAGGCCATACAATAATTACGTAAAAACCCCAACGGTCAAAACGACCCCCTGTGAGCAAGCACTTGGCGACAGTGGGAAGGAAAAACTCCCTTTTAACAGGAAGAAACCTCCAGCAGAACCAGGCTCAGCATCACTCTGAGACAAGACCTTTCTAATTTTAGAGATATTGTGTAAATGCAAAAAAGCAGTCCTACATATTTGTTTAATATGCGCTTTGAATGACATATCCTGATCAAAAATGACTCCAAGATTTCTCACAGTATTACTAGAGGTCAGGGTAATGCCATCCAGAGTAAGGATCTGGTTAGACACCATGTTTCTAAGATTTGTGGGGCCAAGTACAATAACTTCAGTTTTATCTGAGTTTAAAAGCAGGAAATTAGAGGTCATCCATGTCTTTATGTCTGTAAGACAATCCTGCAGTTTAGCTAATTGGTGTGTGTCCTCTGGCTTCATGGATAAAGCTGGATATCATCTGCGTAACAATGAAAATTTAAGCAATGCTGTCTAATAATACTGCCTAAGGGAAGCATGTATAAAGTGAATAAAATTGGTCCTAGCACAGAACTTTGTGGAACTCCATAATTAACCTTAGTCTGTGAAGAAGATTCCCCATTTACATGAACAAATTGTAATCTATTAGATAAATATGATTCAAACCACCGCAGCGCAGTGCCTTTAATACCTATGGCATGCTCTAATCTCTGTAATAAAATTTTATGGTCAACAGTATCAAAAGCAGCACTGAGGTCTAACAGAACAAGCACAGAGATGAGTCCACTGTCTGAGGCCATAAGAAGATCATTTGTAACCTTCACTAATGCTGTTTCTGTACTATGATGAATTCTAAAACCTGACTGAAACTCTTCAGATAGACCATTCCTCTGCAGATGATCAGTTAGCTGTTTTACAACTACCCTTTCAAGAATTTTTGAGAGAAAAGGAAGGTTGGAGATTGGCCTATAATTAGCTAAGATAGCTGGGTCAAGTGATGGCTTTTTAAGTAATGGTTTAATTACTGCCACCTTAAAAGCCTGTGGTACATAGCCAACTAATAAAGATAGATTGATCATATTTAAGATCGAAGCATTAAATAATGGTAGGGCTTCCTTGAGCAGCCTGGTAGGAATGAGGTCTAATAGACATGTTGATGGTTTGGATGAAGTAACTAATGAAAATAACTCAGACAGAACAATCTGAGATAAAGAGTCTAACCAAATACCGGCATCACTGGAAGCAGCCAAAGATAACGATACGTCTTTGGGATGGTTATGAGTAATTTTTTCTCTAATAATTAAAATTTTATTAGCAAAGAAAGTCATGAAGTCATTACTAGTTAAAGTTAAAGGAATACTCGGCTCAATAGAGCTCTGACTCTTTGTCAGCCTGGCTACAGTGCTGAAAAGAAACCTGGGGTTGTTCTTATTTTCTTCAATTAGTGATGAGAAGTAACATGTCCTAGCTTTACGGAGGGCTTTTTTATAGAACAAGTTAGTACCATATCACCCCAATAGAGCGCTTCGCTCTCAGACTGCAGGCTTACTTGTAGTTCCTAGGGTTTTTAAGAGTAGAATGGGAGGCAGAGCCTTCAGCTTTCAGGCTCCTTTCCTGTGGAACCAGCTCCCAATTCGGATCAGGGAGACAGACACTCTCTCTGCTTTTAAGATTAGGCTGCTATAGACTTAGACTGCTGGGGGGTTCCCCTTGATGCACTGAGTGTTTCTTTCTCTTTTTGCTCTGTATGCACCACTCTGCATTTAATCATTAGTGATTGATCTCTGCTGTCTTCAGCCCCAACCAGTCCCAGCAGAAGACTGCCCCTCCCTGAGCCTGGTTCTGCTGGAGGTTTCTTCCTGTTAAAAGGGAGTTTTTCCTTCCCACTGTCGCCAAGTGCTTGCTCACAGGGGGTCGTTTTGACCGTTGGGGTTTTTCTGTAATTATTGTATGGCTTTTGCCTTGCAATATAAAGCGCCTTGGGGCAACTGTTGTTGTGATTTGGCGCTATATAAATAAAATTGATTTGATAACTCATACCAAGTAGTGCTATCCGCAGTGTGTTATGAAAATGGCAGCAGGTGATGAAAGGTATGCAGCCGACAGTAAATGTTTGTCCTGTGCCCTTAAATACACAAGGGGGTACAACCCTCCCACCCATTATTAGAATAGAGAAAGGGATGATACACCCATTTTGTATAGCTAAAGGCTCAGCAGCACAATACATAAGTAATTGGCAGGTCGGGATGGCCAAATCAAAACACCCTATACCGTGTACACAAAAGAAACAAGAGTATAAACCGGCCCAAACATCATGGAATATTACTGTATGTCACACCCTGCCTACAGCAGGCATACAGTGTGAACAAGTAGTACCAGCCACAGGGGGATCTGTAATTGGAATGAATCTCACCCATGCTTCATGGATATCTATCCCAAATGTAGCTAATGGGATGGTACCCTTAGCTGATATTTTTTGGACATGCGGACAAAAAAAAGAAACTTGTCATCCCTGTCCCCTAATTGGAAAGGCCTTTGTGCTCCTGTAATGCTCACAGGAGCAATAACATTAACTGAAATGCCACGTTCAACACAAACCATACCCCAGAAACTTCGTAAGAAAAGAGGACTAATGACACTCAATATAGACCACAACATCACAGTTAAGGATGGGGTACCAGAAGGGATACCCCGACAATTAGAAGCCATAGACAGTAGCAGAGTTAAAGCAGACGAAGATTGGGACAAATGGGGATGGATAGCAGCTCTGTTCGGGGTTGCCCCAAAAGTTTGTTCTAGGCTCCAGGAGGTGCAGTGGATTAATTACCTGTGGTATAATCAACAAAGATACTTGAATTGGACATTAGCAGCTGTAAGCTTTATCAGAACAACTGCATGCCACCTCACTAATGACAATGCAAAACAGATTAGCTATCGAAGTGATGATGGCTGATGAGCAAGGAGTCTGCATCATGATTGAAGCAACAGAATGTTGCACAGCTATACCCATGCATACGGGGGAAGATGGAAATTTAACCGAACTCCTAATCGAACTCGAAGAGTTTCAACAAGAGCTATTAAGTGACTCCGTAGGAGGGAGGAATGGAAATGATGAGACCTCTGGAAATACCTTAAGAGATAGAGTAAATGTTGGCCCACTGTTCACGCTTTTTGGGGCTTTAAGGAAAGGGTGGATATCATGGAATCAATCAATCAATCAATCAACATTTATTTATAAAGCGCTTTACAGCACCGACTGGTGTCCAAAGTGCTTAACATTAAAAACACAAATTTACAAAATAAAACACATATAAAATAAAATTTTAAAACAACACATAAAAAAAAACATAAAAATAACAGAACATGTCACCTCCCCACTAAGTGTTAAAAGCCAGTTTAAATAAATAAGTCTTTAACTTAGATTTAAAAAGTGCTAGGTCAGGAATAGTACGTAACTCAAGAGGTAGCTCATTCCACAGTCTGGGGCCAGCTACCGCGAAAGCATGATCACCCCAGCGTTTATATCTTGACCTTGGAACATCTAAGTAAAGCTGGCCAGACGCCCTTAACGTCCTACTGTAGGTGCGCAAACTTAAAATTTCAGACAAGTAGGGAGGTGCAAGGCCATAAATAGCTTTAAAAACAAACATTAAAATTTTAAAATCAATTCTAAAACGAACTGGAAGCCAGTGGAGTGAGTATAGGATGGGCGCAATATGCTCACGTCTAGAAGTGTTTGTCAAAAGATGAGCAGCAGCATTCTGCACCAACTGGAGACGCGCAAGAGACGACTGATTAATGCCCGCATAAAGTGCATTACAATAATCAAGTCTGGAGCTGATGAAAGCATGAATGGCCGTCTCAAGATCACGTCTACTGAGAAAGTGCTTTATTTTAGCCAAGAGGCGAAGTTGGAAAAAACTAGCTTTGACAACAGAATTTATCTGTTGATAAATTAGCCAAAGCACCAAAATTTGGTGTTACCACATTTGGTATGCCAGTGCGCTCAAACACCATGATCTCAGTTTTACCATCATTCAGGTAAAGGAAGTTTCGGGACAGCCACTGCTTCACATCACGAATACAATTAAATAATGATGACAAAGCATCACTCCCATTAGTCCTCACAGGCAGATAGATTTGCAGATCATCTGCATAACAATGAAAGGATAAATTGTGCTGGGTTAGGAAGGACTGGTTATATCAGATGGGTGTGGTCTTGGCGCTAATAGGAGTGGCTATCTTGCTAGTAGTATGTTGTGGTATTCCCTTCCTAAAATTTCTGGTTAATAAGTTGATTGCATCCACAGTAGGACAACTCCCCCTTTTAGCCATCAAGCCCTAGGTGAAAACACGTATGAAATTGGCAGAGAACCAGAATATATGGAAATGGACGAAATACCAAATGTCCTCCTTGACACCCCCCAACTATCTGACATTGTGGCATATACCCCAACAAGTGACAGGGAGGACAGGGATGGACACAATTTAGTGGTGTTGTAGACGAGGGAGAAGACATGCATGCACATTTACATTTACACACATGCACCCACAACAATGAGGGATAGGATAGACCAGGGGTGGCCAAGTTCGGTCTTCGAGAGCCACATTCCTGACACGCTTAGTTGTCTCCCTGCTCCAACACACCTGAATCCAATGAAAAGCTCATTAAAGGTCTGCTAACGAGTCTTTCATTGGATTCAGGTGTGTTGAAGCAGGGAGACAGCTAAGAGTGTCAGGAATGTGGCTCTCGAGGACCGAACTTGGCCACCCCTGGGATAGACAATGTCTGAAAGAATGACATGGAGATATAGTAATGACTGTATATGTATATATTAATAGGACACAGAAGTATGGCTGAGAGACCAGACTCCTCTGACCTGGAACTTATTCCTGATCTGCCTCTACCAAGTGTGGTTGATCTCTCAGACTTATCTGGAGGAGAGGATCCAATAGAGGGCCAGTCGAGCCAAGGTGGGTCGCCACAGCCGCCAACCATCTGGCAGCTGTGCCAGCTGGCGTCAGAAGGACCCCCATTGCTTCGGCATCAAGCGACGAGGGCTCCACCGATTCAGGCTGCACCAAGAAACGGCCAAGGGACTCCGCCATTGTTTGAAGGACCTTTTGGTCTCTGGGAACCACCCCCTCCGCAGATGCCATGAAGACAGTCACATGTGCTGGCAGCAGCGGTACCTACGAGGGGAGGTAGCCAATGTCGGCCATATGTGGCAGAAGCCCGAGTGCACCCTCGACCTAACCCACAGCAAGGATCTGTCCCCAACTTCCCTTCCCCAATGCAGGGTAGGGGTTTTGAACAGCCCAATGCCTCTGGAGGAGGACCAGCACGGGTTGACCTCGGCACACTTCACCCACCAGGACAACAGGGAACCCTGTACAGACTGCTGAATGCCTATAATGTCCCAACAACTTGCTCATGCAACATCGACAATACTCCTCCTGTACGCGAGATGCCTCCCACCTTGTTGCTCCTGTCCCCTGGACTGCACGACTTTAATCTGATCATGGTCACCCCACTGGTCATGGCAATCCTGTCCCGAGAGCTCAAGCTTCCCCAGGAACTTGCTCCAAAGACCATGGATCACATTCTGCCCCTCACGAATCACATTCCCAGCATGGTATTTGATGACCTCATGCCCAAATTAAGTCTGTCGGCCGCATACCTGCTAAGGATGCACCGTGACATTGCCAACATTTCTTGTGCTCAGGAGTGCCTTCAGACTACAATGTATTGTCTTCAGACTAGCATAGGCAAGCTGTTCGGCCTGTTGGACCATACGAGAAGGG
Source organism: Thalassophryne amazonica (assembly GCF_902500255.1). Lineage (NCBI taxonomy): Eukaryota > Metazoa > Chordata > Actinopteri > Batrachoidiformes > Batrachoididae > Thalassophryne > Thalassophryne amazonica. The sequence goes on along the minus strand of NC_047109.1, from coordinate 53,114,056 downwards.
AACACCTAGAAATGTCCACGTCCACCCTGAACGTGGGGAAAAAATACTCTGTGTGCCCTATTCCAGTTGACCAAGCAGAACAATGAGCTGGAGAGAACCTTCAGAGCACTGTGCGACTGTCTGCGAGCCAGAATCCCTGATGATCCTCATTCCACTGCCCCTGAAATCCAAACCCCCTCATATTCCCCAACTTCCCCTCCTTAAAACTCGGATGCTGAGTGAACACTGAGGACCCGGACTAATTTAACGGCTCTGAAAACAGACAAGGACTTTGGTTCTCGGATTTGGATTATGGACTGGTTTCAGAAATGAGTGTACAAAAAATGGATTGGTATATGTCAATAACGAAGGTCTAATAAATGTCTATCCTTACCATCATTTGTGTAACACAAGTAGAGCTAAATGCACACACATAGTTAACACATTGGTTGATTTATAAAAGGGGACCCTTACACAGCGTATCCGGAGAGTTAGTGGTGAATAGGCGCCATAGGGACCCCTTTTGTTATTTAGTGCATGCCTCAAGAGACATGCATTGCTTAGGTTTGGCGTCTTGCCGAACGGGCATTGAAAACAAGCTGAAAAAGAAGGAAAAAAGTGGAAAATGTTAATAAATGGCCTATAATGATAACCTGTTATATGATTAGATCAGATAAATGACTCAAGAACGGACATGAAGGGTAACAATTCATTATGTGTTGTGTGGGCTGCCAGAAGAGGAGGTACTGCTGGCCCACCACCAGAAGGCGCCCTGCCTGAAGTGCGGGCTTCAGGCACGAGAGGGCGCTGCCGCCTCAGGAACAAGCCGTGGTGACAGCTGTCACCCATCATCCGTGACAGCTGTCACTAATCAACACATCTGGTATAAAAGCAGGAAGACACCTCCACCAAACTGCCGAGATATCATCTTCATCTGGAGGTAATATCCTCAGCCTTTTGTAAATCTGTTTATTGTGAGTGTTTGCAGGAGAACCGGTCGTTTTGAGGAGGCTGTGCAAGACGGCGCTCCTTTTCAGCTGAGACCGCTGCAACGCGCTGAGTGAGAGGTGGAGGTGGCATTCCCACCAGTGTTACTGGGTGTTCACCCACCCTTTGACTGTCTTTTGCTTACTGAATTGGGGTTGTACAAATCCTTGTTACAGGTTGATAATACGCATATTGTAATATTGTACAAGATTGACACATTTTGCTGGAGTCACTGCCAGTTTCATGAGTTTCATGAAATCAATTACCACATACCGTTGAACTTTTGGATGAAATTTTGTATTTTATGTTGTGGACCAGTGCATGCATTGTCCCAACTTCATTGGAACTGGGGTTGTACTTTCCATAGGTGGGGATGGAGCCCTTATCTGTCTAGGTGGTTGCCATCCAGGAACCCAGGTGGTTCTGTGGTGTGGTGGGTGCGGCAGTACCTGACCTGAGCTGACCTTTTGTCTCCGCAGCATCTTATGCAGAGAACATAGAAATAATCATGCTTCATGTTGATCAGGATCCAGATTTGGATTTATGGCAGATTTTTTGCTTTCCTGTGAGTTGTGTGGAACCAGACGACACCTTAAACTCTCCATTTTGTTGTTTTGACATCAGGGAAACAGCTGCTATTCATTATTCATGTTTAAACTTCGTGCAAACCTTTATATATTATTCTGATTGTTTTGTGCCCTGACGGTTTCTTTTTTCTTCCCCCTCAGTGTTTGTCGTCAGGTTGTTCAGGGTGAACTGAAGGCCACACAAACTAACTGTTATGCTGTTCTGTTACCAGCTGTGGAAGTTTGGGCTCGTGCACACTCATTAGGATGCTGGTTTGTACGTCCACCAGCAGCCACAGAGATGAGCCTTCAGTAATACACAGTTTCACCACATGATGGTGCTACAGAGCTGTGACGTACTCTGTTGTGCAGCAAGAATCTGAATATTTGCCAAATTGAACCTCAGTCCTGCTACACATTCTGAAAATATTTATTGACACTGTTGATTTGCATGTATGGACAATGCTTTTTTTTTTTTTTTTTAATTATTATTTATGTCAGTTTTAGATGAAGAATACCTTAAATAATTTATATTTTCGCTACTACTGTTCCTGTCCATCCCGTCCTCTGTCTTCCTGTTACTCCTGCTCCCCCTGAGTGAGGAGTTGTACAGTCTGATGGTCTGAGGGACAAAGGAGTTTTTCAGTCTGGTGGTCCTGCACTTGGGAAGGAGCAGTCTGTGGCTGAAGAGGCTCCTCTGGATGCTGATGACGGTGTGCAGAAGGTGACTGGCATTGTCCATATGTCCAGCAGTTTGTCCCATATTCTCTTCTCTGCCACAGTCAGAGATTCCAACTTCATCCCAACCACAGAGCCAGCCCACCTGATCAGTTTGTCCAGCCTGGATGTGTCCTTCTTGGACACTTCCACATTACCAGTGTTAATTCACTATAGTACTAATCAGGTACCTGCTCTGCTTTACTTCTGAGATCTGACGATGATGTACAGTATAAACTCTCAGGTCCAAATAAACTCAGGTGTTCTTACGTAGGTCGACTCTCGTCATTCAACAGTTGGTGGAGCTGAATCCTTCACAAAATATATTCAGTGTCCTCTGGATTCTGAGCATTTGTCCATTCTGCTGCAGCATTTCTTACATGATGTTAATCACGTGCACGTATACAAGAAACATCAACTGTACAGACAACATGATGCAAAGTGTCTAAGTCTGGAGGAAAACAAAGGTCCATGATTTAAATTCAGTTTATTGTGATGATAAATATTTAATGCTTAAGAGCAGCCTGGGTCACTTTGAAATCCCTGTCACTGTCTGCAATAAACTCTTGATTTACTCTCAACACCTGTGTCAAAATCCTGGCTGTGAACTGGGCTTTGTCTCTTTCTTTCTTGAAAGCAGCCGCCCTGCCTTCAATCCCATGATGCAGCTCTGCAATCTGCAAGACACAAAGACAAACTGTTGACACAAACAAACAGTCTGCTGACATCATTTACAATAATATCTAATAGTTTAAAAAATATATATATATTTTTTCAAAGTTTACCTCTTTGTCTTTTTTGCTGATGACCTGCAGCAGCTCCTGGATGGTCTTTGCGAACTTGATCCCATTTTTCTTCTCAGCGCTGAGTTCATTTTTTATTTCCTCCAACTTTCCACACAGAGTCTGAGCACATAAAGAAGCAGTGATGTCACTGTGAGAAAACTCTCCATCTGAATTTAGTGTGAAAGAACAAACTGGTGTGTCCATGTACCTTGTTCTGATTCTGTGTGTCTTCCAGAGCTTTCATCAGGTTCATGAACAGTTCTTCAAATAGCGGTTCATTCTGAGCTTTGGACTCATGAACCTCAGTCTGTTTTTAAGTAGATCAACAGAAAAAAACACAGAAGAGAACATGTATTAAAGTAAAAAATAAAAAAAATAAATAAACTTCCAAACAAACAAATGCAAATGTCACAGCTGTTCTTCTTCCATGTGAGATGTTCAGACTGCAGACACACCCACACAAAAAGTCCAAAAACACTCTGAATGACAGATACACACTGTCCACTGATGTCTGTCAGCTTAACAGTCATGAGACATTTGTCCATCATTTTCAATCAGTGTATAAATAGTTGGACAGTGATACAGTTTTTGTAGTGTGCACATGTACATGCACATTCAGTTTACCGTGATGAGTTGTTCCTCCATGTCATTTTGATTCTGGTCCATGTTCGTGTCACCACGTCGACTTGTCTGCAGCTGTCTGAGCAGAACTGCAGTCATCTTCTACAAACAGAGAGGACAATAGAAGACAAACTTCACTGACAAAGTAAAATCTAAGGATAAAGTATTTGTACGTGTGCATGTTGATAATGTGTCAGAATGTCAAAAACACACTAATCAGAGCAGAAGCTGTGTGAATGTGATGCTCAATGTCAGTTTACCTCCATATCCTTTGTCCTGTCCTGCAGCGTCCTCATTTGAACTGTGAAGTCCTGGAGGAGGAAAAGTCAAAAATTAACTTTCACAAATGGTTCAATACAGCGACATGAAAAAGCTTGAATCAAAGATATGTGGAAACAAAAACATTTCTACGTCACTGAATATGTCTTGGAGTTCATTTACATCAATCATTCAAACAAGGAGACTTACTGGGAAAAAGGCAACAAGATCTCATGCCAAGTCCATGACGGCATCACGAAAAGTGATTTAATTGATTAATTTGTGACACCATCAGGAAATATAATAGATCTTCACAATGGGATCAGAAAATTGGGGTTGACATGGGGGAGGAAGGGGCATTTTGTGTTAGTTAGGGTTAAAATTAATGAGTGACAGGTGACTCTTACATTTACAGCTTCACAGTCTTTCCTTTTCTGCTGTCGAAGGTCCTTCAGTTCCTCCTCCAGCTGCTCATTTTTCTCCATCAGGTCAGTCAGCTGCTGCTCCTTTTTTTTAACGTCAAGCTGGAGCCTTTGGACCTCCAGGACCTTGGACAGATGTTGGTCCCGAATCTGGACCAGCTCCATGTCCTTTTCCCTCAAAAGATTATGGAGGTCCTCATCAACCTGACAGAGATACAGTTTGTTAAAAACTGAATTTTGCACACACACACACATATATTTATATATGTGTGTGTGTGTGTGTGTGTGTGTGTGTGTGTGTGTGTGTGTGTGTGTGTGTGTGTGTGTGTGTGTACTCGTTAACAGTTCTTCCTCGTCACTCTTTTTTCAGTAACTACCAGCACATTTATCAAAGTAGTTTAAACAGAATCCTTACTAGTGATACCAGGTGCTGCACTCGTAGCACCAAAGTACCAACTATTTTGAGGCACCAGTTGCCAAACTTGTAACACTCAAAGTCTCACTAGTTAACTAGTGACAGGCAGAAACTGAGATGTTAACTAGTAAATCACAGAGGTGTCAAATGAATAATCAGTCAGAGATTTGAGATCATGAACATTTTCCGTTCTAACATCCACACACCCCTGTTTGGAAAACGTCCTCAGTGGAGTCTGCAGACGTCTGCTGTCGGTGTTTCTCCAGCTCATGAATTCGGAGCTTGAGAGAGAAATTTTCCCTCTTCAGATCTGCGAGTTCCTGCAGATAAAACAGAAACATTTTAATGAGCACAAACACACAAAAACCAACAACATTAATGTTGAAAGGTATGAGCCAAAATCTGAATCGGTAACAATAATTTGGGTCAAAGAATAAAAGCAGTTCAACATTTTATCCTCATGATTCCCCTTAAAATCACAAAACCTGTTTGCTTCTAGTGGAGTTTAACTGCATAAACTTGTGTTGACAAAGTCAGAGATTTAATCAGCTAATGTTAACAGCATTAAAGTACAAATAAATAAAAAGAAGCAAAGCTGCTGAAATATTCCAATCACTTACATTGTGATACATCTTCATGCTGAGCCTTTCCATAGCTGGAGCAAAATCCAAGAAGGAAGCTGCAGAAAATAAAGAAAAATATCAAATAGGTTTTATTATTTCATTCACAACATGTAAAAAGTCAGAGATGCACAAGACCACTGAATTTGAATAATGTCTGAATTTTGCAGTCAGAACAACATTTCTTGTTCTTAATGACTGTGAGTAGATTTCACTGGAACAGAATCTGTGTGAAATTTAATTTGTCTGTGATCAGACGACTGACAGGTTCAAGGTCAGTTCCTGGTTATTGACAAACTGAATGAAATGCCAAGAAAAAAAAAAAACTTACAAAAAGTCATTTTTCTTCCAAGATTTAAGTTTTAGTTCAATCGGTTGAAAACATTTTAAAAACTCCCAAACAAACACACTGAACATGATCACCTTTACATGTCTAACAGTAACCACAGGATACTTTGGCACTGTTTGGCCACCATAAAGAATCAAATCTGACTGAGCTTGAAGGTCACATTCAAGGATCAGCCCAACATGAAGCCCTGAACAAAAACTCTCATTCTACTGCAAAATACCTCATATGTCACAACATCCAGTCATTTTAATGAGAATTTATTCAGTTAAAACAAACAAAACCATTTTAATAAAAGAAATTTCAAAGCTGCATGAAAAGTGTAACTACATTTAATTTTAATGTGTTTCATGTTTTTAATCACCTGAGAGAATGAATGTTCACTGCAAATCAACTCAATATTACTGGAGTTCAAAACAACATAAGTTATTAAAATGTTTTCCACCAGTGTTTAAATAATCAATTAGCAAAAAAAAAAAAAAAAAAAAAGATCATCAGCTATCTTAGTGATCGCTTAATTCAAATGTGACGGAGTATGTGACTGATTAAAAACAAAAATATATTTATAAATAACTGTACCTGTCGCACTGTTGAATCTACAAGTGGCAAGAAAATATTTAATTGTCGATGCAGCTGATGTAGAAATTAAGACTCTTTCTGTTTACAAACAAACAACTGTGTCTCTGATCACCAAAGAATCACAACTGACCACTGACTCATCATAAAGTGGTGGAACAAGAGCATAAGTGTCATAAAAACAACAAAGCTTTTGATCAGTGTATCCTAGCAACAACCTCCCCCCCCCCCCCCACACACACATCTTTTTCTTTTTTTTTTTTACACACTTGCATTTTAAATATAATAATTATTAATTATTATTGTTTGTTTTGGCACATGAAACTTTAAAACACTGAACAATTTCAGCTCAACATGAAATCCTGACGAAAAACACATTACTTAATATGTTACATCACTGGATCTTTTTTTTTTTTTTTTAGATAATTTCCACCTACAGTCTAATTTTAGTACATTTGGAAATTATGATTGAAAGTACTTAAAAGTTCACAAGATTTTAAATCCTGAAAATTAAAAATTACGTGAAAAGTGCAACTCAATGCATGTTCACTGAAAATCAACGTGTTAAATAAAAACAGTCAATCAGCTAGAAAAATCATCAGATATCTGAATAATCATTTAATGTATTAATTTTAAAGGAGAATTTGACTGTTTCCATGTTTTGAACTTTGCTAATTTTTTCGATTTTAACCTGTTAGCTAAAATGTGAAGATTCTGCATTTAAAGACATTTTAAGATCATTTATTAATTTCTCATACATTAAATGATTAATTATAAAATGAATTCAGATTCTCGTCAGCAGCAACAACTAATAAAACACACAGTGAGGCAGAACCAAAGCTTTAAACTGACTGTACCTGTTACGTTTGTTGAATCTGAAACTGGACACAAACTGATTTTGTTGTTGATGCAGCGATGAAGAAATCAACACTGTTTGTGTTTAGGACCAAAGAACTATGTCTCTACTCAGCCAACAACCACAAAAGTGACCACTTACACAAAGTGGTGGCAGCAAAGACAACAAAGCTTTTGAATATTGAATGACGTCATACAGCGTCATAAAGAGATGAAACGGTTCAATGTTGCCTAGCAACCCCCCACCACCACCATACAGACTTTAGCATTTAAATTTTTTGCCTTTACATTTTAAACATTGAGGTGTAATAAATAACGTGGAAAATAGGATTAAAAGGATTATTCCAGATTATTTCAAGAGAAGCGTAAATCCATTGGTGACAAACTCATTTCTAAAGTTGTTTGTCCAAATGCTCTTGCCGTACTCAGCAATGCAAATCTGAGAAAGTTTTCCCCAAGAACTTTTTTTTTTTAATTATTTGTTTTTTTTGTGTGTGTTTTTTTTTTTTCATTTGTGATGCCAAGGTCATTGTTGCATAATTCTGGCAGTTATATTATTAAACTCATGTGCAGTTCTCCAGACAGATTTATCACACTGTATCGTGTTGTGCGTCTTCATGATTGATGTAAATGAAGTCCAACACATATTCAGTGACTTGGCTGCTGAGAGTGCGCCACGCTCCGAGCACCAATCGACAGGCTGAATCAACCAGATCATATCCAACGTGAAGGCTTTGTTGATCCGGGACGTCGTCTGACTTACACAAAAATGGCAGGAGACGTGGACATCAGTACTTTTTCGGCACATTCCACTGTTACAGGAGTTTTTTTCATGGAAAGAAAAGCGGACAGATGCGCCACCGTGCCGTTCATGGCGCGGCACAAAACCACCTCCGTGTTGGTCTCACAGGACGGCTTTGAGATGGCTTTCAGACGGCTGTCAGGGGGTTTTCAGTCGTGTGACTAACCGAGAAATTGTGGATGAGCCTGGACATCATCATCATCAATTTCATCAATTTTATTTTTATAGCGACAAATCACAACAAGCAGTTGCCCCAAGGCGCTTTATATTGTAAGGCAAGGCCATACAATAATTACGGAAAAACCCCAACGGTCAAAACGACCCCCTGTGACCAAGCACTTGGCGACAGTGGGAAGGAAAAACTCCCTTTTAACAGGAAGAAACCTCCAGCAGAACCAGGCTCAGGGAGGGGCAGTCTTCTGCTGGGACTGGTTGGGGCTGAGGGAGAGAACCAAGAAAAAGACATGCTGTGGAGGGGAGCAGAGATCAATCACTAATGATTAAATGCAGAGTGGTGCATACAGAGTAAAAAGAGAAAGAAACACTCAGTGCATCATGGGAACCCCCCAGCAGTCTAAGTCTATAGCAGCATAACTAAGGGATGGTTCAGGGTCACCTGATCCAGCCCTAACTATAAGCTTTAGCAAAAAGGAAAGTTTTAAGCCTAAAGCCTTTTTTGCTAAAGCTTATAGTTATGCCAGAACATGTCCTGTGAGGCTTCATCACGGCGTTGCTTTGCGCCATGCGGCACCGCCGCGACGCGCGGAATTCCTCCGCTCCTCTTTCCATGACAAAAACTCCTGTAACAGTGGAATGTGCCGTTCATTTCCAAACTGGATGCTGTGTTTTATCCGGGACGTCCTCTGACTAGCACAGGAATTGCGGAAGATGTGGACATCAGCACTTTTTGGGCACATTGAGACAGACGTGCGGAGGAATTCTGCGCATCGCGGTGGAGCTGCATGGCGCAAAGCAACGCCATGATGAAGCCTCACAGGCCATGTTCTGGCATGTCCAGCTCATCCACAATTTCTCGGTTAGTCACACGACTGAAAACCCCCTGACAGCCGTCTGAAAGCCATCTCAAAGCCGTCCTGTGAGACCAACACGGATGTGGTTTTGTGCCGCTCCATGAACGGCACGGTGGCACATCCGTCCGGTTTTCTTTCCATGAAAAAAACTCCTGTAACAGTGGAATGTGCCGAAAAAGTACTTATGTCCACGTCTCCTGCCATTTATGTGTAAGTCAGACGACGTCCCGGATCAACAAAGCCTTCACGTTGGAAATGATCTGGTTGTTTCAGCAGGGTTTGAGCCTGTCGATCAGTGCTCAGAGCGTGGCGCGCTCTCAGCAGTTGTGGGCGGTCTTTAAACCGGCTGGAGCACTCCTTAATCTGTGTAATCCCCATAAAATCGTCCCTGAAAGCCATTTGAATTGTCCGAATGGTGTCCACCTGGAGGTCTCTCACAGTTTCTGGAAAAAATTGATGCAGCAAAGCTCCAAATCGTTCAGACATTTATTCGCAATAAAAATTCGACGAGAGGGGTGGACCACTGCTCACACAAAGCCTGCTCACAGGCAAATGACGCAACCGACAGGCGTGAAAAAACTCACACATGCGCACAAAGGTTCAAGCTTGGCTGATGCAATCACACGTGATTCAAATCTATATGGTTTTTGAAAAAAATGAAAAGGTTGGATACTTTTCTAACAGACCTCGTACATGAGAAGGTTTGAATGAGGAAGATTATTCTGCATGTTTGTCAAACAGAGCATCCAGATAAAAAATAGTTTCCATCCTGGATCAGTTGAGATCCAAATGAACAACAACCACCACCAGGGTGTTGGTGCAAACCCTGTTACTTTTTGGTGAATAATGGAGTCTGAATAGGCAGCAGAGGAGGAAGGTCAGAAGTGTGGAGGTCAGAAGATGGAACCTTGGAGTTCACAGCTCAACAGAGTGTGAACAGCAAAAACCAACTAACTTAGTTTACTTGATGACACCATCTTCAAGTAACTTCTTCTGATGGTCATTTTTGATACCAGTTCTGCAGGACATCCAAGTCTTGCTGTAACCTGTCAGTCTTTAACTCAGTGAAATCTTGGTGTCATCTGCAAAGATCAGAATCTGTCAGTGGACGACTTCCAGCATTTTGTGAACAAAAATAATGAACAAGAAGGCTCAAGACATTTCCTTCAAGATGTCACTAAAATCTTCTGACAATTCTGAAGGACACTTTATAGTAAAACCTGTTGTTTTTGTCCTTGTACAAATTCAGTGTCCAGTCCATTGCTTACTTTGAATTTCATAGTTTTCCACCTTAAATATGAACATCCTCAGAGGTCAGGTCAGGTCAGGGAGCATGAGCTCATGCTGCATGTTACCAAATCCACCACACTACAGACCATAATGATCATCTGCTGCAGCCAGGTGGAACGTGGGCGTCTCCTTGGCTTTCTCCAGCCACTGGGGTCAACACCCAGTAACTGGAAACGTTAAGGGGGTACCATGTATCCAGAGCTGGCCCAAGGCATACCCCAACTACGTGGTCACTTAGGGCCTCCATGCCACCAGGGGGCCCCGAGAGCACCGAGACGTTGTGATAAAAAAGTAAATATATACATGAAATTAAAATAATATTGAATAATTTAAACGAAATTGTATTACACCCAAAAAAAATAAATTCATTTTGATAAAATACCAATACTAGGTTAATTGATGCCTCCTGTTGGCTGCTGCCACCATTGGGCAAATTTAGATGCACCGCTTGGGTCAGGTGGTTGTTGACTAATCGTGAGGAATGAAGTGAGTGCAAGTCATGTCTCAGAAAAGAAATTATCCCTCTGGAGCGGAGAAAAGAAAAAAGAAGAAGTTGGAAGACGAGAAAAAAACAACAAGACAAAGGTAGGTTTGCATGTCCAATATTACAATTTTTGTTGTCATTATTTGCGAAATGCTCCGTTCGTTTAGTGTAAAGTGCTTTAGGTGTCTTAAAGTCAGAGGCGATTGCTCTGATGCCGCGTTCACACCGGGTGCGACGCGAGCGACTGCAGCCACAGGTTGCCATGTAATCCCTATGTAAGGATGCGTTTTGGTGCCAAACCACGCAGCGGCACGCAATGGACGCGAGTGAAGTGATTTTGAGCGTTTTGCACGTTTGTGGCACGATATTGCGTCACGTTGCCCTCCTCCCCAAGTTCAAAAATCTGAACTTTTTCATCTCATCGCGCCGCGATGACCAATCAGGGACTGAATATGTAGTGACGTGGAGATGTCTGGAGTTTGACTGAAGATGTGAACATGTCCTGTATCTGGTAGCAGCCTGTGAGCAGGACTTATGTCTCGTTTGTCCTTTATTTCACAATCATGACAGAGTTTTTGGAGCGAGCAGCAGCACCACAGCAGCGGGGAGCGGAGTTTCTTTTTATTTTACGTGCGCGCGCGCGAATCGTCCTGGAGATTATTTTACTTATTAACTACACAGCTGTATAATAAAGCAAATGGTGACTGGTTTCTAAACACAATTATGACAGAGTTTTTGGAGCGAGCAGCAGCCCTACTTGCAGCAGTGGGAGCGGAGCTTTTTCCTTTTCTTTTTCTTTTACGTGCGCGCGCGAGCGAATCGTCTGTAGAGAATATTTTATTAATTAACTACACAGATGTATAATAAAACAAATGGTGACTGGTTTCTAAACACAATTACGACAGAGTTTTTTTGGGGAAGAGCCAGCTGCAGCAAGCAGCGGAGTTTCTTTCTTTTTTTTTTTTTTTAATTATTTACATGTGCGCGCGTGAACGGGACAGTTGATCCTCAAACTGGGTCCCGCAGAGGTGGAAGGACCGCTGAAAGCGGCCGTCACCCAGACACAGCTCCTGCAGCAAATAATGATACTCTCTGTATTGTGAGCTTTCCACAGCAACTCGCTCCGTGTGATCATGGTCCGTGACAACCGGAGCCGGTGAGCGGAATGGAAGCTCTTCCTATTTGATGATGCACCGGGGCAAATTTTCGCAGCAAAAGTCCACCCAAGCAGAGCGACACACCGGGCGAAGGAGGCGCGTCCGTCGCCCGGCGAACCATGCGAATTTGTAGCGTCTGATCGCGCCCGGTGTGAACGCAGCTTAAGACTGCAAGGGAAGCTCAGCTTCCCCTAAAATGTCAAATAATAAGTGATCAAATATACGAGTATACTGTTGTGTGTACATGTCATTGACTAAATATGCGCTACAACGCGCTCAACTTTTGTTCAGAATCAGCTTCTTATCACGGCTTTCCTCTCACTCAAACCCGCAGCTTCACAGTGCTTTAAACAGTCCACAGACTTCAATAGCGACACAAAGCATGCAGCGAAACGAGACGAGTCATTGGATAAATGCTGGGCTTTGTCCCGCCCATCGGACGCTCAGCGTGTCTGGGGGTCTATGGGGCAGTGGGCGGGCCTCGGCTGGCCCAGACGCTCAGCTTCTGCATGATGATTGGATGATCTGTCTGAGGCTGAATCCCTTTTTGATTGACAGCGAAATGAGCGAATCAGCGATCTTTTGGTGTAAACATCCGTGGGAGCATTTTCATTCTATTCTGAGTTGAAGCGGAGACTTTTCTAATCCTCTTAGCGGCATTTTCTTTGTTAAAAACGACTAGCGACAAATCGAGCTTCTATTTCTGGTGTGGTTTTTTGTAGCTGCTTGTGTTTGGAGACTGACTTCTATCTGACTTTTATCGCAGTTTCTGTCCCTACCGAGCAGCGGGTGCTGCTGAGCTCCTCCACCGTCACAAAGCACTCACAGGCGGACACACTTCACACTAGCCTCGCGCCAGTCCCAGCTAGCGAGCTAGCTAGGTAGCAAGCTGCACATAATGGCAGACAATTTGAATGTTGTGAACTGGATTTTGGCGAAGCCATTTGATAGACTTCCTTACGAAGAAAAACTTTGGTGCAAAAGGTGGGGAAAAGCAGCTCAGCTCTCAATGGTTTGCAGGCCAAAGTTAAAGCAATAGCCCCCAGTGAAATGGTGCATTGCTATGCACCAACATTGCTGTTATGTTGTGGATTTCTATGTTCATTTTGGAGATTATTTAAGTATTGTATTTAATTTTGATTACAACTTTATTTTTCTGTAAGATAATGTGAATGTCATTTGATTCTATTTTGTATTTGGATATTCAACATTTTGCACACCATTGCACATCTGAAAGAAATTAAACTATTGAACGTGTTTACTATAAATGCGGTCTCCTGCCTGCTGATGTTACTTTCAAATAGTTAAATTAATGAGCCATACTTATACATCACTCTGTATGTAGAAGTTAATTAAAACATATTTATGAGTTTGCTACCCCTTTAAGGTTAAAAACAAGAATGACATCTGTATGATGTAAGATAATTACAAATAATGCTAATGATTGTGGGAATGTTACACACATAACAGTGTAGCCTATGGAATAATGAGGCATCTGGTGCTGAGGTGATGGTAAGGGGGCCCCCAAATGAAATTCTACTTAAGGCCCCATAAAGGCTTGGGCCGGGCCTGTCCATTTGATATTGGGGCACAAATTATGAGGGGCTTGTCGTGGTTCGTCTTTCGTCTTCTCGGGATGTCGTCTTTTAGATAACACAAACTAATTGCAAGTGATATGCTAGAAAAGGACACAACACTTTAGAATAATTCAGCCTTAAGCAAGATAAAATGCACAGAGTTTTTAAGTTTATTTAAGCCTTCGACACAGAGCTTAGACAAACTGAGTCCTCTAGAGAGACTGAATATGTGACAACCGCGCTCATCTATTTATTGGAGACCCGCGGGCATCGCTCCTCCTTCGACTTTTTTATTTATTTCATTCCCAAGACATGGTTTTCTATTGGAAGCGTCCTCTAGTGAACCCTAAGCAGGTGTTAGGCCATTATTTCAATGTGACAAACGCTCCCATTAAAACGTGAAGGATTTACAACTGATTTTTTTAAAAGACCTTCAGCCACAGGTGCAGCTGGCCTGAGGCCCCCCCGCACGTGGCCTCAGCCACAGGTGCAGCTGGCCCGAGGCCCCTGCACGTGGCCTGCGGGAAAGCACCTAAAAGGCCTTGGAAAGCCCCTGACAGACTGAATGACTAATAGAGCCCTTTTTTTTGGGTTGAACACCTGCTAGTTCAACCAGAGGACATACAGTTCGGATCAGGACACTTGATAGTTCATCATAGTTCAAATAAGGACCTAAAAATTCTTCTACAGTCCCTCCTCTGGGACTCGAAAGAGTCCCATTACATCAACTATACTCTTGGGTTGTTTACTGACAAGACATCCTCATTTGTGCATTGCAATAAAAAAGAAAGAAAAACACATCACTCGACTTACTGATAACTCTGGTGCGGATATAAATATAAGTGGTACTTCACACGGTAAATATATTTAAGTGTAAGTGCAGCTGAACCTACCTACTAAGGCACAAGGTGATCAATTAGCTGGATTATATCAACGCAAGGTGACATTCAAACATTGAGTTTTGGTGTAATTCAAGGTACTTAAAATGGCCACATAAAACAAGTTACAGCAACCTCTTAATCATGGCAAAGTAAAGGCATTACATTGACATCAGTGCAACCAATCATCTTCTGGCATCTATTGTCTCACTCAACCAGAGGCTCCAACCCATTATACTTGGTTCTACATATTATTTTGTTAAAGCGTCACACATTTATTATTTAAATGCATCAAATAACCCCTACGTTACCACTATTTAGTCAACCAATCAAGAAACTATTCTAAGGTTAGCGCAGCTATATCTAGTTAAATGATAAACACCATAAATGGTTTCCCTTCATGTCTGTCCTTAAGTCATTTGCCTTAGTCAATCATATAATGGTTTTCATTATAGGCCATTTCTCAACATTCTCCACTTTGTTTTTCTTCTTTTTCAGCTTGTTTTCTAATGCCCTTTTTGGCCAGACGCCAAATTTAGGCGATGCATGTCTCTTGAGGCATGCTATAATTTAAGAAAAAGGGGTCCCTATGGTGCATCTTTACTACTAAATCTACAAACACGCCGTGTAAGGGTCCCCTTTTTATAACTTTGCAATGTGATATCTATGTGTACGCATTTAGCTTTATCTGTGTTACGCAGATGACGGTAAGGACAGACATTTACCCGACCTTCGTTACTAACATATATCCTTCTTTGTTTTTATTTACACTCAGATTTCTGAAACCAGTCCGCAATTCAAACTCAAGAACCAAGATCATAGTCCGTGTTCAGTGCCATTATGTCAGTCCGCGCTCCTCAGCATTTACTCAGCGTCTGAAGTTTTGGGAGAAGTTGGGGAATATGGGGAGGTTGGCCTTTCAGGGGTAGTGGGGGAAGGATCAGGAATTCTGGCTTTCAGACATTCGTACAGTTCTCTGATGGATCTTTCCAGCTCCTTGTGCTGCTTGGCCAGGTTGTACAGGGCCCCCAGAGAATTCTTGCCCACATTCAGGGTGGTGGTGGCCAGCCCTAGATGTTCCCTCTCCATATGCTCCATCATGCTGGCTAGCATGTCCATACTAGACTGAAGACCACACAGTTGAGTATGGAGGCCCTCCTGAGCACAAGAGATGTTGGCATTGTCACGGTGTATCCTTAACAGGTATGCAGCTGTCTGACTCAGTTGTGGCATGATTTCCTCAAATAGCTCATGGGGAATGTGATTTGTGAGGGGCAGGAGCTGCTCCAAGGTTTTTGGAACAGACTCTTGTGGAAGACGAAGCTCTCGAACCAAGATTGCCATGTCCAGTGGGGTGACCATGACCAGATTAAGGTTGTGCAGTCCAGGGGACAGGAAGTACAAGGGGGAAGGCATTTCGTGTGTGGGGGGAGTATTGTTGATGTCGCACAGGCAAGTGGTTGGGACACTCTGGGCATTTAGCAGCCTGTACAAAGCTCCCCTCTGTCCTGGTGGGTGAGTTCGGCTAAGGTCCACCCCTGCTGATCCTCCTCCAGAGGCACTGGGCAGATCAGAATATCTCTCCTGCCTTGGGGGTGGAAAGCTGGGGACAGGTCCTAGCAGTGAATTGGGTCTAGGATGCACTCGGGCAGTTGCTGCATATGGCCGACCTTGGCTGCCTCCCCTGGAGGGTATCGTTGCCACTGGCACATGTGACTGTCTCCATGGCATCTGCGGAAGGGGTGTGTTCCTGAGTCCAAAGGGTCCTTCAGGTGATGGTGGAGTCCTTGGGCCGACTCTTGCTGCAGGCAGATTCTGTGAAGCCGTCATCGCCAGGTGCTGGAACGATGAAGATCCTTCTGTTGCCAACTGGTTTAGCTGCTGGATGGATGGCGGCTGTGGCGACCAATCATGTCTCGACCATCCCTCCTGTATATCCTCTTCTCCAAACAGTTCTGAGAGTCCAATCAGACTTGATAGAGGCAGATCAGGCATAGGTCCCTGATCAGGGGAGTCTGGTCTCTCAGCCATACTCCTGTGTCCTAGTAATATACATATACGTTCATTATTACAGCTCCATGTCATTCTTTCAGATATTGTCTATCCTATCCGTCATTTTTGTGGGTGCATGTGTGTGAATGTAAATGTGCGTGCATGTCTTCTTCCTCGTCTACAATATCACCAAGCACGGTCCATCCCAGTCCTCCCTATCTGGGGTGTACGCCACAATATTAGGGAGCTGGGGGCTGTCGGGGAGGATAATTGGTATTTCATCCATTTCCATATATTCTGGTTCTCTGTCTGTTTCGTTTGTGCTTTCTTCTAGGGCTCGGATGGCTAACAGTGGGAGCTGTCCTACTGTGGATGAAATCAATTTGTTGACCAGAAATTTTATCAAGGGAATACCACAACATATTACCAGCAAGACCGCCACCCCTGTTAGTGCCAAGATTACACCTATCTGATATAACCAGTCTTTCCATGATATCCACCCTCTCCTTAGAGCCCCAAACAGTGAAAACAGTGGGCCAATATTCATTCCATTCCCTACAATGTATCCAGAATCGTCAGTTTCATTTCTCCCTCCTATGGAGTTACTTAACAGTTCCTGTTGCATCTCTTCAAGTGTGATTAAGAGCTCTGTCAAATTTCCGTCTTCCCCTGTACGCATGGGAATAGCTGTGCAACATTTGGTGGCTTTGATCATAATACAAACTCCTTGTTCAACAGCCATCATCATCTCGATAGCTAATCTATTTTGCATTGTCATTAGCGAGGTGGCGTGCAGTTGTTCGGTTAAGGCTCCTACTGCTGCCAATGTCCAGTTCAGGTATCTTTGCTGATTATACCACAAGTAATTAATCCACTGCACCTCCTGGAACCTAGAACGGACTTTTGGAGTAACCCCGAACAGAGCCAATGCCCATCCCCATTTATCCGCGTCTTCATCTGCTTTAACTCTGCTACTGTCGATGGCTTCTAATTGTCGGGGTATCCCTTCTGGTATCCCGTTTCTTACTGTGATGTTGTAGTCTGTTTTAAACGTCATTATTCCTCTTTTCTTACGAAGTTTCTGTGGCATGGGTTGTATTGAATTTGGCATTTCAATTACTGTTATAGCTCCTGTGAGCATCACAGGAGCACAAAGGCCTTTCCAATTAGGGGACAGCGATGACAGGAGTTTCCTTTTTTGTCCGCATATCCAAAAGATGTCAGCCAAGGGTACCGTTCCCTTAGCTAAATTTGGAGTAGATACCCATGAAGCATGGGTGAGATTCAGTCCAATTACAGACCCCCCTGTGGCCGGTACTATTTGTTCACACTGTATGCCTGCTGCTGGCAGGGTGTGACAGACGGTAATGTTCCATGCTGTTTTGGCCGGTTTGTATTTTTGCTGCTTTTGCATACACTGTATGTGGTGTTTTGGCTGGGTCGTCCCTACCTGCCAATCGCTTATGTATTGTGCTACTAATCCTTTAGCTATACAGAATGGGTGTATCATCCCTTTCTCTATTTTAATCATAGGTGGAACGGTTCCTTCTGTACTTAGGGGCACTGGACAAAGTTTATTGTCGGCAGCATATTTTTCATCACCTACTGCCATTTTCATAACACATTGTGTATAGCATTCTGCTTGGTCTGAGTTATGTTGGGGGCTCCTATAACAGTTGTTGATATCAGGTAGGGGTTTAGCCTGAGGTATCACACCTTTCCGGTGACAGGCTATGCAAGGCTTTTCACTGATCTGCCTAGCTGAAAATTTCAACCATTGGTAAAATAAATTGGTCTTCAACCCTTGTGTGCGGGCTAGGTCTGTACTGGGATCCCATCTCCCTAAGTGACTGCTTGTTTCTAGGCTTCTAATTGTCCTCTTTTTCCTTGGTTTGATTTTTACCCATTTTGTGGCTTCATGTACTGTAACAGTTATGTCTTGCTTGGTTTCCCTGCATCCTCCTTTATCACAAATTACCTCTATGTTGAGTGTTCCCTCCTCTGCACATTTGATGCTAATGGCTTCGCCTAATATGTAATCCCCCAGCTTTCCCTGTATTCCTATGTTCTTGTAGGCTTTTGATTTAATGTATACCAAATTATATGTTTTTCCTGTGTTTAGAATGCCTTGTTTAGCTGCTATTGTGGCCATGGCCACGGCACAGTCCGTTGTATGTTTTGGATGTCTATTTTCTCCCATACTGACCACCAGTAGTATTGTCAATCCCTTGAATAATTCCTTAATCATTGCTCTGATGACTGTTGAGATGTGCTACTAGATGTGCTACTGAGTGAGCCGTCACTAGATGAGCTGTCACTAGGGATGTGTGGTGTATCTGTGCTTTGTCTGGGTTGTACTTCCTGTGGTTCTTCTGTCGGTAAATCTACTAAGTTGCTGTCCGAGTCTGATGTCTCCTGTGGCCTGTCTATCTGTCGGTCTGTATTTCTGTCTGTCTGTTGGCCTGCGTCTCCAGTTGTTTCTGAGTCTGCATCTGAGTCTGTCGCTGCTCTATCTGGCAGGGATCCACTACTCTCTGAAGCTGTGCGTCGTCTTTGTTCAATCAGTCCCTGTGAGCGCCTTGGCCGGTGTTCGCCTGGCTGCAGGGAGGCGTGGCCTTCCCTCGGTGCTTCTTCTGGCTGCAGGGAGGCGTGGCCGTCCCTCGGTGCTGCTGTAGGGTCTCTGGCTTCTCTTGCTTCCCCCCTTGGCCCGGCGGCTCTGCCAAGACGAGCTTGCCGAGGCCGCAGGGGCGCTGGGCCACCAACCCTACAGCAGTGGTTTAAATGAAACCAAGTGTCCTTACCGTCTACTTTGACTGCTGTACGTGAGGCAAGAATAACTTTAAAAGGACCTTCTCGGCGGGGCCTGTCCCACTTCTTTTTGAACACTTTGACGTAAACCAGATCACCAGGCTGGATGCTCTGATTTTCGAGTGGAATCTCTGCTTCTCTGTCTTCTGTAGCACCTTTGACCTGCAAAAAGATAGTTTTGTGTATTTGGGTTAACTGTCTCAGATAATTATGCCATTCGTCTTGTAGCTGCTCCAGTGATGGTCCTTCGTAGGGTCCTCTCATAAATGGAATAGGCATCGGCCGACCTGTAAGAGCTTCAAATGGTGTCAAATGGGTTAGTCGGTTAGTTTGTGAGCGCATTGACAATAAAGCAAGCGGCAACGCATCCAGCCAGCTTAGTTTGCCATTGCTGTCTGCTATGATTTTTGCTAGTTTGTTCTTTAAAATGCCATTAGCCCGTTCCACCACCCCATTTGATTGAGGGTGATAAACACACCCAAACTTCTGTTTGATACCCAATTGTTTGAATGTTTCTTGTGTAACCTTGGCTACAAAAGCCCTACCGTTGTCAGATGAGATAGTATCTGGAATGCCAAATCTTGGAAAGACATCTCGGCACAAGAATTTGGCTACCGTTTTATGGTCTTGATTTGCAGAGGCTACTGCCTCAATCCATCGGCTGAATCTGCATATCACTACCAAAACATATCTCATTCGTTTAACTCGGTTTTCAGCTCCCATGTCTATGAAATCCATCATAAGATGTCTGAATGGCCCATCAGGGACCGGAATGTGGGCTAAAGGGGCTGTGAATGATTTCCGGACATTGTACTGTGCACATACCTCACACTCATTCAACAAACGGTCCACTGTAGCTGCCATATATGGTGACCACCAGACAGCTTTTAGTTTGTTCATAATTTGGACTCGCGAACAATGATCGGGTCCGTGGGCCCAAATGATTGCATGTTGTAATAAATTGGTGGGTAACACAAAATGTCCATGACTACTGCGCCACAGCTTGTCCGCTGGCCCCTGACTACGTGTCTCAATAGCGCCTCGTTTAACCCACATTCGTTTTTCTTCTCCACTGGCCCTACTTTGAGCTACTGTCAGTGCGTCAAGTGAAACCAGTGGGGCACAATCTTGGATGGTTAACAGGGGAAACATATTTTCTCCTTGTGCTCCTTTGCGAGCTGCGTCATCTGCTAAGTTGTTACCTTGAGCTATGATGTTATTCTTTTGATGACCTGCACATTTAATGATGGCTACCTCAGATGGTAATTGGAGAGCTTGTAACAGTTGGGAAATCGCTTCTCCATGAGTGACAGGGGTGCCATCTGCTCTCAGGAATCCCCTTTGTTTCCAAATGTTTGCATGTACATGACATACGCCATAAGCGTAGGCTGAGTCTGTGTAGATATTAACACGTTGATCTTTAGCTATCTGGCAAGCCATAGTTAAGGCTTTGATTTCTGCCAGTTGGGCTGAACAAGGCTGATCAATTCCTTCGGACTCCAGTAATTCAAAGGTCTCGCCATCCGTGTTTAGTTTAACTATCCCCATACCCGCATGCAATCCCGCGGCATCCCGAAAGCATGAGCCGTCCACGAACAGGGTTAGATCTGCATCTATGGCGTGATTATACAAATGTTCTCTGGCTCTCAAAAATTTCTCTGTCTCTGCCACACAGTTATGTGGAGTACCATCTAACGGTGTGGTCAATTTGGTGGCGGGATTCACCGTGTGACAACGTTGTATTGTTATTTCTGGAGCGGACAACACAACTTCATATCCAGTGCGTCTAGCTTGTGTTAAGACAAAACGTTGACTGGTTAGCAGGGCATGTAACTGATGCGACGTGTACAACGTTACTGCATGTCCCATGATTATGGATGATGCTTTTTGAAATGCAAAGGCAGCTGCTGCTAGACCCTGATAGCATGGTGGCAATCCTGTTTCAATGTTGTCAAGCTTTGTACTATAATAGGCCAATGGTTGTTTTCCTTCATTTGTTTCCTGCATTAGTACAGCACATGCATATCCAGCTTTTTCAGTAACATACAAATGGAAAGGTTTCCCATAATCTGGGTTACCTAACGCGGGAGCAGATTGCATGTCTGTTTTTAGGGCCTCAAAAGCTCCCGTTGCCTCATCTGTCCAGACGAGGAGAGCTGCATTGCTTGTTTGCCCCACTGCTCTAATCATGGCACGCAAAGGTGCAGTTTTTATAGCATAATCACAAATCCACGGCCGACTGTACCCTGCCATCCCAAGGAATGAAAGCATCTGTCCCACTGTTTGGGGTTTGGGAGCCTTATTATAGCCTCCACTTGGCTTGGGGCTATACATCGCGTGGTCCCACACAACTGTCTTCCCAAGTATTCTACTTGTTGTTTGCAGAACTGCAATTTGTCCTTACTTACTTTATGACCTCCATCTGCCAATGCATGCAATACAATTAATGAATCTTTTTCACACTGTTCTTGAGCCTCTGATGCAATAAGGAGATCATCCATATATTGCACCAATGTACTGGGTATGTCAAGGTGTTGTAAATCTTCAGCCAGGACTTTGTTAAAGATGGCTGGGGACAGGTTCAGTCCCTGAGGTAGCCGTGTATACGTTAGCTGTTGTCCCAGAAATGTGAATGCAAACAAATGTTGTGAGTCTGGGTGCACAGGCACACTGAAATAGGCTGAACACAGATCGATTACTGTGTACCATTTTGCTCCAGCAGGGATGCTTGATAGTATAGTATGCGGATCAGGTACTATAGGTGCATCCATTTCTATTATTGCATTGATAGGACGCAGATCATGTACCAGCCGATACTCTTTGGTATTGTTTTTAGGGATAGGGTAGATAGGAGTATTGTATGGGCTTGCAGTTTTTATTAAAACTCCAGCTGCCATTAGTCCCTTAATTACTGGTTTTATGCCTTCAATAGCCTGAGGTTTTAATGGATACTGCCTTTGGTGAGGCAGTTTTGCTCCCGGTTTTACTTTTATTTTTACTGGTAAGGCTGTTTTTACTAGTCCTACATCTGTTTTGCTTTTGGACCACACCACTGGTGGTATTTGCTCTAACAATTTCTCTTGTAACACCATCTGTCCCTCTGGTCTAGGATTGAGCTCCACTTTTTGAGCTATAGCCTCATCATTTACTTTTAAGTTAATTCGTACAAACTGCTGGTCTTTTGACAGATGTACTTGTGGACTTTCCATGTTTTGCCATTCTTCAACTTCTGAGGCTGTCTTTACCATTGGACCTAGGTCATGGGATTCGTACTTTTCTGAGACTAAAAGGGTCACATGAGGCGTGGCATTCGGCACTTGATACCATTGTTGTTCAGCTGAAGTTAGCTTGACAGAAGCTGCAGCCCCTTGGGGGCCTAAATAAATTTCTGTGGTGGTTATGTGAAACAGCCGTTGATTCATCAATACATCCCAGCAGCATGCATAGTCAGTCTGTTCTTGTTTGGCATCGAACATCAGGGTGACATGTAAAGGTAAACTAGGTGTATATACTGCTTCATAGTGTTGTTCTGCCCAGGGCTTCCATTTTTCCCATTCCAGTTGGAGATTTGAATTTTCTGGTTGTAACTTCAGCCAGTATACCATGGGTTGCACAGTTCGGACCTTGTTTTCCATGTCCATAAGCACCATAATGTTGGTGAGTGCTTCGTCAGGAAAGTGTATTTGCAGTCCTTGATGGGTACACACTATCTGGGTTTGTAGCTTACATAAAATGTCTCTTCCCAGCAAATTCACAGGTGTATTTTGTGAGTATAACAGGGGTGCTTCAATTGTTTTTCCTGCAATCGTTACAGGAAGTGGGCATGTAAACGGTATTATTTGAGTCTTCCCAGAGAAGCTGATGGTCTTAATTACAGACCCAGAGAGGGGGAGATGAGCGCCCATTTTCCCTATGCAAGAGTATGTTGCCCCTGTATCCACCATGAAAGGGAAATCTCTGTTTTGTATATTAACAGTGACGGTTGGCTCTTCCTTAGGTATCATAGAAATAGCCAATGCCACCGTTTCCCCCTCTGTCTTCTCTAGGCCCCCCTATTGCCAATAGGCAGAGGGTCCAACCCAACGTCGGGCCGGACAATTTCTCATTCGATGTCCAGGTTGTCCACAGCTCCAACACTCATTAGAGGGTTGATCCCCTATTGGGGGTGTTGATCCCATAGGCGGTCCCACTTGACTGTTCCTGGGAGCTGAGTTCTGGAATCTGCTTCCAAATGAAGGTTGGCGAGATCCTCTTCGCCACCCTCCTCTTTGACCTTGAAAGTTCCGTGACTCTCCTCTCCACCCATGACTGTAGGTGGGTCCATTTCCGGGTGTGCCAGTGCTATGGTAGTGATAGTGATGCTCCACTGGTGCTGAGACTTCTCCTGTAGGAGTGCTTCCTGCTGCTCCTTGGGGGCTCTGTGTGGCTGTTACCACAGGTGCCTGTATGGTGGCAGCAGTGTTTGCCGTAGGGCCTGTGCTTGCCGGCTCAGAAGGAACAGGGGTCATCATTGGTGCCTGGGTCTTTGTTTTTTCTTTCTTGACTTTGGTTAGCTCTCCCAACTGCATCTGCACCAATTTTTTTCGTCAGGGATTTTGCTGCATCTTCTTCTTTTTGTTTTTCTTTCTTGTAGATTTCAAGATGGTGACAAATATGCTCAGAGTATAAAGCCCAATTCATTTTTGATAGTCCCACGACTCCATCTAGGGCTTTCTGAACCTCATCTGGTAGAGCCTTTTTTACAGTTATTTTAAACAGGATTTCAGTTGCTGGAGAATGGTTCCATGCATTTCCTGTTTCCTCCGCCCATCTCTTCTGGAATCGGTGCAGGAACTTCTTTGGGCACTCTTCAGGTGTCCACTCCTCATCATCCAATTTAGAGGGATCCAAGACCTCAGGGTACTTTCTTCTCAGTCCTTCTCACATGGAGTTTCTATAGCGATTAAAGGGGACTTCATCATGTTGATTAGTGCCCATCATCTGTGTTAGTCCAACCTTCCCTGCTAATTCTTCAGTGTCATGTTTTCCCATGACATGCATTAGCAAGGCTTTTATGTCACCTAAAGACAAGGTTACCCCTGCAGTGCCTTCTTCTAAGGCAGTTATCCATCTCCCAGCTCCTTGGGTGATGTCTGGCAGCCTGTTGGCCAGCCCCACCATGTCTGTCCAGCTCCATGGGGTATACACATGATGACCATTTCTAACCACCAGTGGGCATATGAGGTCTTCGTCCTCCTCTTCTTCTGTGGGGGCTCCATACTGTCTTCCAGATCGAGTGGGACTGACTGGTTCCAGGCAGTCCATCCAGTTGGTTATATTCTGTTCTAAAGCCGCTATGTCTTTGGCTACACATTGTTGTCTTTGCCTGAGTCGGGCCTCTTTTGCACTCTCAGTGATGATCTCACCAGAAATTTTTCGGGTGGGTGGCTCTATAATGTGATTCCCTTGAATGGGCGTCGATTGTTGTAATATTCTTCTTTCCTCGGCGTCCCTATGCCTTTGTATTCTTTCCTTCGCTAGCCAAAGCTGCTCAGCTAGTTCTTCATTATCTCTTCTGGCCAGAACCAGTGTGTCACAGAAGCTCTTGTGCCACTCTTTGGAGCCTCTATAGCCTGTGAAGGTCCAGTCGGCTGACTTATGGTGGGAGGGGACGGTTTTCAGTGGACCTCGATGTGCAGGCGGAGACTTCAGGTCTCTCTCTTATCCTTGTCTGCCTCCGTGTCACTGTTATTTGTGGCCCCCCCTGCTAGTCGTGGTGAGCAACCACTTACTTCCGGACTTGGAGACCTTGTATGATCCATTTGACAGGCCAAGGACCTGTCTCCTTGTGGCTCTCGAGCTTTTAGTGTCAGTATGAATTTGCCCTCCACATCCATGCCTTGGTCCTCTTCACGAGTTCCTAATACAAATTGTCCAGCTGTCTTTCCCATATCATGACGTTTATATGGGGGTGGCTCTGCTTCCCAGCTCGGTGCACTGGCTTTAGTGTCTTTGGATCTTTCCTCTGTCATTTTTTCTCTTTTCTGCTGTAGCCTCTGTGCTTCCTGCTTGAACAAGGCCAAACTTCTTTTTCTTCAGTGCGTTTTTTGTTGTTATTTACGTTCTTCTGCTGATCTTTAATTTCTTTTTTCTGTATTTCTACCGCAACTGCTTCACACATCACCGGATCAAATGATCCCACCAAAGGCCATTGCCTGCCCCCATGTGACCTTTTGTGCCACTTTCTCATACATTGGTTGGCCTTAGTGCGTTTTCCTGGATATTTTCTTAGTACTAAGTCTAGCGGGGTACTTTCCCGACCTTGACCTTGAGAGTTACCCATGTAACCCTGACAAACGCTATATGAGATGTTTCTATGGTGCTCTGGTAGTCCCTCAGGGGCTGTCCTGATCCAGACCAATAACTTGCCGGCTGTAACACCTGTTTTGTATTTTAAACCCTTAAAAGGATTAAATTTCCAACTGTTATGCCCGTCTTCTTTTTCTTTAACTAAATACGAAAATTTACCTGTTTCCCACCGAACCTTCCTTGGGACCACAGTCAGAGTCAACCTAGGAAACAGTTCTTCACCTGGATCGGTTGGCAGTGTTATTAAATTATTTAATGGTATGCTAAGTTCTTTATTAGGATCAGCACAAAGCAGCTCCAGCCACGGGGTTAAACCCTGATGCCACAGACGTCTTATCAGCAGCTCCCAATTAATTAGAGGGAATTGTTCTTTCTTTTGCTTCAGATTGATTACCTTAGTAATCTGCCATAATTTCTGATTGATCTCTTGTTCGTCCTGCCAATGTTCTGCTCCTACCCTGTCAAAATAGGTCCTTTCCAGCCAAAAATGTGTCCTGATTCCCTGGGTTTCGATGTCTCCGTCAGTCAAGTAATGTTCTGGGAGTATTATTTCATCATCACTTAAGTCTCCCATCAATGACTGTCCCAAGCATTGATCAGTCTGTCAGTTTTTTCACTATAATCTAAGCTTTATCTCTTTTGATTTATAACCAATTTTATTTATTAATCCTCTTACAACCCTAACACTTCCTAATGTCTTTGCTCCCGACTTTCTATTTTCCTTCTAATTTTTTAACTTTCTGCTTCTTGTCTTTTTCTGCTATGTTTGTTTATTAGTTTTCTTTCTTTGAAATAATATCTACCTTCTCTGTATTTACATAGCAGTCTCTTCTCCTGTCTTTTTCTTCACTGTCTCTGTTTCACACTTTCCTCTCTGCCTGTCATGCACCTCCCAAGTCCTTCTGTTGGGTCTAAACACCTCCTCCTTGTACCTACTCTTCACATTAATCTTGTATGTCAGCCAGCCTGCAAGCCCTCACAGCTTTGCCTGCAACTCCCCGATTACTCTCCGCTCTCCCACACACCAATCTTCAAAAGCTTTATACACAAAATTATTAAAACAACTTTCTATATATCTCTATCTAGACTTCTGCCACTTTTCACTCTGCAGCTTTAAACAACCTTTTTAATCACTTAACACCAATGTGTTCTGTTTAAATATGTATCTCTTCTTCACGTTAGACAGCTTCTCCGGTGCTGCCAGCAACTCATATATTATTTATTTATTTATTTTTTTCTTAACAAGCTACTCTTTGAGCGTACAATATTTCATTTACTTCTACGCCTTACCGCGCCTCGCGTGCGTATCCTGTGCTTAATATATTATTTTTCACCAGCTCCTCTCTGAGCATACAATATTTCATTTACTTCTACGCCTTACCGCGCCTCGCGTGCGTATCCTGTGCCTTTCTGCACTTTCTTCTACTTTTTTTTTCACTTACTGAGCTTCTCGTGAGCTTAATGTGCCTTTGCACTGAAAATACTCTCTTTTCTTTTCTTATAAAAAAACTCATATTACTGTGTACTTAATTACTTATTCTTCTCCCACGCCCCACAAGCGTGTATTTGGTGCCTTACTGCACTATTTTCTGCTTCATTAATTCTCATGTATTCTGCACTAACTCTTCATTCATTTTTTTTATTTTTTTTTTTATAGTTTTTTCTCTTTTTCTTAAAAAATGACGTCCTTTATTGAGCTCTTTTACTTACTGTCAGCTGTGCTACTTTGCACTTTTCTCTTTAAATCTCTTTATCACGTACGGTATTTCTACTGCGCCCCCTCAGGCGCTTATCTTGTGCTTCCTCTGCACGTATTCTCTGTTAAACTCTTTTTCTCACTTATTTCACTTCAGTCTCTGTTAAACTCTTTAAATAACCTTGTATTACCTTGTATCTATTTGTCAGTATACTCCCCTAATTAACCCCTACAGCGCATGCTATCAGCCGGCACGTTAGTAACGAATTTCAACACCAATTATTCCCCAAGCATCCAGGTTAGTTCTCCACGCACTCTTTTCCGCACCAGAGTTCATGAACATTCCTGACCTTTCACTCACACAGACATTCTTTTTCCCGGGAACATACACACCTTCTGAGCATTTTATCTACAAGGCCTGATAATTTTCAATCTTATCTTTTTTAGTCTCTTATCAATTTTCTTAGTCCAGGTTCTTTTGGGTAAGAGGCAATTAAAAATATCACCTGTCAACTTGGGCGGAAATCCCGACTCACTCCTCCAGATTGTGCAGAAGTTATAAAAGATTTCTGCTTACCTTTTAGTCGTGATCACTGTTATTTACGGTCTGGAGGGATGAGCTGGACTGCCCCAGGCTGCCGGAATGCCCCTGGACCCTCCTGAAGCTGGCTCGCCAAGTTCTGTCGTGGTTCGTCTTTCGTCTTCCTCGGGATGTCGTCTTTTAGATAACACAAACTAATTGCAAGTGATATGCTAGAAAAGGACACAACACTTTAGAATAATTCAGCCTTAAGCAAGATAAAATGCACAGAGTTTTTAAGTTTATTTAAGCCTTCGACACAGAACTTAGACAAACTGAGTCCTCTAGAGAGACTGAATATGTGACACACCGCGCTCATCTATTTATTGGAGACCCGCGGGCATCGCTCCTCCTTCGACTTTTTTATTTATTTCATTCCCAAGACATGGTTTTCTATTGGAAGCGTCCTCTAATGAACCCTAAGCAGGTGTTAGGCCATTATTTCAATGTGGACAAACGCTCCCATTAAAACGTGAAGGATTTACAACTGATTTTTTTAAAAGACCTTCAGCCACAGGTGCAGCTGGCCTGAGGCCCCCCCGCACGTGGCCTCAGCCACAGGTGCAGCTGGCCCGAGGCCCCTGCACGTGGCCTGCGGGAAAGCACCTAAAAGGCCTTGGAAAGCCCCTGACAGACTGAATGACTAATAGAGCCCTTTTTTTTGGGTTGAACACCTGCTAGTTCAACCAGAGGCCATACAGTTCGGATCAGGACACTTGATAGTTCATCATAGTTCAAATAAGGACCCTAAAAATTCTTCTACAGGCTCTCTCCGCAGGGCGAGGGTTTTTTAAAGACCGCCGGAATCCGCTGACATACCCGGACGATATTCTCTATGAAAGATATAGATCCTCAGCCGAGGGAAGTCGTTATCTTTGTCAGCTGATCGGGCCAGAAGTCTGTAACATCACCCATCGTACACTGTAAAAAAAGACTGTTGTTTTTACAGGAAAACACTGGCAGCTGTGGTTACCAGGGAATTCCTGTAAAAAATACAGCAGTTAAATGTACAAAAAAAGAGAGCTCTTGTATGTAGATTTACAGTTCTTTTAATGTGAGTCAGCCGTGGTTCATTCACTGTAAATCCACATACATATTATGTCTGTAATGTTATCTACTGTGCTGCTGTATGTTTTACAGGAAGTCCCTTGTAATCACAGCTGCCAGCATTTTCCTGTGAAAACAAGTCATTTTTTACAGTGTAACAATGCCCCGACAATCAAGCAGATAATGTGCCTTGCGCTTAGATATTCTGCCAGTGGACAATTTATGTATTCCATCGGTGATGCTGAACATCTGAGCAAGAATACTGTATGTCGTATGATTCGCAAGATAGTACTTGCTCTATCTAAACTGTGGATGCAATTGTCGTTGTCCCTGGCCATTTATCTGCAATGCAAATCAAAGAAGGGTTTTATGCAATCTGCGGGTAATTACTAATATCAAAATAGGTCTATATGCATGTCCATTAATTAGACGAAGTGGGGCTTATATGAATATAAACCTACCGTTCTGAAGGATGTTTTTATATTTCATCTTCACCTGCTGCCAGGTGCGTTTTGGCACTGCTATTGCATCTGAAATATTGACAGGATTAGGAATAGCAATCATACAGTCAAGGTAGCCTATTTAGGAAACATTAAATTAACCTAACATTTATTAGTAGGCCTATGCCCACTTCTGAATCGTGTTGCATCTGGGCATAATTAATGAAAGAAGGTCATTTTTTTACACATATTAGACATTCCACAGGTTAATCATCTGTAACAGATTTGGAGAACAATTGAACTGTACGCCAACAAGCCTGTCTTGCTTTATTGGCAGACGATGTGTTCGATTTCCCCCTTAACATTAATTTAAATTCTTCGTAGCTCCGCATAATAATCGTGCATTCTTCTCTGGTAAAGTAAGGTGACCGCGCCATCATTGAAAAATGGTGACGTGTGCTGCAACCCGCCCTTTTATGTGAACACGTACAAACTCCACTTAGGTTAACACAGGTTCAACAAATCACCATCTTATTCAGTGTCGTAAGTACCGACGAAGACCATGTTTTGTCAGCCCCCGGTTTAAGAGGTTGACCCTGGGTTACATCTGAGTAAGTTAACTCCGCTTAGTAGTATAGGCCCCTGGTCATGGCTGGTTTATGTTGAAATGATGTTCTTTCCACCTCTGGCTTATGGCCCCAACAGTGCTCACTGGAACCACTCAGAAGTTTAGAAATCCTTCTGTAACAACAGTTATGACCCCAACAGTGCTCACTGGGACATTCAGAAGTTTAGAAATCCTTCTGGTAACCCAGTGTTGCCACAGTTACCTTTGAAAAGTAATCCAATTACTGACTTACTGATTACTGATTCCTCCTTGAAAAAGTAACTTAGTTACTTTACTGATTACTCAATTGGAAAAGTAACTAAGTTAGATTACTAGTTACTTTTAGTTACTTTCCCCAGCTGTCGACAACAACCCTCTGCCACCTCAACATGACGATACTTGTTTTGCCAAAACTCACTTTATAGTCACCCTTTCTTTACTTCAATGAAAATAAATACTTGTTTTATAAAACTAAAATAAATACCTCTTTCTGACCTCATATTTAACTGTTGACAGCACTGTAATGGTAAAACGTCAATTTCTAACCTACAGTGTTTATAAATGTACTGTTTAAATTCTTTCTAACATTTTTTCTAACATTTAAATTCTCTCTAAACATTTTACTTTTTTACATTTTACTGAAATTATTATATATTATTAATTATATTATTATTATATTATTATTATATATAAGTAGCATTAGTAGTTGTAGTAAAAAAAAGGCTTCAAAAACTGGACCTTTAATCTAGGGGTGTTGTGGGGGAGGGGGCACATCCCTGCCCCACGCCCCTATTCCATCTGGATTCGCCCCTGCTTTGGCGTTTGAGCACAAAGAATGGATAACATTTATTTATGCAGAAAACATGACCAGATTTACAGGTAAGAACGTTTTTATTGTGTTTTCACATCATGTGGTCCTCAGAAAGAGAGTTTAGGTGCATTTGAGTGGAAAATAGTGTTGGTTGTTGCGCGTCGCGGAGGATCAGCTGTTTTTAGCAGCAGATACGGAGCGGCTCAGCTCAGAATTCTAAATAAAGGAGAAAAAAAGCATAAAAATGTCTTTGGTAAAGCTCAGTGCAGGTGTGCTGTTGTCACCGCACTTTAAGAGGTGAGGACAAGTCGTAGCTGCTGCAGAAAACCGCGGATGAAAGAACAGCTCGCTTAAAGTGGGCAGTTCAGGTCGAACCCCGACCTCCTGCCCACAGACCGAGGTTAATGCTGCTATCGACCCCAATGCAAAAATAATAGTAACGCACAGTGACTTGGAGAGTAACTTTAATCTGATTACTGATTTGGAAAGATTAACGCATTAGGTTACTCGTTACTGAAAAAGTGGTTAGATTAGAGTAACGCAAGTAACGCGTTACTGGCATCACTGTCTGTAACAAACACCATCAGTATGTTTTGCAACAATAAAGTTGCAACGATCTTGACAGAGCTTGTTGCTTTTACCCATCATGAGATGTTTGTGTGACACCTTTTTTATAGGCCTTGAATTGGGACTGAACCAATTGATATTAATTTGCACAGACAAGGGGCAGGATTGCTTTCTAATTAGTGATAGATTTCTGCTGGTGTCTTGGCTTTCCATGCCTTTTTGTGCCTCCCTTTCTTCAAGTGTTCAATACATTTTCCCTGTGTCATTTCAACATTATTAAGCATCATTTATGGAAATATATGGTTTGATTTCTTTGTATGTATGGCTTACTTGGGTGTTATCGAAATCTGGTGAAAAATGTCATGTCAATGGCACCTGCAGAAATACATTTACTGTGAAAAATGGTGACATGTTCAATACTTATTTGACCTGCTGTAAATGGTGATGCAGCAGACCAAAGTTGCACAGTTCCCTTATCATAGCCCAGATGCTCATAACTCTTTAAGAGTTCATAGATGTTCTTGGTGGCTTCCTCACTCATATCCCACTTGTTTTTGAGAACTGCCCACTCCAGACAGATTGACCATAGAGTACCATACAGTTTGTATTTTTAATCATTGAAAGGAAATTAAGAAACCCAGCTGTAAAAGTGATGGTTTGTATGAACATTCCTTATATTTAGTTTGTCCAATTACTTATGGCTCTGACAATGGCCAGCCTGTATGAACGAAATGGCTGCAATTTCTAAATGATTGTGATTTTTCCTTAAACCCCTTTAATTAAAGCTAAAAGTCTACACTACTTTCAACTTCTTACACTTGTTTTATTTCACCTCTGTAGTGATGTACAGAGAGGACAACGGTCATGTCCAAATACTTATGACCTGAATGTATATAACTGTCTTTCAGTGTCATGTATGACATGTGCATGTGTTTTTCCTGTGCTACCACAAGGCTAGACGACTCAAGGACACCTATCAGCACTTGCCTGTGTCATCTGGTTATGTCACAGGACAACATTCCGTGACCTTTGGTGCAGCCCGGTTGCGTCATTCGCCTGTGAGCAGACTTTGTGTGAGCACTGGTCCACCCCTCTCGTCGGATTTTTATTGCCAATAAATGTCTGAACGATTTGGAGCTTTGCTGCATCAATTTTTTTCCAGAAACTGTGAGAGACCTCCAGGTGGACAGCATTTGGAAAATTCTGTTGGCTTTCAGGGACGATTTTATGGGGATTACCAGATTAAGGAGTGCTCCAGCTGGTTTAAAGACCGCCCACAGCTGCTGAGAGTGCGCCACGCTCCGAGCGCCGATCGACAGGCTGAATCAACCAGATCATTTCCAACGTGAAGGCTTTGTTGATCCGGGACGTCATCTGACTTACACAAAAATGGCAGGAGACGTGGACATCAGTACTTTTTTTGGGCACATTCCACTGTTACAGGAGTTTTTTTTGATGGAAAGAAAAGCGGACGGATGCGCCACCGTGCCGTTCATGGCGCGGCACAAAACCACCTCCGTGTTGGTCTCACAGGACGGCTTTCAGACGGCTGTCGGTGGGTTTTCAGTCGTGTGACTAACCGAGAAATTGTGGATGAGCCTGGACATCATCATCATCAATTTCATCAATTTTATTTATATAGCGCCAAATCACAACAAGCAGTTGCCCCAAGGCGCTTTATATTGTAAGGCAAGGCCATACAATAATTACGTAAAAACCTCAACGGTCAAAACGACCCCCTGTGAGCAAGCACTTGGCGACAGTGGGAAGGAAAAACTCCCTTTAACAGGAAGAAACCTCCAGCAGAACCAGGCTCAGGGAGGGGCAGTCTTCAGGGAGGGGCAGTCTTCTGCTGGGACTGGTTGGGGCTGAGGGAGAGAACCAAGAAAAAGACATGCTGTGGAGGGGAGCAGAGATCAATCACTAATGATTAAATGCAGAGTGGTGCATACAGAGCAAAAAGAGAAGAAACACTCAGTGCATCATGGGAACCCCCCAGCAGTCTAAGTCTATAGCAGCATAACTAAGGGATGGTTCAGGGTCACCTGATCCAGCCCTAACTATAAGCTTTAGCAAAAAGGTTAGACCTTGCCTGTGTGAAATGACTTGAGGCAGCATTGTTATGATTTGGCAGCTTCAGAGCTGCGTCAGTCACAGTCAGTCAGAGCTGCGTGTCGTCAGAGCGAGCTGCAAAAAGTTTGTACCTGAGTTTTCAGAGGTGGTGTTTGTAGTTGCCATCTGCCCACGCCGGTGTTTGCCAACCCGGACAGTGGGAATACCACCTCAACCGGCAACTTAGCCCCGCGACTGGACAGCAACAACGTCCGAGGCCCAACGTGGTGAATTCACTGAGGCCGCGCGCTGCGTCATTAGAGCCGCGCGTCACGAGTGCCGCTTCCCCGAGGCCTCGTGCAGCCACCGCGGATCCATCAGCGCGGAAACACCGAGGCCGCGCGGCACCAGCGCAGTGCAGATCCATCCCAGTGACAAACAACGCAGGCTGTTAACATCGGCGATCGACAAGCTGCTCATAAGCCGACCATGGGGCCTAAGAAGGTTCTGACAGCGGAGGAAGGTGACGATATTAAAAAATCTCTGGACTTTCTATCAGAGGAGATTTCTGTTGTGAAGCAGCAACAAAAATCAATTATGGATCTGGTGGAGGAGGTGAAGGCATTACGGCTCCAGAATGCCGAGAAAGACCGGCATCTGGTGCAGCTGGAAAATAGAGTGGCTGAATTGGAGCAGTACACCAGAATTAACGACGTCATCATCACAGGTCTTCATATCAAACCACGGTCCTACGCACGGGCGGTAACAGATGAGAGCGGAGGGGAGCCCAGTGAACAGGAGGTCAGCTCTGTGGAAAAACAGGTTGCTGATTTCCTCCTATCTAAAGGTATAGAAATGGATTTAAATAACATTGAAGCATGCCACCCTCTGCCCCGGAGAAATGACGGTGATAAACGAACCGTCATCATGAGATTCATCAACAGAAAACACAAAACAGCACTGTTAAAACAAGGAAGAAAACTGAAAGGGACAAACGTATTCATCAATGAACATCTCACCAAACGGAATGCCGACATCGCCAGGAAAGCACGCTTCTTGAAGAAACAGGGAAAAATCCAGCACACATGGACTTCAAACTGTAAAATATTCATCAAACTGAACGGATCACCAGAACAAGCAAAAGTCATGGCAATAAGGAACATCGAGGAGCTGGACAAATATGAACAATAGTGTTTCTTAAAGCGAGGATCTGGACAAATATGACCAATAAGGTATGAGGACACAAACACATCACAACACCATGACACAGACCAGAGGAACCTATTCATCTACATCTGGAGACAAGAAGGATATAACTCAAAGGATTGCTGATCATGGAAAAGTAGAACTGAGAACATTTAAATACACAGACCACAATGTACTGGACTTGGAGCACGATATAGACCCGGACATAATTTCTTCTCAAATATCAATGACAGTTGTTGCTATTATACAGATGAACAGTTTAATCGGATCATTAAAACGGATAACAAATTATCAATAATCCATTTCAACAGCAGAAGTCTATATGCAAACTTTAACAACATTAAAGAATATTTAAGTCAGTTTAAAAAAATATTTAACATAATTGCTATATCAGAAACATGGATCAATGAAGATAAAGGAATGGATTTTGAACTGGATGGATATGAATTTAATTGTGTAAACAGAAAAAAATAAGAGTGGTGGAGGAGTGGCTGTGTATGTGGATAAGAACATGGATTATAAAATAGTAGACAATATGACAACTGTGATTGATAACTTATTAGAATGTATAACTATTGAAATATGTGAAGAAAAAAAGCAAAAATGTATTAGTCAGCTGTATATATAGAGCACCAGGATCTAGTATTGAAACATTCACTGACTGTATGGGAAAAATGTTCTCAAAAACTAATCAAAAAAACTGTGTTCATTTGTGGTGACTTAAATATTGATCTGCTCAATCCAAATAAGCATAAAATAACAGATGAATTTATCAGTATAATGTACAGTATGAGTTTATATCCAAAATCACCAGGCCAAGCAGAATTACATCCCATAGTGCTACCTTAATTGATAATATATTCAGCAATGATATTGAGAATAACACTGTGAGTGGATTATTAATCAATGACATTAGTGATCATCTACCAGTTTTCCATCGTTTATAATAGAAACCATCGGCGGAATCAGCCAGAGGAGAAAATAAATACAGGCGAGTGCGGACAGAGGAAAACATGAACACACCAAAGAAGGATTTACAGGAGCAAAACTGGGAAAAGGTATACAGTGAAAGTGATGTTGATAGTGCATATGAAACTTTTTACAAATATTTACATCATTATATGATAAAAATTGTCCAATTAAACAAGACTACAGAAAACAAAAAATCCAAGCTCGACCATGGATGACGAAAGGGTTACGAAATGCATGTAATAAGAAAAATACACTGTATAGAGAATTCATAAAACTAAAGACTAAAGAGGCAGAAAATAGATATAAGAAATACAAAAATAGATTAACTAATATTATACGGGTATGTAGGAAGGAATATTATAGTAACATATTATATAATAACAAAAACAATATTAAAGAATATGGGATATATTAAATAGCATTATCAAAATGGTAATAAAAAACTTAATAATACTTATAAAGGTACAACACAATCACTATCAGTAATGCAGAAAAGAGCTATAAGAATTATTCATAATACTGGCTATAGAGATCATACAAATCCACTATTTTTACAATCCAAATTCTTAAAATTCACAGACTTGGTTCATTTTCAAACAGTACAAATTGTGTATAAAGCAATAAACAATTTACTTCCAGCAAATATTAAAATATGTTTTTTAACAGATCAGGGGATTACAGTCTGAGGGGGAAATTTAATTTAAAGCATCAGTGGGCACGAACAACATTAAAAGGTTTCTGTATTTCTGTCTGTGGGTGAGGATGTGGAACAGATTGGGAGTGGGGCTCAAGCAATGTCCAAGCATGAACCAGTTCAAACAGCGGTACAAAAATATGTTTTTTTCTGGGTATAGGGAGGAGGAAGGGTAATGAGGGTTAGGGTGTTTTTGTTTATTGCTTCGGCTTGTAAATATATAGTATTTTGTATGTAAGTAGGTATGTGTAGGTGTATATTTATGTTTGTGTATATATATATGTATATGTGTATATATGTGTATGTATATGTGTATGTATGTTGATGTGTGTATGTATATGTGTATGTGTATATATATGTATATATATATATTGATATCGGTTTAGGTGTGTAGGAATCTATGTGTATATGTGGCAAAGGGTATTACTGGTTGTGGGGAAGAAGGGGTAGGGATAAGTAAGCTGATGCTTCACCCTACCCCTTTTCGGACATGTTGGGTATACAGTAGGAACTTTTTTGTTGTTGTCTTTACTGATCTATCTTGTAATTGTTGTTGTATCAAATGTTCGAAATAAACAGTTTTCATTCATTCATTCATTCATTCAAAAAGGAAAGTTTTAAGCCTAAAGCCTTTTTGCTAAAGCTTATAGTTATGCCAGAACATGTCCTGTGAGGCTTCATCACGGTGTTGCTTTGCGCCATGCGGCACCGCCGCAACGCGCGGAATTCCTCCACTCCTCTTTCCATGACAAAACTCCTGTAACAGTGGAATGTGCCGTTCATTTCCAAACTGGATGCTGTGTTTTATCCGGGACGTCCTCTGACTAGCACAGGAATTGCGGAAGACGTGGACATCAGCACTTTTTCGGCACATTGAGACAGACGTGCGGAGGAATTCTCCGCGTCGCGGTGGAGCTGCATGGCGCAAAGCAACGCCATGATGAAGCCTCACAGGACATGTTCTGGCATGTCCAGCTCATCCACAATTTTTCGGTTAGTCACACGACTGAAAACCCCGACAGCCATCTGAAAGCCATCTCAAAGCCGTCCTGTGAGACCAACACGGAGGTGGTTTTGTGCCGCGCCATGAACGGCACGGTGGCACATCCGTCCGGTTTTCTTTCCATGAAAAAAACTCCTGTAACAGTGGAATGTGCCGAAAAAGTACTTATGTCCTTATGTACTTATGTTTTTGTGTAAGTCAGACGACGTCCCGGATCAACAAAGCCTTCACGTTGGAAATGATCTGGTTGTTTCAGCAGGGTTTGAGCCTGTCGATCGGTGCTCAGAGCGTGGCGCACTCTCAGCAGTTGTGGGCGGCTTTAAACCGGCTGGAGCACTCCTTAATCTGTGTAATCCCCATAAAATCGTCCCTGAAAGCCATTTGAATTGTCCGAATGGTGTCCACCTGGAGGTCTCTCACAGTTTCTGAAAAAAATTGATGCAGCAAAGCTCCAAATCGTTCAGACATTTATTCACAATAAAAATTCGACGAGAGGGGTGGACCACTGCTCACACAAAGCCTGCTCACAGGCAAATGACGCAACCGACAGGCGTGAAAAAACTCACACATGCGCACAAAGGTTCAAGCTTGGCTGATGCAATCACACGTGATTCAAATCCATATGGTTTTTGAAAAAAATAAAAAGGTTGGATACTTTTCTAACAGACCTCGTACATGAGAAGGTTTGAATGAGGAAGATTATTCTGCATGTTTATCAACCAGAGCATCCAGATAAAAATTGTTTCCATCCTGGATCAGTTGAGATCCAAATGAACAACAACCACCACCAGGGTGTTGGTGCAAATCCTGTTGCTTTTTGGTGAATAATGGAGTCTGAATAGGCAGCAGAGGAGGAAGGTCAGAAGTGTGGAGGTCAGAAGATGGAACCTTGGAGTTCACAACTCAACAGAGTGTGAACAGCAAAAACCAACTAACTTAGTTTACTTGATGACACCATCTTCAAGTAACTTCTTCTGATGGTCATTTTTGATACCAGTTCTGCAGGACATCCAAGTCTTGCTGTAACCTGTCAGTCTTTAACTCAGTGAAATCTTGGTGTCATCTGCAAAGATCAGAATCTGTCAGTGGACGACTTCCAGCATTTTGTGAACAAAAATAATGAACAAGAAGGCTCAAGACATTTCCTTCAAGATGTCACTAAAATCTTCTGACAATTCTGAAGGACACTTTATAGTAAAACCTGTTGTCTTTGTCCTTGTACAAATTCAGTGTCCAGTCCATTGCTTACTTTGGATTTCATAGTTTTCCACCTTAAATATGAACATCCTCAGAGGTCAGGTCAGGGAGCATGAGCTCATGCTGCATGTTACCAAATCCACCACACTACAGACCATAATGATCATCTGCTGCAGCCAGGTGGAACGTGGGCATCTCCTTGGCTTTCTCCAGCCACTGGGGTCAACAGCCAGTAACTGGAAACGTTAAGGGGGTACCATGTATCCAGAGCTGGCCCAAGGCATACTCCAACTACGTGGTCACTTAGGGCCTCCATGCCACCAGGGGGCCCCGAGAGCACCGAGACGTTGTGATAAAAAAGTAAATATATACATGAAATTAAAATAATATTGAATAATTTAAATGAAATTGTATTACACCCGAAAAAAATAAATTCATTTTGATAAAATACCAATACTAAGTTAATTGATGCCTCCTGTTGGCTGATGCCACCGTTGGGCAAATTTAGATGCACCGCTTGGGTCAGGTGGTTGATGACTAATCGTGAGGAATGAAGTGAGTGCAAGTCATGTCTCAGAAAAGAAATTATCCCTCTGGAGCGGAGAAAAGAAAAAAGAAGAAGTTGGAAGACGAGAAAAAACAACAAGACAAAGGTAGGTTTGCATGTCCAATATTACAATTTTTGTTGTCATTATTTGCGAAATGCTCTGTTCGTTTAGTGTAAAGTGCTTTAGGTGTCTTAAAGTCAGAGGCGATTGCTCTGATGCCGCGTTCACACCGGGTGCGACGCGAGCGACTGCAGCCACAGGTTGCCATGTAATCCCTATGTAAGGACGCGTTTTGGTGCCAAACCACGCAGCGGCACGCAATGGATGCGAGTGAAGTGATTTTGAGCGTTTTGCGCATTTTGAGCGTTTTGCGCATTTGTGGCACGATATTGCGTCGCGTCATGTCGCGTTGCCCTCCTCCCCAAGTTCAAAAATCTGAACTTTTTCATCTCATCGCGCCGCGATGACCAATCAGGGACTGAATATGTAGTGACGTGGAGATGTCTGGAGTTTGACTGAAGATGTGAACATGTCCTGTATCTGGTAGCAGCCTGTGAGCAGGACTTATGTCTCTTTTGTCCTTTATTTCACAATCATGACAGAGTTTTTGGAGCGAGCAGCAGCACCACAGCAGCGGGGAGCGGAGTTTCTTTTTATTTTTATTTTACATGCGCGCGCGCGAATCGTCCTGGAGATTATTTTACTTATTAACTACACAGCTGTATAATAAAGCAAATGGTGACTGGTTTCTAAACACAAGTATGACAGAGTTTTTGGAGCGAGCAGCAGCCCTACTTGCAGCAGCGGGAGCGGAGCTTTTTCTTTTTCTTTTTCTTTTACGTGCGCGCGCGAGTGAATCGTCTGTAGAGAATATTTTATTAATTAACTACACAGATGTATAATAAAACAAATGGTGACTGGTTTCTAAACACAATTATGACAGAGTTTTTTTGGGGAAGAGCCAGCTGCAGCAAGCAGCGGAGTTTCTTTCTTTTTTTTTTTTTTTTATTATTTACATGTGCGCGCGTGAACGGGACAGTTGATCCTAAAACTGGGTCCCGCAGAGGTGGAAGGACCGCTGAAAGCGGCCGTCACCCAGACACAGCTCCTGCAGCAAATAATGATACTCTCTGTATTGGGAGCTTTCCACAGCAACTCGCTCCGTGTGATCAAGGTCAGTGACAACCGGAGCCGGTGAGCGGAATGGAAGCTCCTCCTATTTGATGAATTTTCGCAGCGAAAGTCCACCCAAGCAGAGCGACACACCGGGCGAAGGAGGCGCGTCCGTCGCCCGGCGAACTGCGTGAATTTGTAGCGTCTGATCGCGCCTGGTGTGAACGCGGCTTAAGACTGCAAGGGAAGCTCAGCTTCCCCTAAAATGTCAAATAATAAGTGATCAAATATACGAGTATTGTTGTGTGGGCCACCAGAAGAGGAGGTACTGCTGGCCCACCACCAAAGGGCGCCCTGCCTGAATTGCGGGCTTCAGGCACGAGAGGGCGCTGCCGCCACGGACACAGCCGGGAGTGACAGCTGTCACTCATTAATTCCTGACAGCTGTCACTCATTCTTCATCATCGCACTCCATAAAACCCAGACGTCATCTCCACCTCATCGCCGAGATATCGTACTTCATTGGAGGTAATATCCTCAGCCATTTGTGTTTACTTATAAGCTGTATATTGTGAGTGTTTGCAGGAGTACCGGTCCCTCTTCCTGTGGAGGCTGAGTGAGTGCAGGACGGCACTCTTTTCCTCTGAGGGATCACTGTAAATTCATCAGCATATTGAGTGAGAGGTGGAGGTGGCATTCCCACCGTTGTTGTTACTGGGTGTGCACACACCTACACTTGACTGTCTTTGTTCTCGCCAGCAGTACCAGATGCGACAGTCGGGGACAGTGATCACCTGGGAATTCGGGACTTGGCGGCTCCAGTATTCACCAGGTTCGGTGGCGGCGGAAATCGTGTGGTTCCGGCTCTTCTCAGGACAGACGTCTTCTATCCTCGAGCCTGCCCACATGTCATCTTTGTGGATTGACTGTAATCTTATTCTGAGATTGTCTGTATGTTCGTTGTGCTCCTTCACAACATTAAATTGTTAATTTTTGGCTCATCTATTGACCGTTCATTTGCGCCCCCTGTTGTGGGTCCGTGTCACTACACTTTCACAACAAGTATACTGTTGTGTGTACATGTCATTGACTAAATATGCGCTACAACGCGCTCAACTTTTGTTCAGAATCAGCTTCTTATCACGGCTTTCCTCTCACTCAAACCCGCAGCTTCACAGTGCTTTAAACAGTCCACAGACTTCAAT
Organism: Thalassophryne amazonica; assembly: GCF_902500255.1. Classification (NCBI taxonomy): domain Eukaryota; kingdom Metazoa; phylum Chordata; class Actinopteri; order Batrachoidiformes; family Batrachoididae; genus Thalassophryne; species Thalassophryne amazonica. Next base: position 53,072,804 of record NC_047109.1, on the reverse strand, counting down.
AGCGACACAAAGCATGCAGCATGCAGCAATCTATTTAAGCATAAAAATTCAAAAAGAAAAAATAATATAGCACCTTCAACTGCACCACAGACTAAAACAGTTAAATGTGGTTTATTATATATTAGGTCTCTCTCTTCTAAGTCCCTGTTAGTAAATGATATAATAATTGTTCAACATATTGATTTATTCTGCCTTACAGAAACCTGGTCACAGCAGGATGAATATGTTAGTTTAAATGAGTCAACATCCCCGAGTCACACTAACTGTCAGAATGCTCGTAGCACGGGCCGAGGGGGGGATTAGCAGCAATCTTCCACTCCAGCTTATTAATTAATCAAAAACCCAAACAGAGCTTTAATTCATTTGAAAGGTTGACTCTTAGTCTTGTCCATCCAAATTGGAAGTCCCAAAAAACAGTTTTATTTGTTGTTATCTATTGTCCACCTGGTCGTTACTATGAGTTTCTCTGTGAATTTTCAGACCTTTTGTCTGACTTAGTGCTTAGCTCAGATAAGATAATTATAGTGGGCAATTTTAACATCCACAAAGATGCTGAGAATGACAGCCTCAACACTGCATTTAATCTATTGTTAGACTCAATTGGCTTTGCTCAAAATGTAAATGAGTCCACCCACCACTTTAATCATACTTTAGATCTTGTTTTGACTTGTGGTATGGAAATTGAAGACTTAACAGTATTCCCTGAAAACCCCCTTCTGTCTGATCATTTCTTAATAACATTTACATTTACTTTAATGGACTACCCAGCAGTGGGGAATAAGTTTCATTACAGTAGAAGTCTCTCGGAAAGCGCTGTAACTAGGTTGAAGGATATGATTCCTTCTTTGTTATGTTCTCCAATGCCATATACCAACACAGTGCAGAGTAGCTACCTAAACTCTGTGAGTGAGATAGATTATCTCATCAATAGTTTTACATCCTCATTGAGAACAACTTTGGATGCTGTAGTTCCTCTGAAAAAGAGAGCCTTAAATCAGAAGTGCCTGACTCCGTGGTATAACTCACAAACTCGCAGCTTAAAGCAGATAACCCGTAAGTTGGAGAGGAAATGGCATCTCACTAATTTAGAAGATCTTCACTTAGCCTGGAAAAAGAGTCTGTTGGTCTATCAAAAAAAAAAAAAAGCCCTCCGTAAAGCTAGGACATCTTACTACTCATCACCAATTGAAGTAAATAAGAACAACCCCAGGTTTCTTTTCAGCACTGTAGCCAGGCTGACAAAGAGTCAGAGCTGTATTGAGCCGAGTATTCCTTTAACTTTAACTAGTAATGACTTCATGACTTTCTTTGCTAATAAAATTTTAACTGTTAGAGAAAAAATTACTCATAACCATGCCAAAGACATATCGTTATCTTTGGCTGCTTTCCGTAATGCTGGTATTTGGTTAGACTCTTTCTCTCCGATTGTTCTGTCTGAGTTATTTTCATTAGTCACTTCCTCCAAACCATCAACATGTCTATTAGACCCCATTCCTACCAGGCTGCTCAAGGAAGTCCTACCATTAATTAATGCTTCGATCTTAAATATGATCAATCTATCTTTATTAGTTGGCTATGTACTACAGGCTTTTAAGGTGGCAGTAACTAAACCATTACTTAAAAAGCCATCACTTGACCCAGCTATCTTAGCTAATTATAGGCCAATCTCCAGCCTTCCTTTTCTCTCAAAAATTCTTGAAAGGGTAGTTGTAAAACAGCTAACTGATCATCTGCAGAGGAATGGTCTATTTGAAGAGTTTCAGTCAGGTTTCAGAATTCATCATAGTACAGAAACAGCATTAGTGAAGGTTACAAATGATCTTCTTATGGCCTCAGACAGTGGACTCATCTCTGTGCTTGTCCTGTTAGACCTCAGTGCTGCTTTTGATACTGTTGACCATAAAATTTTATTACAGAGATTAGAGCATGCCATAGGTATTAAAGGCACTGCGCTGCAGTGGTTTGAATCATATTTATCTAATAGATTACAATTTGTTCATGTAAATGGGGAGACTTCTTCACAGACTAAGGTTAAATATGGAGTTCCACAAGGTTCTGTGCTTGGACCAATTTTATTCACTTTATACATTGTTTCCCTTAGACAGTATTATTAGACAGCATTGCTTAAATTTTCATTGTTACGCAGATTATACCCAGCTTTATCTATCCATGAAGCCAGAGGACACACACCAATTAGTTAAACTGCAGGAATGTCTTACAGACATAAAGGCACGGATGACCTCTAATTTCCTCCTTTTAAATTCAGATAAAATGGGAGTAGAATGGGAGGCAATAATCAGGTCCCATCTTATCTTAGGGACCTCTTACCAATCAATCAATCAATTTTATTTATATAGCGCCAAATCACAACAAACAGTTGCCCCAAGGCGCTTTATATTGTAAGGCAAGGCCATACAATAATTACGTAAAAACCCCAACGGTCAAAACGACCCCCTGTGAGCAAGCACTTGGCGACAGTGGGAAGGAAAAACTCCCTTTTAACAGGAAGAAACCTCCAGCAGAACCAGGCTCAGGGAGGGGCAGTCTTCTGCTGGGACTGGTTGGGGCTGAGGGAGAGAACCAGGAAAAAGACATGCTGTGGAGGGGAGCAGAGATCAATCACTAATGATTAAATGCAGAGTGGTGCATACAGAGCAAAAACAGAAAGAAACACTCAGTGCATCATGGGAACCCCCCAGCAGTCTAAGTCTATAGCAGCATAACTAAGGGCTGGTTCAGGGTCACCTGATCCAGCCCTAACTATAAGCTTTAGCAAAAAGGAAAGTTTTAAGCCTAATCTTAAAAGTAGAGAGGGTGTCTGTCGCCCTGATCTGAATTGGGAGCTGGTTCCACAGGAGAGGAGCCTGAAAACTGAAGGCTCTGCCTCCCATTCTACTCTTACAAACCCTAGGAACTACAAGTAAGCCTGCAGTTTGAGAGCGAAGCGCTCTATTGGGGTGATATGGTACTATGAGGTCCCTAAGATAAGATGGGACCTGATTATTCAAAACCTTATAAGTAAGAAGAAGAATTTTAAATTCTATTCTAGAATTAAAGGAAGCCAATGAAGAGAGGCCAATATGAGTGAGATATGCTCTCTCCTTCTAGTCCCCGTTAGTACTCTAGCTGCAGCATTTTGAATTAACTGAAGGCTTTTCAGGGAACTTTTAGGACAACCTGATAATAATGAATTACAATAGTCCAGCCTAGAGGTAATAAATGCATGAATTAGTTTTTCAGCATCACTCTGAGACAAGACCTTTCTAATTTTAGAGATATTGTGTAAATGCAAAAAAGCAGTCCTACATATTTGTTTAATATGCGCTTTGAATGACATATCCTGATCAAAAATGACTCCAAGATTTCTCACAGTATTACTAGAGGTCAGGGTAATGCCATCCAGAGTAAGGATCTGGTTAGACACCATGTTTCTAAGATTTGTGGGGCCAAGTACAATAACTTCAGTTTTATCTGAGTTTAAAAGCAGGAAATTAGAGGTCATCCATGTCTTTATGTCTGTAAGACAATCCTGCAGTTTAGCTAATTGGTGTGTGTCCTCTGGCTTCATGGATAAAGCTGGATATCATCTGCGTAACAATGAAAATTTAAGCAATGCTGTCTAATAATACTGCCTAAGGGAAGCATGTATAAAGTGAATAAAATTGGTCCTAGCACAGAACCTTGTGGAACTCCATAATTAACCTTAGTCTGTGAAGAAGATTCCCCATTTACATGAACAAATTGTAATCTATTAGATAAATATGATTCAAACCACCGCAGCGCAGTGCCTTTAATACCTATGGCATGCTCTAATCTCTGTAATAAAATTTTATGGTCAACAGTATCAAAAGCAGCACTGAGGTCTAACAGAACAAGCACAGAGATGAGTCCACTGTCTGAGGCCATAAGAAGATCATTTGTAACCTTCACTAATGCTGTTTCTGTACTATGATGAATTCTAAAACCTGACTGAAACTCTTCAGATAGACCATTCCTCTGCAGATGATCAGTTAGCTGTTTTACAACTACCCTTTCAAGAATTTTTGAGAGAAAAGGAAGGCTGGAGATTGGCCTATAATTAGCTAAGATAGCTGGGTCAAGTGATGGCTTTTTAAGTAATGGTTTAATTACTGCCACCTTAAAAGCCTGTGGTACATAGCCAACTAATAAAGATAGATTGATCATATTTAAGATCGAAGCATTAAATAATGGTAGGGCTTCCTTGAGCAGCCTGGTAGGAATGAGGTCTAATAGACATGTTGATGGTTTGGATGAAGTAACTAATGAAAATAACTCAGACAGAACAATCTGAGATAAAGAGTCTAACCAAATACCGGCATCACTGAAAGCAGCCAAAGATAACGATACATCTTTGGGATGGTTATGAGTAATTTTTTCTCTAATAGTTAAAATTTTATTAGCAAAGAAAGTCATGAAGTCATTACTAGTTAAAGTTAAAGGAATACTCGGCTCAATAGAGCTCTGACTCTTTGTCAGCCTGGCTACAGTGCTGAAAAGAAACCTGGGGTTGTTCTTATTTTCTTCAATTAGTGATGAGAAGTAACATGTCCTAGCTTTACGGAGGGCTTTTTTATAGAACAAGTTAGTACCATATCACCCCAATAGAGCGCTTCGCTCTCAGACTGCAGGCTTACTTGTAGTTCCTAGGGTTTTTAAGAGTAGAATGGGAGGCAGAGCCTTCAGCTTTCAGGCTCCTTTCCTGTGGAACCAGCTCCCAATTCGGATCAGGGAGACAGACACTCTCTCTGCTTTTAAGATTAGGCTGCTATAGACTTAGACTGCTGGGGGGTTCCCCTTGATGCACTGAGTGTTTCTTTCTCTTTTTGCTCTGTATGCACCACTCTGCATTTAATCATTAGTGATTGATCTCTGCTGTCTTCAGCCCCAACCAGTCCCAGCAGAAGACTGTCCCTCCCTGAGCCTGGTTCTGCTGGAGGTTTCTTCCTGTTAAAAGGGAGTTTTTCCTTCCCACTGTCACTACACTTTCCCAACATTATGTTTATCAATAGGCTAGACTTAGTTGTGCTGACCTAGAATAGTTCCTTGGTTGGCTGAATAAATAGTGATAAGGTAGTCCTTGCTTGATATGCCTGAATAATAGACGTGTGAGCTTTGATAAGAAAATAATATGTAGAACCAAGTATAATGGGTTGGAGCCTCTGGTTGAGTGAGACAATAGATGCCAGAAGATGATTTGTTACACAAAATGCCAATGTAATGCCTGTGTTTTGCTATGACTAAAAGCTTGTTGTAAGTTGTCTTATGTAACCATTTTAAGTGCCTTGGTTTACCCAACTTAATGATGTTCGAGTGTTTTGCTTTGATATGTAATCCAGTTGATAACTGACCACTTTGTGCCTTAGTATGTAGGAATACCAGCATGTATGTTCACCAGCACTTAAATGTATTTACTGTGTTAGTATCACTTGTACCCTTTAGATATCCGCACCAGCCTTATCAGTAATTTGAGTGATGTTATTTTTGTTTTAAATGCGCAGATGATGATGTCCTGTCATTAAACAGCACAAGGGTATATTTGGTGAGATGGGACTCTGAGTCCTAGAGGAGGGACTGTAGAGGGGTTTAACTGTCAAGTGTCCCCATCTGAACTGTGTGCCCTCTAGTTGAACTGTCAGGTGTCCTCCATCTGAACTGTGTGTCCTCTAGTTGAACTAACAGGTGTCCTCCTAATACGTGCCCCATTAGTCTCTCAGACTGTCAGGTACTTTCCAACCTGGTAGCAGAGTTGGCTGGCGCCCAAGCAGTAATGAGCCCTCATGCCAGGTGCAGCTGGCAGAAAGTGATGTTTTTTTTAAAAACAGTTGTAAATCTATCAGAACATAATGGGGGAACTGTCATATAGGAATAATTAAGCTTTACACCTGCTTAGGGTGAACTAGAGGTCACTTCCATTAGAAAACCATGTTTGGGGAATGAAATAAATAAAATATCGAAGGAGGAGCGATGCCCGTGGGTTTTCTATAAAAAGATGAGCGCGGGTGGAACATATTCAGTCTTTGTAGAGGACTCAGTTTATACGGGTGTTCTGTTTTGAACGCTTGAATAAACTTAAACTCTGTGCATTTTATGCTGTCCAAGGCTGAGTTTTTTCTAAGTGTTGTGTTCCTTCTCTGCAAACCACCTGCAGTCATTTTTGAGTTATCCAAGAAGGCATTCTGAGACTAACAGAGAGAAGGACCACGACAAGTTTAATCTCCAACCGGCCCAAAAACCGCCAGCGCACAGCGATAAGAGTTCTGCTGTGGCATTTCAATCCAGCATTTATGTGCTGACTGACTGAAAACTGGGTGGCTTATAATAGAAAGTAAAAGCTAGTTAGTTAAAACAAGAACGGTATTGTTAACTCACCATTTTTGGCCGTTTTTCAGCCAATTTTTCACTCCTGCGAGAATTTTTTGGATCGCGCCGAGTTTCAGTTTAATCGTACGTCCTGCATCGTGCAGTCGACATGGAGTAACGAGCTGCATTTAACATCTCACGACCACCTCCCGATGGGGAATCATATGGTCGGATGAATATCAACCCTGTTTGATATTTTGGTCGGCCGTCGTGACTCGAGAGGGTTCCGCGCTGTTGAAGCAGCGCTACAAGCGTCTACGTGCTGATTACGTCGCGCACTGTGCGCGTGCAAACACCGGAGACAGCAAACAGTGATCTCATGTAAAGTCTTGTTGTTTTTTTATTGCGTTCCCTCGCAATAACCTAATATCATATTAAAGTTCATGCCTATCAGCGCGCACAGTGAGTGGAATCAGGTGGGGGGAGACTTAACGTATATGCACGCGCGCGCACACACACACACACACACACACACACAGCAGACAACAACAGGATTCACGACAGATGAGGGAATAAGTTGCTACACCTTGCGCAGCTGTATGACTCCGTATGAAATATAGTTTATTTATACAACAGTGTAAGTAGCAACACTTTTTTGTCCTCATGAATCATGTTGCTGTCTGCTGTGTGTGCGCGTGCGCGCATATGCGCTCAGTCTCCACCCACCTGATTTCACTCACTGTGCGCACTGATAGGAATGAAATAAATTAAAAAAAAAAACAACGCGACCCCGACGTGTGGTTTTTGAAGGTACAATGTGAGCAGTCAGATCACATCAGAGCATCGGGCCGTACAGTGTGAGAACATGAATCATGCGCTCTGAACTTTTAAACCCTGTGCAGAGTTGTGCTCCACTGCAAATGGCAGTGTGTCTTGGTGGCTTTTCTACTTATCTCACTTCATGAAAGCATTTAATTTTCTTCAATAACTTTGGAGATTTTATTAAATATTCTGGTTAAATAAATACCCAAATACTTATTGAGTGTTTTTTGAAAAAAAAGTGATGTAACAGTGGTAAACATACCACTGTACCAGCTTTTTTGAAACGTGTTGCAGGCATCCATTTAAAAATGAGCAAATATTTGCACAAAAACAAAGTTTATCAGTTTGAACTTTAGATATCTGTGTGTGATGTGCGTCTGTTGTGCTCCACTGCAAATGGCAGTGTGTCTTGGTGGCTTTTCTACTTTTTATCTCACTTCATGAAAGCATTTTATTTTCTTCAACAACTTTGGAGATTTTATTAAATATTCTGGTTAAATAAATTTCAGTTATTTGCATTCATTTCTGATGATATTTTGAATTCTGTACCTGCAATATAGGGGTGTCCATCATTCTGACCTGGACTATCCACAGTATATCTCAAAGTGTAGCACAGCGTGACATTAAATCATGATTTTCTTTTCTAAAAAGTGTGTGTATTTGTGACTTTTCATGTTCTTTAGTGGTACTAGATCTCCTGAGGACTCTTGGAATGATTGCATCAAACGGGCGGTTAGTTTGGGAGACTGAGATGAGGAATATCTCTCACATTGTGAGGGAGCGTCAGCTTCCACATTTTGACCAGGTGGCACATTTCTCTGGTCCCAATCCAGCACACAGGTACCTGACTGTTGAGGACCCCAGCAGCTGGAAAATACCAAGGGGACACCCTTGGTTCCCCAGCTGCAGTAGACAGATGTTACAACCCCAATTCCAATGAAGTTGGGACGTTGTGTAAAATGTAAATAAAACAGAATACAATGATTTGTAAATCCTCTTCAACCTATATTCAATTGAATACACCACAAAGACGATATATAATTTTTAAACTAATAAACTTTATTGTTTTGTGCAAATATTTGCTCATTTTGAAATGGATGCCTGCAACACGTTTCAAAAAAGCTGTAGTAACTATCTGGATGGTCTTTTCCCTCTTGTCTGGAGGACACGACATCCATAATTTCCAAAAACAATTTGAAATGTGGACTCATCAGACCACAGCACACTTTTCCACTTTGCGTCTGTCCATTTCAAATGAGCTTGTGCTCAGAGAAGGTGGCGGCATTTGTGGATGTTGTTGATGTATGGCTGTTGCTTTGAATGGTAGAGTTTTAACTTGCACTTGTAGATGTAGTGACAAACTGTGTTAACTGACAGTGATTTTCTCAAGTGTTCCTGAGCCCGTGCGGTAAGATCCTTTACACAATGATGTCGGTTTTTCATGCAATGTCGCCTGAGGGATCGAAGGTCAGGGTCATTCAATGTTGGTTTTCGGCCTTGCCGCTTACGTGTAGAAAGTTCTCCAGATTCTCTGAATCTTCTGATTATATTATGGACTGTTGATGATGGTAACCTGAAATTCCTTGCAATTGAACGTTGAGAAAAATTGTTCTTAAACTGTTGGACTATTTTTTCATGGTGGCAAATATTTGCACAAAAACAATAAAGTTTATCAGTTTGAACTTTAGATATCTTGTCTTTGTGGTGTATTCGATTGAATATAGGTTGAAGTAGACTTGCAAATCATTGTATTCTGTTTTTATTAACATTTCAAATAACGTCCCAACTTCATTGGAATTGGGGTTGTACAAATCCTTGTTACAGGTTGATAATACGCATATTGTAATATTGTACAAGATTGACACATTTTGCTGGAGTCACTGCCAGTTTCATGAGTTTCATGAAATCAATTACCACATACCGTTGAACTTTTGGATGAAATTTTGTATTTTATGTTGTGGACCAGTGCATGCATTGTCCCAACTTCATTGGAACTGGGGTTGTACTTTCCATAGGTGGGGATGGAGCCCTTATCTGTCTAGGTGGTTGCCATCCAGGAACCCAGGTGGTTCTGTGGTGTGGTGGGTGCGGCAGTACCTGACCTGAGCTGACCTTTTGTCTCCGCAGTATCTTATGCAGAGAACATAGAAATAATCATGCTTCATGTTGATCAGGATCCAGATTTGGATTTATGGCAGATTTTTTGCTTTCCTGTGAGTTGTGTGGAACCAGACGACACCTTAAACTCTCCATTTTGTTGTTTTGACATCAGGGAAACAGCTGCTATTCATTATTCATGTTTAAACTTCGTGCAAACCTTTATATATTATTCTGATTGTTTTGTGCCCTGACGTTTTCTTTTTTCTTCCCCCTCAGTGTTTGTCGTCAGGTTGTTCAGGGTGAACTGAAGGCCACACAAACTAACTGTTATGCTGTTCTGTTACCAGCTGTGGAAGTTTGGGCTCGTGCACACTCATTAGGATGCTGGTTTGTACGTCCACCAGCAGCCACAGAGATGAGCCTTCAGTAATACACAGTTTCACCACATGATGGTGCTACAGAGCTGTGACGTACTCTGTTGTGCAGCAAGAATCTGAATATTTGCCAAATTGAACCTCAGTCCTGCTACACATTCTGAAAATATTTATTGACACTGTTGATTTGCATGTATGGACAATGCTTTTTTAAAAAAAAATATATATTATTATTTATGTCTGTTTTAGATGAAGAATACCTTAAATAATTTATATTTTCGCTACTACTGTTCCTCTCCATCCCGTCCTCTGTCTTCCTGTTACTCCTGCTCCCCCTGAGTGAGGAGTTGTACAGTCTGATGGTCTGAGGGACAAAGGAGTTTTTCAGTCTGGTGGTCCTGCACTTGGGAAGGAGCAGTCTGTGGCTGAAGAGTCTCCTCTGGATGCTGATGACGGTGTGCAGAAGGTGACTGGCATTGTCCATATGTCCAGCAGTTTGTCCCATATTCTCTTCTCTGCCACAGTCAGAGATTCCAACTTCATCCCAACCACAGAGCCAGCCCACCTGATCAGTTTGTCCAGCCTGGATGTGTCCTTCTTGGACACTTCGACATTACCAGTGTTAATTCACTATAGTACTAATCAGGTACCTGCTCTGCTTTACTTCTGAGATCTGACGATGATGTACAGTATAAACTCTCAGGTCCAAATAAACTCAGGTGTTCTTACGTAGGTCGACTCTCGTCATTCAACAGTTGGTGGAGCTGAATCCTTCACAAAATATATTCAGTGTCCTCTGGATTCTGAGCATTTGTCCATTCTGCTGCAGCATTTCTTACATGATGTTAATCACGTGCACGTATACAAGAAACATCAACTGTACAGACAACATGATGCAAAGTGTCTAAGTCTGGAGGAAAACAAAGGTCCATGATTTAAATTCAGTTTATTGTGATGATAAATATTTAATGCTTAAGAGCAGCCTGGGTCACTTTGAAATCCCTGTCACTGTCTGCAATAAACTCTTGATTTACTCTCAACACCTGTGTCAAAATCCTGGCTGTGAACTGGGCTTTGTCTCTTTCTTTCTTGAAAGCAGCCGCCCTGCCTTCAATCCCATGATGCAGCTCTGCAATCTGCAAGACACAAAGACAAACTGTTGACACAAACAAACAGTCTGCTGACATCATTTACAATAATATCTAATAGTTTAAAAAATATATATATATTTTCAAAGTTTACCTCTTTGTCTTTTTTGCTGATGACCTGCAGCAGCTCCTGGATGGTCTTTGCAAACTTGATCCCATTTTTCTTCTCAGCGCTGAGTTCATTTTTTATTTCCTCCAACTTTCCACACAGAGTCTGAGCACATAAAGAAGCAGTGATGTCACTGTGAGAAAACTCTCCATCTGAATTTAGTGTGAAAGAACAAACTGGTGTGTCCATGTACCTTGTTCTGATTCTGTGTGTCTTCCAGAGCTTTCATCAGGTTCATGAACAGTTCTTCAAATAGCGGTTCATTCTGAGCTTTGGACTCATGAACCTCAGTCTGTTTTTAAGTAGATCAACAGAAAAAACACAGAAGAGAACATGTATTAAAGTAAAAAATAAAAAAAGAAATAAACTTCCAAACAAACAAATGCAAATGTCACAGCTGTTCTTCTTCCATGTGAGATGTTCAGACTGTAGACACACCCACACAAAAAGTCCAAAAACACTCTGAATGACAGATACACACTGTCCACTGATGTCTGTCAGCTTAACAGTCATGAGACATTTGTCCATCATTTTCAATCAGTGTATAAATAGTTGGACAGTGATACAGTTTTTGTAGTGTGCACATGTACATGCACATTCAGTTTACCGTGATGAGTTGTTCCTCCATGTCATTTTGATTCTGGTCCATGTTCGTGTCACCACGTCGACTTGTCTGCAGCTGTCTGAGCAGAACTGCAGTCATCTTCTACAAACAGAGAGGACAATAGAAGACAAACTTCACTGACAAAGTAAAATCTAAAGATAAAGTATTTGTACGTGTGCATGTTGATAATGTGTCAGAATGTCAAAAACACACTAATCAGAGCAGAAGCTGTGTGAATGTGATGCTCATTGTCAGTTTACCTCCATATCCTTTGTCCTGTCCTGCAGCGTCCTCATTTGAACTGTGAAGTCCTGGAGGAGGAAAAGTCAAAAATTAACTTTCACAAATGGTTCAATACAGCGACATGAAAAAGCTTGAATCAAAGATATGTGGAAACAAAAACATTTCTATGTCACTGAATATGTCTTGGAGTTCATTTACATCAATCATTCAAACAAGGAGACTTACTGGGAAAAAGGCAACAAGATCTCATGCCAAGTCCATGACGGCATCACGAAAAGTGATTTAATTGATTAATTTGTGACACCATCAGGAAATATAATAGATGTTCACAATGGGATCAGAAAATTGGGGTTGACATGGGGGAGGAAGGGGCATTTTGTGTTAGTTAGGGTTAAAATTAATGAGTGACAGGTGACTCTTACATTTACAGCTTCACAGTCTTTCCTTTTCTGCTGTCGAAGGTCCTTCAGTTCCTCCTCCAGCTGCTCATTTTTCTCCATCAGGTCAGTCAGCTGCTGCTCCTTTTTTTTAACGTCAAGCTGGAGCCTTTGGACCTCCAGGACCTTGGACAGATGTTTGTCCCGAATCTGGACCAGCTCCGTGTCCTTTTCCCTCAAAAGATTATGGAGGTCCTCATCAACCTGACAGAGATACAGTTTGTTAAAAACTGAATTTTGCACACACACACACACACATATATGTGTGTGTGTGTGTGTGTGTGTGTGTGTGTGTGTGTGTGTGTGTGTGTACTCGCTAACAGTTCTTCCTCGTCACTCGTTTTTCAGTAACTAGCAGCACATTTATCAAAGTAGTTTAAACAGAATCCTTACTAGTGATACCAGGTGCTGCACTCGTAGCACCAAAGTACCAACTAGTTTTTGAGGCACCAGTTGCCAAACTTGTAACACTCAAAGTCTCACTAGTTAACTAGTGACAGGCAGAAACTGAGATGTTAACTAGTAAATCACAGAGGTGTCAAATGAATAATCAGTCAGAGATTTGAGATCATGAACATTTTCCGTTCTAACGTCCACACACCCCTGTTTGGAAAACGTCCTCAGTGGAGTCTGCAGACGTCTGCTGCTGGTGTTTCTCCAGCTCATGAATTCGGAGCTTGAGAGAAAAATTTTCCCGCTTCAGATCTGCGAGTTCCTGCAGATAAAACAGAAACATTTTAATGAGCACAAACACACAAAAACCAACAACATTAATGTTGAAAAGTTTGAGCCAAAATCTGAATCGGTAACAATAATTTGGGTCAAAGAATAAAAGCAGTTCAACATTTTATCCTCATGATTCCCCTTAAAATCACAAAACCTGTTTGCTTCTAGTGGAGTTTAACTGCATAAACTTGTGTTGACAAAGTCAGAGATTTAATCAGCTAATGTTAACAGCATTAAAGTACAAATAAATAAAAAGAAGCAAAGCTGCTGAAATATTCCAATCACTTACATTGTGATACATCTTCATGCTGAGCCTTTCCATAGCTGGAGCAAAATCCAAGAAGGAAGCTGCAGAAAATAAAGAAAAATATCAAATAGGTTTTATTATTTCATTCACAACATGTAAAAAGTCAGAGATGCACAAGACCACTGAATTTGAATAATGTCTGAATTTTGCAGTCAGAACAACATTTCTTGTTCTTAATGACTGTGAGTAGATTTCACTGGAACAGAATCTGTGTGAAATTTAATTTGTCTGTGATCAGACGACTGACAGGTTCAAGGTCAGTTCCTGGTTATTGACAAACTGAATGAAATGCCAAGAAAAAAAAAAAACTTACAAAAAGTCATTTTTCTTCCAAGATTTAAGTTTTAGTTCAATCGGTTGAAAACATTTTAAAAACTCCCAAACAAACACACTGAACATGATCACCTTTACATGTCTAACAGTAACCACAGGATATTTTGGCACTGTTTGGCCACCATAAAGAATCAAATCTGACTGAGCTTGAAGGTCACATTCAAGGATCAGCCCAACATGAAGCCCTGAACAAAAACTCTCATTCTACTGCAAAATACCTCATATGTCACAACATCCAGTCATTTTAATGAGAATTTATTCAGTTAAAACAAACAAAACCATTTTAATAAAATAAATTTCAAAGCTGCATGAAAAGTGTAACTACATTTAATTTTAATGTGTTTCATGTTTTTAATCACCTGAGAGAATAAATGTTCACTGCAAATCAACTCAATATTACTGGAGTTCAAAACAACATAAGTTATTAAAATGTTTTCCACCAGTGTTTAAATAATCAATTAGCAAAAAAAAAAAAAAAGAAAAGATCATCAGCTATCTTAGTGATCGCTTAATTCAAATGTGACAGAGTATTTGACTGATTAAAAACAAAAATATATTTATAAATAACTGTACCTGTCACACTGTTGAATCTACAAGTGGCAAGAAAATATTTAATTGTCGATGCAGCTGATGTAGAAATTAAGACTCTTTCTGTTTACAAACAAACAACTGTGTCTCTGATCACCAAAGAATCACAACTGACCACTGACTCATCATAAAGTGGTGGAACAAGAGCATAAGTGTCATAAAGACAACAAAGCTTTTGATCAGTGTATCCTAGCAACAACCTCCCCCCCCCCACACACACACATTTTTTTTTTTTTTTACACACTTGCATTTTAAATATAATAATTATTAATTATTATTGTTTGTTTTGGCACATGAAACTTTAAAACACTGAACAATTTCAGCTCAACATGAAATCCTGAAGAAAAACACATTACTTAATATGTTACATCACTGGATCTTTTTTTTTTTTTTTAGATAATTTCCACCTACAGTCTAATTTTAGTACATTTGGGAATTATGATTGAAAGTACTTAGTTCACAAGATTTTAAATCCTGAAAATTAAAAATTACGTGAAAAGTGCAACTCAATGCATGTTCACTGAAAATGAACGTGTTAAATAAAAACAGTCAATCAGCTAGAAAAATCATCAGATATCTGAATAATCATTTAATGTATTAATTTTAAAGGAGAATTTGACTGTTTCCATGTTTTGAACTTTGCTAATTTTTTCGATTTTAACCTGTTAGCTAAAATGTGAAGATTCTGCATTTAAAGACATTTTAAGATCATTTATTAATTTCTCATACATTAAATGATTAATTATAAAATGAATTCAGATTCTCGTCAGCAGCAACAACTAATAAAACACACAGTGAGGCAGAACCAAAGCTTTAAACTGACTGTACCTGTTACGTTTGTTGAATCTGAAACTGGACACAAACTGATTTTGTTGTTGATGCAGCGATGAAGAAATCAACACTGTTTGTGTTTAGGACCAAAGAACTATGTCTCTACTCAGCCAACAACCACAAAAGTGACCACTTACACAAAGTGGTGGCAGCAAAGACAACAAAGCTTTTGAATATTGAATGACGTCATACAGCGTCATAAAGAGATGAAACGGTTCAATGTTGCCTAGCAACCCCCCACCACCACCATACAGACTTTAGCATTTTAATTTTTTGCCTTTACATTTTAAACATTGAGGTGTAATAAATAACGTGGAAAATAGGATTAAAAGGATTATTCCAGATTATTTCAAGAGGAGCGTAAATCCATTGGTGACAAACTCATTTCTAAAGTTGTTTGTCCAAATGCTCTTGCCGTACTCAGCAATGCAAATCTGAGAAAGTTTTCCTCAAGAACTTTTTTTTTTAATTATTTGTTTTTTGTGTTTTTTTTTGTGTTTTTTTTTTTTTCATTTGTGATGCCAAGGTCATTGTTGCATAATTCTGGCAGTTATATTATTAAACTCATGTGCAGTTCTCCAGACAGATTTATCACACTATATCGTGTTGTGTGTCTTCATGATTGATGTAAATGAAGTCCAACACATATTCAGTGACTTGGACTGTATTTGACTTGTCCACCAGGGGGCGCAAACCAGTTAATTTCTGAATGTCAGTCACAAACCCACACACGAGGTCTGTTAGAAAAGTAACGGACTTTTTTATTTTATGCAAAAAATATATGGATTTGATTCATATGTTTTTACGTCAGCCAAGCTTGAACCTTTGTGCGCATGCGTGAGTTTTTTCACGCCTGTCGGTTGCGTCATTCGCCTGTGAGCAGACTTTGTGTGAGCACTGGTCCACCCCTCTCGTCGGATTTTTATTGCCAATAAATGTCTGAACGATTTGGAGCTTTGCTGCATCAATTTGTTTCCAGAAACTGTGAGAGACCTCCAGGTGGACAGCATTTGGAAAATTCTGTTGGCTTTCAGGGACGATTTTATGGGGATTACACAGATTAAGGAGTGCTCCAGCCGGTTTAAAGACCGCCCACAGCTGCTGAGAGTGCGCCACGCTCCGAGCGTCGATCGACAGGCTGAATCAACCAGATCATTTCCAACGTGAAGGCTTTGTTGATCCGGGACGTCATCTGACTTACACAAAAATGGCAGGAGACGTGGACATCAGTACTTTTTTGGCACATTCCACTGTTACAGGAGTTTTTTTCATGGAAAGAAAAGCGGACGGATGCGCCACCGTGCCGTTCATGGCGCGGCACAAAACCACCTCCGTGTTGGTCTCACAGGACGGCTTTCAGATGGCTTTCAGACGGCTGTCGGTGGGTTTTCAGTCGTGTGACTAACCGAGAAATTGTGGATGAGCCTGGACATCATCATCATCAATTTCATCAATTTTATTTATATAGCGCCAAATCACAACAAGCAGTTGCCCCAAGGCGCTTTATATTGTAAGGCAAGGCCATACAATAATTACGTAAAAACCCCAACGGTCAAAACGACCCCCTGTGAGCAAGCACTTGGCGACAGTGGGAAGGAAAAACTCCCTTTTAACAGGAAGAAACCTCCAGCAGAACCAGGCTCAGGGAGGGGCAGTCTTCAGGGAGGGGCAGTCTTCTGCTGGGACTGGTTGGGGCTGAGGGAGAGAACCAAGAAAAAGACATGCTGTGGAGGGGAGCAGAGATCAATCACTAATGATTAAATGCAGAGTGGTGCATACAGAGCAAAAAGAGAAAGAAACACTCAGTGCATCATGGGAACCCCCCAGCAGTCTAAGTCTATAGCAGCATAACTAAGGGATGGTTCAGGGTCACCTGATCCAGCCCTAACTATAAGCTTTAGCAAAAAGGTTAGACCTTGCCTGTGTGAAATGACTTGAGGCAGCATTGTTATGATTTGGCAGCTTCAGAGCTGCGTCAGTCACAGTCAGTCAGAGCTGCGTGTCGTCAGAGCGAGCTGCAAAAAGTTTGTACCTGAGTTTTCAGAGGTGGTGTTTGTAGTTGCCATCTGCCACGCCGGTGTTTGCCAACCCGGACAGTGGGAATACCACCTCAACCGGCAACTTAGCCCCGCGACTGGACAGCAACAACGTCCGAGGCCCAACGTGGTGAATTCACTGAGGCCGCGCGCTGCGTCATTAGAGCCGCGCGTCACGAGTGCCGCTTCCCCGAGGCCTCGTGCAGCCACCGCGGATCCATCAGCGCGGAAACACCGAGGCCGCGCGGCACCAGCGCAGTGCAGATCCATCCCAGTGACAAACAACGCAGGCTGTTAACATCGGCGATCGACAAGCTGCTCATAAGCCGACCATGGGGCCTAAGAAGGTTCTGACAGCGGAGGAAGGTGACGATATTAAAAAATCTCTGGACTTTCTATCAGAGGAGATTTCTGTTGTGAAGCAGCAACAAAAATCAATTATGGATCTGGTGGAGGAGGTGAAGGCATTACGGCTCCAGAATGCCGAGAAAGACCGGCATCTGGTGCAGCTGGAAAATAGAGTGGCTGAATTGGAGCAGTACACCAGAATTAACGACGTCATCATCACAGGTCTTCATATCAAACCACGGTCCTACGCACGGGCGGTAACAGATGAGAGCGGAGGGGAGCCCAGTGAACAGGAGGTCAGCTCTGTGGAAAAACAGGTTGCTGATTTCCTCCTATCTAAAGGTATAGAAATGGATTTAAATAACATTGAAGCGTGCCACCCTCTGCCCCGGAGAAATGACGGTGATAAACGAACCGTCATCATGAGATTCATCAACAGAAAACACAAAACAGCACTGTTAAAACAAGGAAGAAAACTGAAAGGGACAAACGTATTCATCAATGAACATCTCACCAAACGGAATGCCGACATCGCCAGGAAAGCACGCTTCTTGAAGAAACAGGGAAAAATCCAGCACACATGGACTTCAAACTGTAAAATATTCATCAAACTGAACGGATCACCAGAACAAGCAAAAGTCATGGCAATAAGGAACATCGAGGAGCTGGACAAATATGAACAATAGTGTTTCTTAAAGCGAGGATCTGGACAAATATGACCAATAAGGTATGAGGACACAAACACATCACAACACCATGACACAGACCAGAGGAACCTATTCATCTACATCTGGAGACAAGAAGGATATAACTCAAAGGATTGCTGATCATGGAAAAGTAGAACTGAGAACATTTAAATACACAGACCACAATGTACTGGACTTGGAGCACGATATAGACCCGGACAATAATTTCTTCTCAAATATCAATGACAGTTGTTGCTATTATACAGATGAACAGTTTAATCGGATCATTAAAACGGATAACAAATTATCAATAATCCATTTCAACAGCAGAAGTCTATATGCAAACTTTAACAACATTAAAGAATATTTAAGTCAGTTTAAAAAAATATTTAACATAATTGCTATATCAGAAACATGGATCAATGAAGATAAAGGAATGGATTTTGAACTGGATGGATATGAATTTAATTGTGTAAACAGAAAAAATAAGAGTGGTGGAGGAGTGGCTGTGTATGTGGATAAGAACATGGATTATAAAATAGTAGACAATATGACAACTGTGATTGATAACTTATTAGAATGTATAACTATTGAAATATGTGAAGAAAAAAGCAAAAATGTATTAGTCAGCTGTATATATAGAGCACCAGGATCTAGTATTGAAACATTCACTGACTGTATGGGAAAAATGTTCTCAAAAACTAATCAAAAAACTGTGTTCATTTGTGGTGACTTAAATATTGATCTGCTCAATCCAAATAAGCATAAAATAACAGATGAATTTATCAGTATAATGTACAGTATGAGTTTATATCCAAAAATCACCAGGCCAAGCAGAATTACATCCCATAGTGCTACCTTAATTGATAATATATTCAGCAATGATATTGAGAATAACACTGTGAGTGGATTATTAATCAATGACATTAGTGATCATCTACCAGTTTTCATCGTTTATAATAGAAACCATCGGCGGAATCATCCAGAGGAGAAAATAAAATACAGGCGAGTGCGGACAGAGGAAAACATGAACACACCAAAGAAGGATTTACAGGAGCAAAACTGGGAAAAGGTATACAGTGAAAGTGATGTTGATAGTGCATATGAAACTTTTTTACAAATATTTACATCATTATATGATAAAAATTGTCCAATTAAACAAGACTACAGAAAACAAAAAATCCAAGCTCGACCATGGATGACGAAAGGGTTACGAAATGCATGTAATAAGAAAAATACACTGTATAGAGAATTCATAAAACTAAAGACTAAAGAGGCAGAAAATAGATATAAGAAATACAAAAATAGATTAACTAATATTATACGGGTATGTAGGAAGGAATATTATAGTAACATATTATATAATAACAAAACAATATTAAAGAAATATGGGATATATTAAATAGCATTATCAAAAATGGTAATAAAAAACTTAATAATACTTATAAAGGTACAACACAATCACTATCAGTAATGCAGAAAAAGAGCTATAAGAATTATTCATAATACTGGCTATAGAGATCATACAAATCCACTATTTTTACAATCCAAATTCTTAAAATTCACAGACTTGGTTCATTTTCAAACAGTACAAATTGTGTATAAAGCAATAAACAATTTACTTCCAGCAAATATTAAAAATATGTTTTTTAACAGATCAGGGGATTACAGTCTGAGGGGGAAATTTAATTTAAAGCATCAGTGGGCACGAACAACATTAAAAGGTTTCTGTATTTCTGTCTGTGGGGTGAGGATGTGGAACAGATTGGGAGTGGGGCTCAAGCAATGTCCAAGCATGAACCAGTTCAAACAGCGGTACAAAAATATGTTTTTTTCTGGGTATAGGGAGGAGGAAGGGTAATGAGGGTTAGGGTGTTTTTGTTTATTGCTTCGGCTTGTAAATATATAGTATTTTGTATGTAAGTAGGTATGTGTAGGTGTATATTTATGTTTGTGTATATATATATGTATATGTGTATATATGTGTATGTATATGTGTATGTATGTTGATGTGTGTATGTATATGTGTATGTGTATATATATGTATATATATATATTGATATCGGTTTAGGTGTGTAGGAATCTATGTGTATATGTGGCAAGGGTATTACTGGTTGTGGGGAAGAAGGGGTAGGGATAAGTAAGCTGATGCTTCACCCTACCCCTTTTCGGACATGTTGGGTATACAGTAGGAACTTTTTGTTGTTGTCTTTACTGATCTATCTTGTAATTGTTGTTGTATCAAATGTTCGAAATAAACAGTTTTCATTCATTCATTCATTCATTCAAAAAGGAAAGTTTTAAGCCTAAAGCCTTTTTTGCTAAAGCTTATAGTTATGCCAGAACATGTCCTGTGAGGCTTCATCACGGTGTTGCTTTGCGCCATGCGGCACCGCCGCAACGCGCGGAATTCCTCCACTCCTCTTTCCATGACAAAAACTCCTGTAACAGTGGAATGTGCCGTTCATTTCCAAACTGGATGCTGTGTTTTATCCGGGACGTCCTCTGACTAGCACAGGAATTGCGGAAGACGTGGACATCAGCACTTTTTCGGCACATTGAGACAGACGTGCGGAGGAATTCTCCGCGTCGCGGTGGAGCTGCATGGCGGAAAGCAACGCCATGATGAAGCCTCACAGGACATGTTCTGGCATGTCCAGCTCATCCACAATTTTTCGGTTAGTCACACGACTGAAAACCCCCGACAGCCATCTGAAAGCCATCTCAAAGCCGTCCTGTGAGACCAACACGGAGGTGGTTTTGTGCCGCGCCATGAACGGCACGGTGGCACATCCGTCCGGTTTTCTTTCCATGAAAAAAACTCCTGTAACAGTGGAATGTGCCGAAAAAGTACTTATGTCCTTATGTACTTATGTTTTTTGTGTAAGTCAGACGACGTCCCGGATCACAAAGCCTTCACGTTGGAAATGATCTGGTTGTTTCAGCAGGGTTTGAGCCTGTCGATCGGTGCTCAGAGCGTGGCGCACTCTCAGCAGTTGTGGGCGGCTTTAAACCGGCTGGAGCACTCCTTAATCTGTGTAATCCCCATAAAATCGTCCCTGAAAGCCATTGAATTGTCCGAATGTGTCCACCTGGAGGTCTCTCACAGTTTCTGAAAAAAATTGATGCAGCAAAGCTCCAAATCGTTCAGACATTTATTCAGCAATAAAAATTCGACGAGAGGGGTGGACCACTGCTCACACAAAGCCTACTCACAGGCAAATGACGCAACCGACAGGCGTGAAAAAACTCACACATGCGCACAAAGGTTCAAGCTTGGCTGATGCAATCACACGTGATTCAAATCTATATGGTTTTTGAAAAAAATGAAAAGGTTGGATACTTTTCTAACAGACCTCGTACATGAGAAGGTTTGAATGAGGAAGATTATTCTGCATGTTTATCAACCAGAGCATCCAGATAAAAAATAGTTTCCATCCTGGATCAGTTGAGATCCAAATGAACAACAACCACCACCAGGGTGTTGGTGCAAACCCTGTTGCTTTTGGTGAATAATGGAGTCTGAATAGGCAGCAGAGGAGGAAGGTCAGAAGTGTGGAGGTCAGAAGATGGAACCTTGGAGTTCACAGCTCAACAGAGTGTGAACAGCAAAAACCAACTAACTTAGTTTACTTGATGACACCATCTTCAAGTAACTTCTTCTGATGGTCATTTTTGATACCAGTTCTGCAGGACATCCAAGTCTTGCTGTAACCTGTCAGTCTTTAACTCAGTGAAATCTTGGTGTCATCTGCAAAGATCAGAATCTGTCAGTGGACGACTTCCAGCATTTTGTGAACAAAAATAATGAACAAGAAGGCTCAAGACATTTCCTTCAAGATGTCACTAAAATCTTCTGACAATTCTGAAGGACACTTTATAGTAAAACCTGTTGTTTTTGTCCTTGTACAAATTCAGTGTCCAGTCCATTGCTTACTTTGAATTTCATAGTTTTCCACCTTAAATATGAACATCCTCAGAGGTCAGGTCAGGTCAGGGAGCATGAGCTCATGCTGCATGTTACCAAATCCACCACACTACAGACCATAATGATCATCTGCTGCAGCCAGGTGGAACGTGGGCGTCTCTTGCTTTCTCCAGCCACTGGGGTCAACACCCAGTAACTGGAAACGTTAAGGGGGTACCATGTCTCCAGAGCTGGCCCAAGGCATACCCCAACTACGTGGTCACTTAGGCCTCCATGCCACAGGGGGCCCCGAGAGCACCGAGACGTTGTGAAAAAAAGTAAATATATACATGAAATTAAATAATATTGAATAATTTAAACGAAATTGTATTACACCCAAAAAAAATAAATTCATTTTGATTAAATACCAATACTAGGTTAATTGATGCCTCCTGTTGGCTGCTGCCACCATTGGGCAAATTAGATGCACCGCTGGGTCAGGTGGTGTTGACTAATCGTGAGGAATGAAGTGAGTGCAAGTCATGTCTCAGAAAGAATTATCCTCTGGAGCGGAGAAAGAAAAAAGAAGAAGTTGGAAGACGAGAACAACACACAAGACAAAGGTAGGTTTGCATGTCCAATCTTCCAATTTTTTGTTGTCATTATTTGCGAAATGCTCCGTTTCGTTTAAGGTGTAAAGTGCTTTCGGTGTCTTAAAGTCAGAGGCGATTGCTCTGAGCCGCGTTCACACCGGGTGCGACGCGAGCGACTGCAGCCACAGGTTGCCATGTAATCCCTATGTAAGGATGCGTTTTGGTGCCAAACCACGCAGCGGCACGCAATGGAGCGAGTGAAGTGATTTTGAGCGTTTTGCACGTTTTGTGGCACGATATTGCGTCACGTTGCCCTCCTCCCCAAGTTCAAAAATCTGAACTTTTTCATCTCATCGCGCCCGCGATGACCAATCAGGGACTGAATATGTAGTGACGTGGAGATGTCTGGAGTTTGACTGAAGATGTGAACAGTCCGTATCTGGTAGCAGCCTGTGAGCAGACTTATGTCTCGTTTGTCCTTTATTTCACATCATGACAGAGTTTTTGGAGCGAGCAGCGCACCACAGCGCGGGGAGCGGAGTTTCTTATTTACTGTGCGCGCGCGCGAATCGTCTGGAGATTATTTTACTTATTAACTACCACAGCTGTAATAAAGCAAATGGTGACTGGTTTCTAAACACAATTAGACAGAGTTTTTGGAGCGAGCAGCCGCCTACTTGCAGCAGTGGGAGCGGAGCTTTTTCCTTTTCTTTTCTTTGTACGTGCGGCCGCGCGAGCGAACTCGTCTGTAGAGAATATTTATTTAATTAACTACACGATGTATAATAAAAACAAATGTGACTGGTTTCTAAACACAATTACGACAGAGTGTTTTTTGGGGAAGAGCCGCTGCAGCAAGCAGCGGAGTTTCTTTCTTTTCTTTTTTTTTTTAATATATTACATGTGCGCGCGGTAGTGTGTGAACGGGACAGTTGATCCTCAAACTGGGTCCGCAGAGGTGGAAGGACCGCTGAAAGCTGGCGTCACCCAGACACAGCTCCTGCAGCAAATAATGATACTCTCTGTATTGTGAGCTTTCCACAGCAACTCGCTCCGTGTGATCATGGTCCGTGAAAACGGAGCCGGTGAGCGGAATGGAAGCTCTTCCTATTTGATGATGCACCGGGGCAAATTTTCGCTAGCAAAGTCCACCAGCAGAGCGACACACCGGGCGAAGGAGGCGCGTCCGTCGCCGGCGAACCATGCGAATTTGTAGGTCTGATCGCGCCCGGTGTGAACGCAGCTTAAGACTGCCAAGGGAAGCTCAGCTTCCCTAAAATGTCAAATAATAAGTGATCAAATATACGAGTATACTGTTGTGTGTACATGTCATTGACTAAATATGCGCTACAACGCGCTCAACTTTTGTTCAGAATCAGCTTCTTATCACGGCTTTCCTCTCACTCAAACCCGTCAGCTTCACAGTGCTTTAAACAGTCCACAGACTTCAATAGGCGACACAAAGCATGCAGCGAAACGAGACGAGTCATTGGATAAATGCTGGGCTTTTGTCCCGCCCATCGGACGCTCAGCGTGTCTGGGGGTCTATGGGGCAGTGGGCGGGCCTCGGCTGGCCCAGACGCTCAGCTTCTGCATGATGATTGGATGATCTGTCTGAGGCTGAATCACTTTTGATTGACAGCGAAATGAGCGAATCAGCGATCTTTTGGTGTAAACATCCGTGGGAGCATTTTCATTCTATGTCTGAGTTGAAGCGGAGACTTTTCTAATCCTCTTAGCGGCATTTTCTTTGTTAAAAACGACTAGCGACAAATCGAGCTTCTATTTCTGGTGTGGTTTTTTGTAGCTGCTTGTGTTTGGAGACTGACTTCTATCTGACTTTTATCGCAGTTTCTGTCCCTACCGAGCAGCGGGTGCTCTGCTGAGCTCCTCCACCGTCACAAAGCACTCACAGGCGGACACACTTCACACTAGCCTCGCGCCAGTCCCAGCTAGCGAGCTAGCTAGGTAGCAAGCTGCACATAATGGCAGACAATTTGAATGTTGTGAACTGGATTTTGGCGAAGCCCATTTGATAGACTTCCTTACGAGAAAAACTTTGGTGCAAAAGGTGGGGAAAAGCAGCTCAGCTCTCAATGGTTTGCAGGCAAAGTTAAAGCAATAGCCCCCAGTGAAATGGTGCATTGCTATGCACCAACATGCTGTATGTTGTGGATTTCTATGTTCATTTTGGAGATTATTTAAGTATTGTATTTAATTTTGATTACAACTTTATTTTCTGTAAGATAATGTGAATGTCATTTGATTCTATTTTGTATTTGGATATTCAACATTTTGCACACCATTGCACATCTGAAAGAATTAAACTATTGAACGTGTTTACTATAAATGCGGTCTCCTGCCTGCTGATGTTACTTTCAAATAGTTAAATTAATGAGCCATACTTATACATCACTCTGTATGTAGAAGTTAATAAAACATATTTATGAGTTTGCTACCCCTTTAAGGTAAAAACAAGAATGACATCTGTATGATGTAAGATAATTACAAATAATGCTAATGATTGTGGGAATGTTACACACATAACAGTGTAGCCTATGGAATAATGAGGCATCTGGTGCTGAGGTGATGGTAAGGGGGGCCCCCAAATGAAATTCTACTTAAGGCCCCATAAAGGCTTGGGCCGGCCTGTCCATTTGATATTGGGCACAAATTATGAGGGGCTTGTCGTGGGTTCGTCTTTCGTCTTCTCGGGATGTCGTCTTTTAGATACACAAACTAATTGCAAGTGATATGCTAGAAAAGGACACAACACTTTAGAATAATTCAGCCTTAAGCAAGATAAATGCACAGAGTTTTTAAGTTTATTTAAGCCTTCGACACAGAGCTTAGACAAACTGAGTCCTCTAGAGAGACTGAATATGTGACAACCCGCGCTCATCTATTTATTGGAGACCCGCGGGCATCGCTCCTCCTTCGACTTTTTATTTATTTCATTCCCAAGACATGGTTTTCTATTGGAAGCGTCCTCTAGTGAACCCTAAGCAGGTGTTAGGCCATTATTTCAATGTGACAAACGCTCCCATTAAAACGTGAAGGATTTACAACTGATTTTTTTAAAAGACCTTCAGCCACAGGTGCAGCTGGCCTGAGGCCCCCCCGCACGTGCCTCAGCCACAGTGCAGCTGGCCCGAGCCCCCTGCACGTGGCCTGCGGGAAAGCACCTAAAAGGCCTTGGAAAGCCCCTGACAGACTGAATGACTAATAGAGCCCTTTTTTTTGGGTTGAACACCTGCTAGTTCAACCAGAGGACATACAGTTCGGATCAGGACACTGATAGTTCATCATAGTTCAAATAAGGACCTAAAAATTCTTCTACAGTCCCTCCTCTGGGACTCGAAAGAGTCCCATTACATCAACTATACTCTGGTTGTTTACTGACAAGACATCCTCATTTGTGCATTGCAATAAAAAGAAAGAAAAACACATCACTCGACTTACTGATAACTCTGGTGCGGATATAAATATAAGTGGTACTTCACACGGTAAATATATTTAAGTGTAAGTGCAGCTGAACCTACCTACTAAGGCACAAGGTGATCAATTAGCTGGATTATATCAACGCAAGGTGACATTCAAACATTGAGTTTTGGTGTAATTCAAGGTACTTAAAATGGCCACATAAAACAAGTTACAGCAACCTCTTAATCATGGCAAAGTAAAGGCATTACATTGACATCAGTGCAACCAATCATCTTCTGGCATCTATTGTCTCACTCAACCAGAGGCTCCAACCCATATACTTGGTTCTACATATTATTTTGTTAAAGCGTCACACATTTATTATTTAAATGCATCAAATAACCCCTACGTTACCACTATTTAGTCAACCAATCAAGAAACTATTCTAAGGTTAGCGCAGCTATATCTAGTTAAATGATAAACACCATAAATGGTTCCCTTCATGTCTGTCCTTAAGTCATTTGCCTTAGTCAATCATATAATGGTTTTCATTATAGGCCATTTCTCAACATTCTCCACTTTGTTTTTCTTCTTTTTCAGCTTGTTTTCTAATGCCCTTTTTGGCCAGACGCCAAATTTAGGCGATGCATGTCTCTTGAGGCATGCTATAATTTAAGAAAAAGGGGTCCCTATGGTGCATCTTTACTACTAAATCTACAAACACGCCGTGTAAGGGTCCCCTTTTTATAACTTTGCAATGTGATATCTATGTGTACGCATTTAGCTTTATCTGTGTTACGCAGATGACGGTAAGGACAGACATTTACCCGACCTTCGTTACTAACATATATCCTTCTTTGTTTTTATTTACACTCAGATTTCTGAAACCAGTCCGCAATTCAAACTCAAGAACCAAGATCATAGTCCGTGTTCAGTGCCATTATGTCAGTCCGCGCTCCTCAGCATTTACTCAGCGTCTGAAGTTTTGGGAGAAGTTGGGGAATATGGGGAGGTTGGCCTTTCAGGGGTAGTGGGGGAAGGATCAGGAATTCTGGCTTTCAGACATTCGTACAGTTCTCTGATGGATCTTTCCAGCTCCTTGTGCTGCTTGGCCAGGTTGTACAGGGCCCCCAGAGAATTCTTGCCCACATTCAGGGTGGTGGTGGCCAGCCCTAGATGTTCCCTCTCCATATGCTCCATCATGCTGGCTAGCATGTCCATACTAGACTGAAGACCACACAGTTGAGTATGGAGGCCCTCCTGAGCACAAGAGATGTTGGCATTGTCACGGTGTATCCTTAACAGGTATGCAGCTGTCTGACTCAGTTGTGGCATGATTTCCTCAAATAGCTCATGGGGAATGTGATTTGTGAGGGGCAGGAGCTGCTCCAAGGTTTTTGGAACAGACTCTTGTGGAAGACGAAGCTCTCGAACCAAGATTGCCATGTCCAGTGGGTGACCATGACCAGATTAAGGTTGTGCAGTCCAGGGGACAGGAAGTACAAGGGGGAAGGCATTTCGTGTGTGGGGGGAGTATTGTTGATGTCGCACAGGCAAGTGGTTGGGACACTCTGGGCATTTAGCAGCCTGTACAAAGCTCCCCTCTGTCCTGGTGGGTGAGTTCGGCTAAGGTCCACCCCTGCTGATCCTCCTCCAGAGGCACTGGGCAGATCAGAATATCTCTCCTGCCTTGGGGTGGAAAGCTGGGGACAGGTCCTAGCAGTGAATTGGGTCTAGGATGCACTCGGGCAGTTGCTGCATATGGCCGACCTTGGCTGCCTCCCCTGGAGGGTATCGTTGCCACTGGCACATGTGACTGTCTCCATGGCATCTGCGGAAGGGGTGTGTTCCTGAGTCCAAAGGGTCCTTCAGGTGATGGTGGAGTCCTTGGGCCGACTCTTGCTGCAGGCAGATTCTGTGAAGCCGTCATCGCCAGGTGCTGGAACGATGAAGATCCTTCTGTTGCCAACTGGTTTAGCTGCTGGATGGATGGCGGCTGTGGCGACCAATCATGTCTCGACCATCCCTCCTGTATATCCTCTTCTCCAAACAGTTCTGAGAGTCCAATCAGACTTGATAGAGGCAGATCAGGCATAGGTCCCTGATCAGGGGAGTCTGGTCTCTCAGCCATACTCCTGTGTCCTAGTAATATACATATACGTTCATTATTACAGCTCCATGTCATTCTTTCAGATATTGTCTATCCTATCCGTCATTTTTGTGGGTGCATGTGTGTGAATGTAAATGTGCGTGCATGTCTTCTTCCTCGTCTACAATATCACCAAGCACGGTCCATCCCAGTCCTCCCTATCTGGGGTGTACGCCACAATATTAGGGAGCTGGGGGCTGTCGGGGAGGATAATTGGTATTTCATCCATTTCCATATATTCTGGTTCTCTGTCTGTTTCGTTTGTGCTTTCTTCTAGGGCTCGGATGGCTAACAGTGGGAGCTGTCCTACTGTGGATGAAATCAATTTGTTGACCAGAAATTTTATCAAGGGAATACCACAACATATTACCAGCAAGACCGCCACCCCTGTTAGTGCCAAGATTACACCTATCTGATATAACCAGTCTTTCCATGATATCCACCCTCTCCTTAGAGCCCCAAACAGTGAAAACAGTGGGCCAATATTCATTCCATTCCCTACAATGTATCCAGAATCGTCAGTTTCATTTCTCCCTCCTATGGAGTTACTTAACAGTTCCTGTTGCATCTCTTCAAGTGTGATTAAGAGCTCTGTCAAATTTCCGTCTTCCCCTGTACGCATGGGAATAGCTGTGCAACATTTGGTGGCTTTGATCATAATACAAACTCCTTGTTCAACAGCCATCATCATCTCGATAGCTAATCTATTTTGCATTGTCATTAGCGAGGTGGCGTGCAGTTGTTCGGTTAAGGCTCCTACTGCTGCCAATGTCCAGTTCAGGTATCTTTGCTGATTATACCACAAGTAATTAATCCACTGCACCTCCTGGAACCTAGAACGGACTTTTGGAGTAACCCCGAACAGAGCCAATGCCCATCCCCATTTATCCGCGTCTTCATCTGCTTTAACTCTGCTACTGTCGATGGCTTCTAATTGTCGGGGTATCCCTTCTGGTATCCCGTTTCTTACTGTGATGTTGTAGTCTGTTTTAAACGTCATTATTCCTCTTTTCTTACGAAGTTTCTGTGGCATGGGTTGTATTGAATTGGCATTTCAATTACTGTTATAGCTCCTGTGAGCATCACAGGAGCACAAAGGCCTTTCCAATTAGGGGACAGCGATGACAGGAGTTTCCTTTTTTGTCCGCATATCCAAAGATGTCAGCCAAGGGTACCGTTCCCTTAGCTAAATTTGGAGTAGATACCCATGAAGCATGGGTGAGATTCAGTCCAATTACAGACCCCCCTGTGGCCGGTACTATTTGTTCACACTGTATGCCTGCTGCTGGCAGGGTGTGACAGACGGTAATGTTCCATGCTGTTTTGGCCGGTTTGTATTTTTGCTGCTTTTGCATACACTGTATGTGGTGTTTTGGCTGGGTCGTCCCTACCTGCCAATCGCTTATGTATTGTGCTACTAATCCTTTAGCTATACAGAATGGGTGTATCATCCCTTTCTCTATTTTAATCATAGGTGGAACGGTTTCCTTCTGTACTTAGGGGCACTGGACAAAGTTTATTGTCGGCAGCATATTTTTCATCACCTACTGCCATTTTCATAACACATTGTGTATAGCATTCTGCTTGGTCTGAGTTATGTTGGGGGCTCCTATAAACAGTTGTTGATATCAGGTAGGGGTTTAGCCTGAGGTATCACACCTTTCCGGTGACAGGCTATGCAAGGCTTTTCACTGATCTGCCTAGCTGAAAATTTCAACCATTGGTAAAATAAATTGGTCTTCAACCCTTGTGTGCGGGCTAGGTCTGTACTGGGATCCCATCTCCCTAAGTGACTGCTTGTTTCTAGGCTTCTAATTGTCCTCTTTTTCCTTGGTTTGATTTTACCCATTTTGTGGCTTCATGTACTGTAACAGTTATGTCTTGCTTGGTTTCCCTGCATCCTCCTTTATCACAAATTACCTCTATGTTGAGTGTTCCCTCCTCTGCACATTTGATGCTAATGGCTTCGCCTAATATGTAATCCCCCAGCTTTCCCTGTATTCCTATGTTCTTGTAGGCTTTTGATTTAATGTATACCAAATTATATGTTTTTCCTGTGTTTAGAATGCCTTGTTTAGCTGCTATTGTGGCCATGGCCACGGCACAGTCCGTTGTATGTTTTGGATGTCTATTTTCTCCCATACTGACCACCAGTAGTATTGTCAATCCCTTGAATAATTCCTTAATCATTGCTCTGATGACTGTTGAGATGTGCTACTAGATGTGCTACTGAGTGAGCCGTCACTAGATGAGCTGTCACTAGGGATGTGTGGTGTATCTGTGCTTTGTCTGGGTTGTACTTCCTGTGGTTCTTCTGTCGGTAAATCTACTAAGTTGCTGTCCGAGTCTGATGTCTCCTGTGGCCTGTCTATCTGTCGGTCTGTATTTCTGTCTGTCTGTTGGCCTGCGTCTCCAGTTGTTTCTGAGTCTGCATCTGAGTCTGTCGCTGCTCTATCTGGCAGGGATCCACTACTCTCTGAAGCTGTGCGTCGTCTTTGTTCAATCAGTCCCTGTGAGCGCCTTGGCCGGTGTTCGCCTGGCTGCAGGGAGGCGTGGCCTTCCCTCGGTGCTTCTTCTGGCTGCAGGGAGGCGTGGCCGTCCCTCGGTGCTGCTGTAGGGTCTCTGGCTTCTCTTGCTTCCCCCCTTGGCCCGGCGGCTCTGCCAAGACGAGCTTGCCGAGGCCGCAGGGGCGCTGGGCCACCAACCCTACAGCAGTGGTTTAAATGAAACCAAGTGTCCTTACCGTCTACTTTGACTGCTGTACGTGAGGCAAGAATAACTTTAAAAGGACCTTCTCGGCGGGGCCTGTCCCACTTCTTTTTGAACACTTTGACGTAAACCAGATCACCAGGCTGGATGCTCTGATTTTCGAGTGGAATCTCTGCTTCTCTGTCTTCTGTAGCACCTTTGACCTGCAAAAAGATAGTTTTGTGTATTTGGGTTAACTGTCTCAGATAATTATGCCATTCGTCTTGTAGCTGCTCCAGTGATGGTCCTTCGTAGGGTCCTCTCATAAATGGAATAGGCATCGGCCGACCTGTAAGAGCTTCAAATGGTGTCAAATGGGTTAGTCGGTTAGTTTGTGAGCGCATTGACAATAAAGCAAGCGGCAACGCATCCAGCCAGCTTAGTTTGCCATTGCTGTCTGCTATGATTTTTGCTAGTTTGTTCTTTAAAATGCCATTAGCCCGTTCCACCACCCCATTTGATTGAGGGTGATAAACACACCCAAACTTCTGTTTGATACCCAATTGTTTGAATGTTTCTTGTGTAACCTTGGCTACAAAAGCCCTACCGTTGTCAGATGAGATAGTATCTGGAATGCCAAATCTTGGAAAGACATCTCGGCACAAGAATTTGGCTACCGTTTTATGGTCTTGATTTGCAGAGGCTACTGCCTCAATCCATCGGCTGAATCTGCATATCACTACCAAAACATATCTCATTCGTTTAACTCGGTTTTCAGCTCCCATGTCTATGAAATCCATCATAAGATGTCTGAATGGCCCATCAGGGACCGGAATGTGGGCTAAAGGGGCTGTGAATGATTTCCGGACATTGTACTGTGCACATACCTCACACTCATTCAACAAACGGTCCACTGTAGCTGCCATATATGGTGACCACCAGACAGCTTTTAGTTTGTTCATAATTTGGACTCGCGAACAATGATCGGGTCCGTGGGCCCAAATGATTGCATGTTGTAATAAATTGGTGGGTAACACAAAATGTCCATGACTACTGCGCCACAGCTTGTCCGCTGGCCCCTGACTACGTGTCTCAATAGCGCCTCGTTTAACCCACATTCGTTTTTTCTTCTCCACTGGCCCTACTTTGAGCTACTGTCAGTGCGTCAAGTGAAACCAGTGGGGCACAATCTTGGATGGTTAACAGGGGAAACATATTTTCTCCTTGTGCTCCTTTGCGAGCTGCGTCATCTGCTAAGTTGTTACCTTGAGCTATGATGTTATTCTTTTGATGACCTGCACATTTAATGATGGCTACCTCAGATGGTAATTGGAGAGCTTGTAACAGTTGGGAAATCGCTTCTCCATGAGTGACAGGGGTGCCATCTGCTCTCAGGAATCCCCTTTGTTTCCAAATGTTTGCATGTACATGACATACGCCATAAGCGTAGGCTGAGTCTGTGTAGATATTAACACGTTGATCTTTAGCTATCTGGCAAGCCATAGTTAAGGCTTTGATTTCTGCCAGTTGGGCTGAACAAGGCTGATCAATTCCTTCGGACTCCAGTAATTCAAAGGTCTCGCCATCCGTGTTTAGTTTAACTATCCCCATACCCGCATGCAATCCCGCGGCATCCCGAAAGCATGAGCCGTCCACGAACAGGGTTAGATCTGCATCTATGGCGTGATTATACAAATGTTCTCTGGCTCTCAAAAATTTCTCTGTCTCTGCCACACAGTTATGTGGAGTACCATCTAACGGTGTGGTCAATTTGGTGGCGGGATTCACCGTGTGACAACGTTGTATTGTTATTTCTGGAGCGGACAACACAACTTCATATCCAGTGCGTCTAGCTTGTGTTAAGACAAAACGTTGACTGGTTAGCAGGGCATGTAACTGATGCGACGTGTACAACGTTACTGCATGTCCCATGATTATGGATGATGCTTTTTGAAATGCAAAGGCAGCTGCTGCTAGACCCTGATAGCATGGTGGCAATCCTGTTTCAATGTTGTCAAGCTTTGTACTATAATAGGCCAATGGTTGTTTTCCTTCATTTGTTTCCTGCATTAGTACAGCACATGCATATCCAGCTTTTTCAGTAACATACAAATGGAAAGGTTTCCCATAATCTGGGTTACCTAACGCGGGAGCAGATTGCATGTCTGTTTTTAGGGCCTCAAAAGCTCCCGTTGCCTCATCTGTCCAGACGAGGAGAGCTGCATTGCTTGTTTGCCCCACTGCTCTAATCATGGCACGCAAAGGTGCAGTTTTTATAGCATAATCACAAATCCACGGCCGACTGTACCCTGCCATCCCAAGGAATGAAAGCATCTGTCCCACTGTTTGGGGTTTGGGAGCCTTTATTATAGCCTCCACTTGGCTTGGGGCTATACATCGCGTGGTCCCACACAACTGTCTTCCCAAGTATTCTACTTGTTGTTTGCAGAACTGCAATTTGTCCTTACTTACTTTATGACCTCCATCTGCCAATGCATGCAATACAATTAATGAATCTTTTTCACACTGTTC
Organism: Thalassophryne amazonica; assembly: GCF_902500255.1. NCBI lineage: Eukaryota > Metazoa > Chordata > Actinopteri > Batrachoidiformes > Batrachoididae > Thalassophryne > Thalassophryne amazonica. The sequence goes on along the minus strand of NC_047109.1, from coordinate 53,039,499 downwards.
TTGAGCCTCTGATGCAATAAGGAGATCATCCATATATTGCACCAATGTACTGGGTATGTCAAGGTGTTGTAAATCTTCAGCCAGGACTTTGTTAAAGATGGCTGGGGACAGGTTCAGTCCCTGAGGTAGCCGTGTATACGTTAGCTGTTGTCCCAGAAATGTGAATGCAAACAAATGTTGTGAGTCTGGGTGCACAGGCACACTGAAATAGGCTGAACACAGATCGATTACTGTGTACCATTTTGCTCCAGCAGGGATGCTTGATAGTATAGTATGCGGATCAGGTACTATAGGTGCATCCATTTCTATTATTGCATTGATAGGACGCAGATCATGTACCAGCCGATACTCTTTGGTATTGTTTTTAGGGATAGGGTAGATAGGAGTATTGTATGGGCTTGCAGTTTTTATTAAAACTCCAGCTGCCATTAGTCCCTTAATTACTGGTTTTATGCCTTCAATAGCCTGAGGTTTTAATGGATACTGCCTTTGGTGAGGCAGTTTTGCTCCCGGTTTTACTTTTATTTTTACTGGTAAGGCTGTTTTTACTAGTCCTACATCTGTTTTGCTTTTGGACCACACCACTGGTGGTATTTGCTCTAACAATTTCTCTTGTAACACCATCTGTCCCTCTGGTCTAGGATTGAGCTCCACTTTTGAGCTATAGCCTCATCATTTACTTTTAAGTTAATTCGTACAAACTGCTGGTCTTTTGACAGATGTACTTGTGGACTTTCCATGTTTTGCCATTCTTCAACTTCTGAGGCTGTCTTTACCATTGGACCTAGGTCATGGGATTCGTACTTTTCTGAGACTAAAAGGGTCACATGAGGCGTGGCATTCGGCACTTGATACCATTGTTGTTCAGCTGAAGTTAGCTTGACAGAAGCTGCAGCCCCTTGGGGGCCTAAATAAATTTCTGTGGTGGTTATGTGAAACAGCCGTTGATTCATCAATACATCCCAGCAGCATGCATAGTCAGTCTGTTCTTGTTTGGCATCGAACATCAGGGTGACATGTAAAGGTAAACTAGGTGTATATACTGCTTCATAGTGTTGTTCTGCCCAGGGCTTCCATTTTTCCCATTCCAGTTGGAGATTTGAATTTTCTGGTTGTAACTTCAGCCAGTATACCATGGGTTGCACAGTTCGGACCTTGTTTTCCATGTCCATAAGCACCATAATGTTGGTGAGTGCTTCGTCAGGAAAGTGTATTTGCAGTCCTTGATGGGTACACACTATCTGGGTTTGTAGCTTACATAAAATGTCTCTTCCCAGCAAATTCACAGGTGTATTTGTGAGTATAACAGGGGTGCTTCAATTGTTTTTCCTGCAATCGTTACAGGAAGTGGGCATGTAAACGGTATTATTTGAGTCTTCCCAGAGAAGCTGATGGTCTTAATTACAGACCCAGAGAGGGGGAGATGAGCGCCCATTTTCCCTATGCAAGAGTATGTTGCCCCTGTATCCACCATGAAAGGGAAATCTCTGTTTTGTATATTAACAGTGACGGTTGGCTCTTCCTTAGGTATCATAGAAATAGCCAATGCCACCGTTTCCCCCTCTGTCTTCTCTAGGCCCCCCTATTGCCAATAGGCAGAGGGTCCAACCCAACGTCGGGCCGGACAATTTCTCATTCGATGTCCAGGTTGTCCACAGCTCCAACACTCATTAGAGGGTTGATCCCCTATTGGGGGTGTTGATCCCATAGGCGGTCCCACTTGACTGTTCCTGGGAGCTGAGTTCTGGAATCTGCTTCCAAATGAAGGTTGGCGAGATCCTCTTCGCCACCCTCCTCTTTGACCTTGAAAGTTCCGTGACTCTCCTCTCCACCCATGACTGTAGGTGGGTCCATTTCCGGGTGTGCCAGTGCTATGGTAGTGATAGTGATGCTCCACTGGTGCTGAGACTTCTCCTGTAGGAGTGCTTCCTGCTGCTCCTTGGGGCTCTGTGTGGCTGTTACCACAGGTGCCTGTATGGTGGCAGCAGTGTTTGCCGTAGGGCCTGTGCTTGCCGGCTCAGAAGGAACAGGGGTCATCATTGGTGCCTGGGTCTTTGTTTTTTCTTTCTTGACTTTGGTTAGCTCTCCCAACTGCATCTGCACCAATTTTTTCGTCAGGGATTTTGCTGCATCTTCTTCTTTTTGTTTTTCTTTCTTGTAGATTTCAAGATGGTGACAAATATGCTCAGAGTATAAAGCCCAATTCATTTTTGATAGTCCCACGACTCCATCTAGGGCTTTCTGAACCTCATCTGGTAGAGCCTTTTTTACAGTTATTTTAAACAGGATTTCAGTTGCTGGAGAATGGTTCCATGCATTTCCTGTTTCCTCCGCCCATCTCTTCTGGAATCGGTGCAGGAACTTCTTTGGGCACTCTTCAGGTGTCCACTCCTCATCATCCAATTTAGAGGGATCCAAGACCTCAGGGTACTTTCTTCTCAGTCCTTCTCACATGGAGTTTCTATAGCGATTAAAGGGGACTTCATCATGTTGATTAGTGCCCATCATCTGTGTTAGTCCAACCTTCCCTGCTAATTCTTCAGTGTCATGTTTTCCCATGACATGCATTAGCAAGGCTTTTATGTCACCTAAAGACAAGGTTACCCCTGCAGTGCCTTCTTCTAAGGCAGTTATCCATCTCCCAGCTCCTTGGGTGATGTCTGGCAGCCTGTTGGCCAGCCCCACCATGTCTGTCCAGCTCCATGGGGTATACACATGATGACCATTTCTAACCACCAGTGGGCATATGAGGTCTTCGTCCTCCTCTTCTTCTGTGGGGGCTCCATACTGTCTTCCAGATCGAGTGGGACTGACTGGTTCCAGGCAGTCCATCCAGTTGGTTATATTCTGTTCTAAAGCCGCTATGTCTTTGGCTACACATTGTTGTCTTTGCCTGAGTCGGGCCTCTTTTGCACTCTCAGTGATGATCTCACCAGAAATTTTTCGGGTGGGTGGCTCTATAATGTGATTCCCTTGAATGGGCGTCGATTGTTGTAATATTCTTCTTTCCTCGGCGTCCCTATGCCTTTGTATTCTTTCCTTCGCTAGCCAAAGCTGCTCAGCTAGTTCTTCATTATCTCTTCTGGCCAGAACCAGTGTGTCACAGAAGCTCTTGTGCCACTCTTTGGAGCCTCTATAGCCTGTGAAGGTCCAGTCGGCTGACTTATGGTGGGAGGGGACGGTTTTCAGTGGACCTCGATGTGCAGGCGGAGACTTCAGGTCTCTCTCTTTATCCTTGTCTGCCTCCGTGTCACTGTTATTTGTGGCCCCCCCTGCTAGTCGTGGTGAGCAACCACTTACTTCCGGACTTGGAGACCTTGTATGATCCATTTGACAGGCCAAGGACCTGTCTCCTTGTGGCTCTCGAGCTTTTAGTGTCAGTATGAATTTGCCCTCCACATCCATGCCTTGGTCCTCTTCACGAGTTCCTAATACAAATTGTCCAGCTGTCTTTCCCATATCATGACGTTTATATGGGGGTGGCTCTGCTTCCCAGCTCGGTGCACTGGCTTTAGTGTCTTTGGATCTTTCCTCTGTCATTTTTTCTCTTTTCTGCTGTAGCCTCTGTGCTTCCTGCTTGAACAAGGCCAAAACTTCTTTTTCTTCAGTGCGTTTTTTGTTGTTATTTACGTTCTTCTGCTGATCTTTAATTTCTTTTTTCTGTATTTCTACCGCAACTGCTTCACACATCACCGGATCAAATGATCCCACCAAAGGCCATTGCCTGCCCCCATGTGACCTTTTGTGCCACTTTCTCATACATTGGTTGGCCTTAGTGCGTTTTCCTGGATATTTTCTTAGTACTAAGTCTAGCGGGGTACTTTCCCGACCTTGACCTTGAGAGTTACCCATGTAACCCTGACAAACGCTATATGAGATGTTTCTATGGTGCTCTGGTAGTCCCTCAGGGGCTGTCCTGATCCAGACCAATAACTTGCCGGCTGTAACACCTGTTTTGTATTTTAAACCCTTAAAAGGATTAAATTTCCAACTGTTATGCCCGTCTTCTTTTTCTTTAACTAAATACGAAAATTTACCTGTTTCCCACCGAACCTTCCTTGGGACCACAGTCAGAGTCAACCTAGGAAACAGTTCTTCACCTGGATCGGTTGGCAGTGTTATTAAATTATTTAATGGTATGCTAAGTTCTTTATTAGGATCAGCACAAAGCAGCTCCAGCCACGGGGTTAAACCCTGATGCCACAGACGTCTTATCAGCAGCTCCCAATTAATTAGAGGGAATTGTTCTTTCTTTTGCTTCAGATTGATTACCTTAGTAATCTGCCATAATTTCTGATTGATCTCTTGTTCGTCCTGCCAATGTTCTGCTCCTACCCTGTCAAAATAGGTCCTTTCCAGCCAAAAATGTGTCCTGATTCCCTGGGTTTCGATGTCTCCGTCAGTCAAGTAATGTTCTGGGAGTATTATTTCATCATCACTTAAGTCTCCCATCAATGACTGTCCCAAGCATTGATCAGTCTGTCAGTTTTTTCACTATAATCTAAGCTTTATCTCTTTTGATTTATAACCAATTTTATTTATTTAATCCTCTTACAACCCTAACACTTCCTAATG